>NW_027526365.1:2427210-2777279 GCF_048455015.1 Haemaphysalis longicornis
GCCTCAAAATGCAGTTTGCCGCTTCCGGTCGCGTTCGCCGCCGCACGTTCGACATCTAGCTCGCGTAGATCGCCGGCGAACAGCCGTATTTTCGACGCCGGCGGCGGAGCGGCCGCCGCTGGGCGACGTTCGCCGCCTTTTCGCCTACATTTCGCTGCATGGAGGTCGGCCTATAGACGGAGGCCGCGATTCACGCGGCACCTCCTCACAGTGACAGCTCCCCTCCGCGTGAAACTGTTCCCCTCACCTGTTGTCACGCTCACCAGTCCCGCTGCACGAAGCAGGCTACTCCTGGTTCCTTCCCTAGCACGATGGCGCGTTGGTTCAGCAGTGATGCATTTGACTCCTGCTCTGGAGGCTGAGGCTGAGGTCACCCACGGATCGAAGCGTGCTTTTAGATGCCACGCATCTCATTCACTCGCCTTGTCCCTCCATCCGGCGTCGTCGTCGTTGTTGTCGGCGTCTGAACCTCCCCCATTCTCCTCGCCGCGCCAGCTTCGCTCTCCGCCGCTCACCCCCTCTCCTCTCCGATAGCGAACACTCTCGCGCGAGGGGCATTGGATTGGCTTGGCTTGGCTTGGATTGGCTTGGCTTGGATTGGATTGGATTGGATTGGCTTGACTTGGATTGGATTAAAGTGGATTGTGTTGGATTGTGTTGCGTCATAGCCGCGGCAGACGCACTGGCGCCGGCGCGTCCCCCCACCGTTATCCGTGCTATAAAACGCGGTGCCTGCGCCGCTCCGCTCCATCGTTCCAGCGCCGTTCCTCCGCCGTCCAACGCTGCAACGTGAACCCCCTATGCGTCGCATCTACACAGGGGTTCCCGCGAGTGGAGGTGGTAGTTTTTATTGACTTAGTTTCTTTTTAAAGCATGATGATTCCGGACTTTATACTTTTAAGAGTTTGCTGCAGAAAATGCATGCCCTGTTTACTAGATGAATCTCCGGAGTGCTTCCGAACATCGCCTGGGCGTCTACTTTCTCGCAAAGAACGTGGAGAGATTGTCGTCGGAATTGAACTATACCAAGTGACGAAAGACATATACTGCATTAGGATTTGTCAGGTTAGTTGCATCATGCTGAAAGAATGGTAAATTGTGAGAGAGGTTGAGACGAAAGGAAGAAATACGTACGAAACTTAGGAGTGCAGTCTAAATGTCATATGTGTTTCTTAGCGCATTTTACTCTTGTTTCAATAGAAACCTTACCTCAAAAATCAGGAAGCGAATTCATGAAGAATGGCTTCCTCTTTCTCCTTCACTAATTCGGCAGCGCATACTATATCGTCGCCTGCGTGTGAGCACTGGGGAAGTAGACAGGTGGGCCTCTTTCAGAAACTGTTCGCACATCCATTCAGTAAATAGGCCACCAATTGTCTGGAAATTTTGTGATTTCATCCAGCAGTAGAACTTAAAGCTCTCCTAAGGCAGCGTCTCCATACAAACACTGATATTGTGTATATTGTATAATCGAACTCAACACAATTAATTTAAATTATTAATTATTGAAATGTTTTCATAATGCAAAGAGTTAAATTGTTTATAAAAGATGGCGCCTTTCGAAAACAAGATGGATAACGAACTTCCACAAAAAAAGTTTTAATAAAGCTCTCAATTAAACAATTATACATTTTATTTATGCAGGGAACGTTCACTTTGAAACTCGCGGTGGGAGCTCCCCGACGGCGGCGGTGGCTCAGTGGCTAAGGCGTTGCGCTGCTGAGCACGAGATCGCGGGTTCGATTCCTGGCCGCGGCGGCTGCTTTTCTGATGGCGACGAAAAGCAAAAACGCCCCTGTGTACGAGATTTCGGCGCACGTTAAAGATCCCCAGATGGTCAAAATTAATCATCAGCCTTCTACTACGGCGCGCCTCATCGCTTGCGTTGCGTCGGCGCGGTAAACCCTTCAATCAATCAATCAATCAATCAATCAATCAATCAATCAATCAATCAATCAATCAATCAATCAATCAATCAATCAATCAATCAATCAATCAATCAATCAATCAATCAATCAATCAATCGATCGATCGATCAATCAATCAATCAATCAATCAATCAATCAATCAATCAATCAATCAATCAATCAATCAATCAATCAATCAATCAATCAATCAATCAATCAATTAATCAATTAATCAATTAATCAATTAATCAATTAATTAATCAATCAATCAATCAATCAATCAATCAATCAATCAATCAATCAGTCGATCGATCAATCAATCAATCCGTTAGCATCAAGTGGTTCCCGGCACGTGCAGAGAAGGTTTCGGAGAACAATGACAACCTCAACAAAACTGCACACTCACGACGAGCGCGAGAAATAACAGGCCGCACCATGCGAGAGTGCCGACGACTGTGGTTCAGTATCAGGGATCGCATGGCAAGCTTCAACGAGATCACGAAGGCCTACAGGACGGCCAGAAGAACGCTACCGCCGCCCCGCAAAGGGCTCAGCCGGAGCAGGCCGTCATACACAGGCAACTACAAACGAGAACGATCCGGAACCCAGCGGTCAAGCACGAGATGTACCCAGAAGCACACCCAGATGACAAGTGTGCGGTGTGTCGAAAGGAAGTAGTAACGTTCGAGCACATAGTTTGGGACTGCATCAATTTTCTGACGGAGCCAGTATCACGGAAGTTACCGCCGGCAACGGAAGAAGCAACGCGGGAAGGAAACCAGGTCCTGCAAATCGAGGCCGTCAAAGAAGTAATCGTGGCACTGGCTGGGCAGGAGCCCGGCGGACAGGAAACGGCTGGCGGGGCTCTGGCCGCGGTTGGGGTAAGCAAGACGACGTAGGCCACGTATGAAAGGATGTATAAATGTTCTTTTTCTTCAATCCAATTCAATGCGCCCAATCTCCACTTTTATAAGAGCAAGAAATACACCGATAACACATGCCTTTTCTGCTAATAAATTGCAGAATAAATGTACATATTTTACAAAAAATTACTACTTCAACACAGTGTAGAAAAGAGGTTATGCGCTTCGCAGAAATTGAACCTTGAAATGAGGCGTGTATGCGTATTACCATATCTTCTCTCTTCATTCATCTTAAAAAAAAAAGAAGCAAGTTGTGGACATTTCTATAAGCGGTTTCCTGCCTTTTTCTGGGACAGTGAGTTGACGAGATCTTAATCATTGGCGCTTCCACAAATCCCAGTCCGGCTTCTTCCTGTCTCCATCATTTTCGAACCAAACCGCAAAGTCTGCCATTCC
Source organism: Haemaphysalis longicornis (assembly GCF_048455015.1). Classification (NCBI taxonomy): domain Eukaryota; kingdom Metazoa; phylum Arthropoda; class Arachnida; order Ixodida; family Ixodidae; genus Haemaphysalis; species Haemaphysalis longicornis. The sequence continues at coordinate 2,430,437 of NW_027526365.1, forward strand.
TTTCCAGTCCTCGGGGAACCATGGGTAATCCTCCACTGTGTGTGGTGTGTACTTCCTACAGCCTCGCTGGTCATCCACTTTCACAGAGGGGAATATTCGCTTCCATCTTTTGTAGCGTAAGCTACACTTGCCCAGGTTGAGCAGTTTCGCGTGGACCCTGAATGGCCGTGCTGCGCAAGCGCCAGGAGCATTGGATCGGATTGGATTGGACTGAACTGGATTGGATTGTATCGGATTTGTATTGGATTGGATTTTGTAAATTCAATCCAATTGTAGTACAGGTGTGTAGAGAATTGGGTCTGCACATTCGCCGGTGTGCGCATTCCCGAGGAATGACGTCATAGCCGCAACAGACGCATTGGCGCCGGTGCGTGTCCATCTGTGCGCCTCCGTTGCGCAGTAGCCAAGTCTGACGCTGCGCAAGTGCCGCTTGATGGCCGTTTCGCGTGGCTCCTGGAGAGCCGTGCTGCGCATGCCCGAAGAGCAGTCACTGGACTGGACTGGAGTGCATTGGACTGGACTGGACTGAACTGGATTGGATTGGATTGGATTGAATTGGATTGGACTGGATTGGATTGGATTGCTGAACCTTTGCTCACGCTACGTATATCCTGGCATAGCCGAGCTAAGCCACTGCTCATTTTTTACGAGCGCCGGGACAACGCTCTTGCAGACAGGGGAGGGGTCTCTTGTCACTGTGTTTCTCGACGCAAGACGCTGAGGACGAAGGCGGTTGCGAGCGGCAGCTTAGAGGAACCATCATTGTCTTGTTCACGCTGATTCGATGCCGCTCTACACTTTAGGTGTAGAGCGTAAAACAGCCTTTTTTTCTCCTTCACCTTGTAGCAGTGTCAACGACAATAAAAGGAAAAGCTCAAGGCATGCGTAAGTATGTTTCACACGATCTCCAGCAGTGCTCATAGAGCCTTACAATACAATCCGTAGGGGTCTTGTTTGTTTATACCTATCTACACTTGAACCACGGTCAAAGACTTGCTAGACGCCATGCATTACTTGTCTTTTCTCAGGCCGAATTCCCCGGCAGTGCCGTGGCAAGAAGAATGGAATGCGAACGTCAGATATGGCGGAAAAAAATTACACCATCTTCCCGTAGGGGAACCCTGAGTAGTATGCAAAGCAGCCATGGGGTCGATTCAAGTGCCCATTAGTTTTCAGTTCGCCTTTCCGTTAGGTTGAGGTACGTAGCTAGCGTTATATTTACAGTTTGCTTTCCATGGTAACTACCACACTTTTCACTTACCGGAACTACGAAATGGGAAATTGCGTTGAGCCCATGGCTGTTTCGCACACTACTCAGGGTTTCCCTACGGGAAGATGGTGTAATTTTATTAGATGCGACGGGGCTATGTCCCTCCCTTGTCGGTATTGCGCCGTCCACACCCCCACTGCGCATGCTCGGCTTGCTGAACGCCCGGTGGTGTTCTACGCTTTAATGGCTCCTGGAGCGACAGTGTTGCCGGTGTCTTCCTGCGCCGACCCAAGATGAGCCGAGAATGCGCAGTGGGGGTGTGGATGGCGCCACAACAAGGGAGGGACATAGCCCCGACCATGAGATGCTGGAGCGACAGTGTTGCCGGTGTCTTCCTGGGCCGGCACGAGACGAGCACGCTTCCCCTTAAAGGGCTCCTGGAGCGGCAGTGTTGCTGGTGTCTTCCTGGGCCGGCACGAGACGAGCACGCTTCCCCTTAAAGGAGCCGTGAAGACAAAATACAAGTTGGGTTTATTAGAAAGACTGCTTAGTCCCGATAACAATGATACCAATATCATCGCAATCGTCGAACAAATAACGGAGATATTAAAGAAAACGTGTGAAGCAGTCGCGACCCCCTAGCCAATTTCCCGCAACTTTTCTATGACGTCACGGAACCTTGTTTGTGCGATTGGCGGCCGCCTAACTAACCTGTCGCGACGACACATGACTGGACGTCTGTAATGGGTCCTCTAGTTCCATTTGACCGCATGACTTTAATGCTAACGTGCAGTTAACGCACTGAAAATTATGTTTTATTGTTGGACCGTATGACGTCATTCTTGCTCATAAAACTTCACTGTGGCGCAAAATTTGAAAGTTTTTAAATACTTCTTGCTTTTTTTTCGTTAAAAAACATCTTTTGGGGCTATAATGGAGCAGAGTGAGATACTGAATCCTAGTTCTTTCAAATTACACGAAGTTGTATTTTCTCTTCACGGCTCCTTTAAAGGGCTCCTGGAGCGGCAGTGTTGCCGGTGTCTTCCTGGGCCGGCGGATGGATGGACGATGGACGACGGAGCCGAGAGCAAGAGATGCTTTGCATCTAAAACATTCCAGTCACGGTGGCCTCAAGGAACACACAAGTGAAGCATACGTGTAAAGGTTTGATTGAGTCTCTCGCTAAGCGATTAGTTTGAGTTTGGTAAGCAGCCAGGGGTCAGTTTGATTGGATGAACAAGAGCCCCGAATGTCATTCATTGTGATCTCGGACATGTAATGGTTCCAGGTTTGGAACGACTACGCAATATGGGCTCTCAGCAGTACGCGTGTATTCCTAAATTCGTTACTGTTGCTCGGCAATGGTCTTCCAACGTACGCGGAGAACTACCTACAAATAACATGGATACACTGACGCCGGGCTGTTTCATCCCCAGATGGGACTGACCTGGCACTGCCCGTACTCCCACAATTAGACTTTTTCGCCGTTCTGTCAGCGCATCGCTACTCAAACCAAGACTTTGAAGCAGTTTTTGCACATTTATTCACTTAAGGCGCGTTGTCCCGTCCCTCCTACAATCTTGTATGCACATTTAAGAGAATCGAAACAAGCTGTACATCAATTGCGCACACCTTACATCGATAAATTATGTGCATCGTATTACAAAAGGGACTAGCATTCTTGCCGAAGTGGGAATAGAATTGGCGTCGCATGGGCACCGGGAGACCGAGCTTCGGTGAAAGGGCAGGCACCCGGACTGCACACAACGGAGCAACTCTTGAATGCTGCTCTGCTGGTAGATCAATCTTCTCTCCCTCACATGGGTCCCCTCGTCATAAACGTAGTCGCACCCGCAAGGGTCGTAAACGCTTCCTCTAAGCCATTACCCCACCGGCTATTTTGTAGTCACGTTTCTGTTGGATGGACCACGGAAGAAGTACTTCATCAAGGTCCGTGCGACGGCCGCTGTTACCCCCCCATTACCCTTAATGGCCACATATTCCGGCACTCCAGCTGATTACTGTTCTAACCGCCAAAAGCTGGTTCTGTCCCATTTGCCGCATCCAATCTGGCCGTGCTTCGAGTTCTGCGGTTGCAGATTTATCCAGCAACGCTCTTTCCTCCGGCCCCTCATAAGATGACGCCATTTATAGTGATCTCAACTGCGTGGCTGAAACTGGTCTCGAGTGAGTGAGTGAGTGAAAACTTTATTGCATAACAGCCAGTAGTCCTAGACGTCGGCGAAGAGCCCTTGGGCTCTAGCAGCGTCTTCGGCCAGCTGAATGGCCCAGACTTGATCAGCTGGGTCGGAGCTGAGCAATACGGTCTCCCATTGCTCTACAGTAGCGATGTTGCGACCTAACGTTGTCGCCTGTGGACAAGCCCACAGCATGTGGGCTAAGTCTGCCCTGTCCTTACACCGGTGGCACTTGTCAGAATATTGCCCAGGGTAACAGTGACTGTACGCAACCGGGTTGGGATACGAGTTGGTCTGTAGAAGTCTCCAAGCCACGGATTGCCATTTACTGAGGGTGGGATGAGCCGGGGGGAAGCGGGTCCGCTCTAGCCTGTAATGATTACTTATGTCCCTGTAGGACACAAGGCGATCCCTACCCGAACATTGAAGTGAATGAGCGTTGTTAATGAGCGTTGTTGTCGTCACCAGCTCGGTCAGAAAATCCTCGAGCGGCGTCGTGCGCGCATTCATTCCCAGCCAGGCCAGAGTGTGCAGGTGCCCATATTTGACATATCTTGCCCGAACGCTGAATGTTGTTGAGCCCAATCCTTAGAATTGCAGATGCCTCTGGGGAGATGCGCCCCCTTGCGTAATTTATAATAGCAGACTTTGAGTCGCTCACCACGTATTTGATTTTTGCGGATGCCGTCATTGCCAGGGCAATGGCCGCCTCTTCGCCCACCTCCGGCTCGCTCGTGCGGACCGACCCGGAGCTGATGGAATTGCCCTGGTGATTGACTATTGCAATTGCCATAGCATTGCGACCCGGATAGTCGGCCGCGTCCACGTACAGGACGTCCTCCGAATTTCCGAATCGTTTGTGCAGGGCTTTCGCCCTTGCCTGCCTGCGTTCCGAAAAAAAAAAAAACCGTAGGCTGGGTTTTATTTGCCCACACATGCTTCACCAAGTGCCTCCAGAAACTTTCCAACTTGCACACTTTCTAAAGACTTTCACAATGCATTTCATCCTTCCTGCTTTCCCTTCCTCATTGTCGGACTCTGGGGCTGCTTTTGATTACAAACACAACACGAACGACAGTACGCCGATCACCTGAAGTTATCCGTTTTTATGCTGTTATCATTCTGTGCCCCTTCACCCAGCTTTTCGGTGTGTTTTTAATCTGTACCGTTCTCACCTGCGGTATCTGCTTGGCCGTTTTTGTACTGGGCCCATACTTCATCCTTTCCGTTCAGTAATAAGAGCTAAAGAAATGTTTCCCACCAGTCCTCCTGAATTCGTTACTTTCGAGCAGCACACAATTGCGCCATCTGCAACGGATCCACGAGCTGTCGCCCAATATAATGAAGGGTTATTTATTCCGTACCTTTAATTACTGAAAATTTCGAGGCAGCGCATATACACCAAAAAAGCTCGGCATCATAGCGAAATGTCATAGGAACATTTGTATTCTCGAAATGGCACGGACATGTACTAGCGAATGACCTTTTGTGGGGTATCGTGCAAATGTTATAGCGCTGGCCGTATACCTGGAAGTTTCCACTGGTCACATCGGCGGGATCGGGCGATGCCGGGGGGCGTCGGCCTTTCATCATTTTGTCCAACGACGGCTGCGCTGGTGTGGCGTCAAGCGGCGAGACGACGTCGTATTCAGGGTGGCCTAGGGGGGAGCTTGACGACGTCGTGTCGCTCCCGTCGTCGCTCTCGCTGTCGCTCTCGTTGTCAAACGCTGGGCTCGATCCCCCTTTCTTGTCCGACGAGGCTGGAGTCCTGAGCAGTGTATGATTTTGACCAACTCGGTTTATTTATTTATTTATTTATTTATTTATTTATTTATTTAATTGTACCCTCAATGCCCTGGACTGCAACAATGAGTCCTACGCCTCTGTTGAGAGGTCGGGACCTCATGGTTTCTGCACTATGGGAACGATGCGCGCAAAAGTCACTCGCTCTCGATGAACGAGTCACCATTCAGCCCTTACCTCTGATTCCTTCCCTATAGCTTTTAATGCTATGGAAATCCGGCTCCTTGACTCCACCCCCCACCCCCCTCGTAACGAAATCCACGATTGTTTACACGTTGGCTCATTCATTGGCGTCCTCATGAATACCATACCAAGGTAATCGCTAACAGAATTTCTGCAACCTTAGATTTCAGTCAACCTAAAGAACAAGCAGGGTTCCGTAAAGGTTATTCAACAATGGACCATATTCACACGATCAATCAGGTGATAGAGAAGTGCGCTAAGTATACTAAACCCCTATATATAGCCTTCATAGATTATGAGAAAACATTTGACTCGGTGGAAACTCTAGCAGTCATTCAGGCATTACGGAACCAGGGGGTAGATGAGCATTATGAAAGAATACTAGAGGATATCTATAATGAGTCCACAGCTACCATCATCGTCCATAGGGAGAGCAGTAAAATACCTATAAGGAAGGGTGTCAGACAAGGAGACAAAATCTCTCCAATGTTATTCACAGCATGTTTACAAGTAGTATTCAGAACGTTGGATTGGGAACAGGTGGGAGTAAGGGTTAATGGAGAATACCTCAGTAACCTCAGATTTGATTGATTGATTGATTGATTGTAGGGTTTAACGCGCCGACGCAACGCAGGCGATGAGGCGCGCCGTAGTGGAGGGCTCCGGATTAATTTTGACCACCTGTGGATCTTTAACGTGCGCCGAAATCTCGTACACACGGGCGTTTTTGCTTTTCGCCTCCACGAGAAAAGCGGCCGCGGCGGCCGGTAATCGAACCCGCGACCTCGTGCTCAGCAGCGCAACGCCTTAGCCACTGAGAGTAACCTCAGTTTTGCTGATAACGTTGCCTTGCTAAGTAACTCGGGGGACGAATTGCAAAGCATGCTTTCCGCACTGGACGAACAGAGTAGAACCGTGCGCCTGAAAATTAATATGCAGAAAACTAAAGTAATGATCAATAACCTCGGGACAGCGCAGCGGTTTCGGATAGGTGACGAGGCAGTGGAAGTGGTAAGCGAATATATCTACTTAGGCCAAGTTGTGACCCCAGATCCCAACCATGAGGCAGAGATAATTAGAAATGGGGTGGGGTGCACATGGCAGACATTCTCAGATAATGAATAGCAGCCTACCATTGTCGCTGAAGAAGAAAGTGTATGACAGCTGCATCTTACCGGTACACACCTACGGGGCAGAAACTTGGAGGCTCACTAAGAGGGTTCAACTTAAATTGAGAACGACTCAGCGTGCAATGGAGCGGAAAATGATAGGTGTAACATTAAGGGACAAGAAGAGAGCGGAGTGGGTCAGGGAACAAACACGTGTTAAGGATATATTAGTAGAGATTAAGAAAAAGAAATGGATGTGGGCAGGGCATGTAATGCGAAGGAAAGATAACCGCTGGTCATTAAGGGTAACGAGGGGATTCCTAGAGAAGGCAAGCGTTGCAGGGGGCGGCAGAAAGTTAGATGGGCAGATGAGATCAAGAAGTTTGCGGGGATAAATTGGTCACAGTTGGCACAGGACAGAGGTAATTGGAGAATAATGGGAGAGGCCTTTGCCCTGCAGCGGGCGTAGATAGACTGATGATGATGATGATGATGATGATGATGACGCATTCAACCCTCCTGGGCACACGCGGCTGCCCACGAAACCGTCTGAGATCTAACCTGCCAGGCGACATGGGGCCCTTCGATCAAAATGCCGTAGCAGTTTCGACAGAAAGGGACACATTTTAAAGATTGTTTGAAGCCGTCAAGTTTATCTATTCGGCGTATGCTATCTCGTTTAGAGTACCAAAAAAGGTGTAGTTTTCGCTCACTTTTTCCGGTCTCGCGATTTTGCGGAGGTCCTCTCCGTGGTCTGCGAGCTGCTTGGTACGGCCGGGGACGTACCGCTGGAGTTGTCCGCATCACGTGACATCCCACCGGATTTATGATCGAGCGGTTGGCTCACGTTGCGGGATTTTGAGGCACTGGTTGTGTTTGGTGCGACGCGTATGGAACTAAGGGAGTTTGAAGTTTTCTTGGCTCCCCGAGATGTGGCTTTCTCTTGGATGTTTCCAGAACCTCTGTTTCTGGGCACCTTTAGAGAACGGTCGGTGCTGGGGGTCCCGGTAGCTTGTTTTTGGCTCTTCGCAGTGTCAACCTGTGAGGTCTTGGTAGGGCTACGTGGAACGCGCCGTTGAGGTCTTCCAGCAGGGTTCGAAGCACTTTCATGGTGATCGACTCTCCCATCCGTGGGGGACTTCAGGGTGCGTTCGGCGTTTTTCGCGCTTGTGATTGGGTTAAGGGAAGCGACTCGACCTGATGAGGGCCGATTTCCTCCAGGTTTGAGCGAATCACGTCCTGTGGGTGACTTTGTCGCATCACCAACCACTTTGTGTGGCGCGCTTCGGCCTGGCGACTCCAGAGAAGCTTTTGCGGAGCCAGACGGACTGCGTTTCCTTTTCGTCGGGGAAGGGGTGGTTGCAGTTTTTCCCGGCTGCGAGTCAGTGTTCTCCAGTGGTCTTTCGGCGTTTTGAGATTCCGGTGGTGTGTGGGCGCTGCTCGGCATCTGCGGGGAACGTTGAACGCCAGGTGACCTCCTAGGCATGGCTTGTGGCCGGTTAGTAGCGGGTGGCGTTAGTCGTGGCTGGGCGGCGTCACGAGAGCCCAGAGGTGGCGTTCTGTTGGCGGACGACTGCGATGCGTAATCGCAGGACCCTGTAGCTGCCATGGCGGTTTCTCTCGAGTGATGCCTCGACATGTCCCTCGTTCTTCTTTTCTTCCTATTCTTGTCTTCAGCGGAAACTGCCAGCTTCCCATTGGGGATTGGTCGGGGTTAATCAGGACTTCCTAAGGACAAGTCTCCCAAAAACAATCGGAGCAGCAACAAATAAAACATAAACGGGAAGGGAGCAGAAATGCAAAAAAGAACAGTTAGATTGACAGCTCAGGTGGCTTGACGTCTAAGCACTTAGGAAAGCATGCTACGGTTTGAGCATGTTTGCAGCTGAACTTCATGTGAAGTTTGTATGCGAAGTTTGTGGCCGGCTGTGCAAGAGAGTGGAGGTTGAGCTCCTCTGGTGTGTCTACTGTGGCAGCTGTGTATATTTTGTTTCCGTAAATGTGGCGTGCATGTATTGTGCCATGCAGTAGGCTTAAGGGGTGGAAGGCTGCACTTTGACGGCTACCAGGGTCCGAAGTCGGGTCCACGTGATGGTAAGTTGGGTTGACTGTTATGCGAGGGATTGTTTCTCGCGGTGGAGGTTCTTTCCGAACTGAGAGAGGTGAGAAATTGTAAATACAATACAAGCCAGGATGGCGTAACCTTGGGTGAATGTCGTGAGCTTACACTGTTGCGCAGCGATGTGGGAAGCTGCCTTTTTCTCAGAGGTATTGTGAAAGGTGGTGCCTGCGATGCAAGAATTTGAGGCCTACGTGGGCGCACCAACCTCCGCTCGCAGGCATTTTCGGTGGGTGATCTACAATTTGTTGCACTGACGTTTTGTTGATGCAAAAGTAAAAAAGGGCTTGCAAAACTCTGGAGAAGATGGTTGCTACCGCAAGCATTGGGAATTCACTTTCTTTGAGGCCTGTGCGGTGTTGTGCCAGAGCGCCCAGCCCAAATTCGCGGCACGAGGCGACGCGCCGACAGCGGGGACGATTTGCGCATCGACCAAACCGCCCGCAGCAGACGTGCACAAACTTGAAGGCGCCACAGAGTCGTCTCTCCTTTCCTTTTCTCAACGGCTGGGCCGAGTCATGCCTCGGACGAACGGCCCGCGGCAGACACGTAGCTGTATGCCTGGAGACGGCGCAGCACCCTCGCCTTCCCTCTTCCGGTCGGGGCGGCCCGGCTGACGCAACCGCTTCGCCTCCATTCGTCGTAATTAAACTTCGTACAGCAAGAGTGCTGATTGGAGCGATTCAAACCGCTAGCGGCTGCAACGGACCTCCGGGGGTGTAAAACTAGAGCGGAAGCACAGCAAGCGTGGCACTCTTTGGAGGCACCGAGTTGAGACATGTTGTCGCCTTTGTGCGATCCATGTAACGCCTCTGTTACCCTTGTACATGCTCTATATAAATGTTGCTTCAGCTCTTCGCCGGCTCGAGAACTTCATCGCTCTGCTCTGCGTCGCGTCGATAGCGGATGGAGCAAGGCAATGTCGCAGCACTGGTGACTGCGCTGGGATGGCCAGTCGTAGCAGTGGTGGCTCCGGTGGGATGCACCAGTCTCAACAGTGGTTAATTCGGCGGAGTACTTTATTGATGAGGTTTGACCCTTTCAGAAAAAGCACCAATGGAATTAGGCATTTTTTTCGGCTGCATGTATGTTATAGCACGCGTTACGTTTCTGAAAGCACGTTTCTTTATGGTTATGTTCTCGCTAGGGTGCCTATTTTTTGTATAACAGTCAAGAGTTGCCATCATATTTCGTCATGATTTTCTCAATGCCATGTGCTTATGTCATTTATGTACTCTGCTGTCTAAAAACAAAATAAAAAATTGTGCGAACTGCCACTTTGTGAACTTATAGGGGTCGGGGTCCTTGTAAAAATGTTTCCAAAGCCTTTTGTCCGGCATCTTCCTTCAAAAGAAAAAAAAAGAGATGATGATAAGGAGGTTCATTCGTTTAACTATGGCTGCAGTCCACATGGTGCTCTTCTTATGTCGTTGCCATATACAGCCCTAGATGCTGGTGTGTGGACGACGGGAAACTGTGTGGCCGTTGTCAGTGAAGGTGATGATGCCATTGAGGGCTTTTAAAAAAGCAAGCCACTCTGGTGCGGCCACTCTATCGGCATTTTCCCAGCACTCTTGATTTAGCGCTACAATTCTTGATTGAAGAGTCTTACAGCGTTTGCTTATGCGCCATCATTCTAATAAGGCCCGACGCTTACCCACTAATGAAATGACGTAGCTGCCAACACTGGGATGGTCCTCCGCGAGTGTGATCTTCGCGTGTTGGCAGATCGTGGGTTGTACTGCGGCACTCCAAATACTTAGTAACAGATGGCGTGTATCAATGGCGTCCAAACCTGCTCTGGCGTTCAGCCAGTTGACAGGTTTTACATGGGTATAGTTGCGACTGATGCATGAGACGTTGGTACCTAAACAGTGACGCATATAGCGAATGTAATGATCACTCCCTAACGTGTATTCGGTGTTCTCCAAAGTCGCCCCGAGAAATACGCGAATACAGGCGCGGTTAGGTGTGATATTCGACTATTGAGCTATTCCCAGTCGTGTAGCGGCAGATGTTTCGGTGAGGAGAGTTAAAAGGTGGTCTAATTTTCACAGAAGATGCCAACTTAGTGCCGAGTGGCACGGCTAGATCAGAGCCTCGCATAGGATGAGGACAATTAAATTCACGAAGGAGGACGGTATAGCACGAACTGAAAAACGGTGTTAATGCGGGCCTGTCTGTGCATACATAAAGATCGAAAACAGCGCTAAGACGGGACAAAGATAAGCCGAGACGAGACTGGGTGCTAGATCTGCCAGCAGCGCCCAATCAAGTCTCGCCTTTTCTTCGTCTCGCCTTAGCGCTGTTTGCGATCCTTAAGACGGTATCGCAAGCGCTCAAAGTGGGGATCATGGTGTACTGAAGGCAAAGGGCAGAATGTTGGGGCTCCAGTATACTAGTGATGTTTATGGTTAGGCGGTCACGTTGGTGATGGTTAGGTGCTCGTATCAAAGAGTAGCGGTGAATCATGTTAGAAACGGGCGTGTACGTGTGTGTGTACGTGCTTCGTGTCATTTTGAGTGGTAGGGATATCGTTGCGCCGGTTTGGGGGGGGGGGGATAATGTTCATGATAGCTGTGGTCATGGTGGCTGTGTTGCTGATATTCGCAGTGTCTTGGCAACAACGGGGGACACGTGGCTGGGCAAACATTTCACACCCATGGATGAGAAACATGCCGCCAGCTTCTTGAACAACTTAGATATAAGGGTGTGTACCAGGGAGGCAGATAAAGCATCTTTACCTGCCTTTGTATGAAAACTTCTGTATCGCTGGAGTGGACCCATGCTACAACCAGTAGTCCCAAAATGTTGTCTGGGAGAATTCTTCTGCGACAAATTAACTTCTACTTAATGAGTTGGAGGAGCCATGTGCTGGAAGAAAAGGTTTTCGTTCCCGCGGAGGCCACGGCAAGTCCGGTGCAAGTTAGTGAGAAACTTACACTAATGGGGACGTTTTCAGGGCAATGTTGTATCACTCATTGCGCATAGAAGCGCCAGGTGGGTGCCGAGTGGACCGAGGTGGGTGCCGAAGTGAGTGCACCCTTACGTGGACGGCATTGCAGAAAGCTATGCGGAATGCCTATGCAACAAGGTCTTGGACGGTCGCATGAATGCGAGCGAGGGTTTCACATAGTAGGTGGGGGGTAGCTGTTTGCTGGAGCAGGAAGGGGAGAATTTATTCAGAGTTGGCGCGAACAATATTGTAAGGGCGAAGCCCCTTATGGGCTGAAGCTGTTGGCGTCTATTGTCGTCGTCGTCGTCGTCGTCGAAATCGTCGTTAGTCTCATATAGTCATGGTACTAAAACACTGGGAAACTCGTTTACACCTCACGCTAGAACGTAACGCGTACTGAAAAACGCCGGGACACTCGTTTACGCCTCGCGCTGGAGCGCTTCGTAACCCGTACCAAAAAAAAAAAACCTCGCCAATCCACCCGGTGAACGTGGTTGGAAAGCAAAGCTGTAACGGCACCCACTACGATTACCCATGCGGCGGCCATTAAATTCCCTCACGTCGCTCTACAAATAGTGAAACCAGAAAGAAGTGAAATGCACCTAACGACACCCTTTATTACTTCAAAGAGATATTCTTGGTACGGTTAAATCAATGATGATGCATAAATGGTGGTTGGTTGAGTTGTATTGGTTTAGGACACAAGTGGAAACTTTTTTTATAAAATTGACGGAAGCTCAAACCCGGTGTTAGACGATCTCACTTCTCCATCTCAGCCGCCGCGGATGGAGGCGACGAGATCGGCGGCCGAGACGGTGGAGGAGGACGAGAAGAAGAAGAAGAAGAACGGGGAGGAGTACTTTTGTTCAGATTTCTGAACTGCGCAGAGTGCGTCCTAGACGAGTGGTTCCTTCTTCACTGGAGCCCATATGTGCTCTGTCGCCGCCTGTGCTCTGTCCACCAACTAAAGCTGGGTAGGCAGAGAGGAGAGAGGGGCTGGACAGCAACATCGCCCATTACTCTTTATGGGTAGTTGACGGAAAGAGAGGTGGGTGCTCAGGGCTAAAGTCGCACACCCCGATTATGTGGCGGAGTACTCCTACTTTTGAGCAATATTTACATTCAGCGTCGTAGCGACTCAGGTGCATTAAGTGAAAACGCGTCGGGTGTGGAAAGTAGTCGGATTGTATGGGTCTTAGGGTAGTTTGTTTTTCTATGGAAAGGTCAGGGTAAGGCGAAGGTAGGGTCTGTCTCTGAAGGCGATAATTATGGGTGATGTCCCTGAACGAGACAAGCGGGTAACTGTCCTCGTGCAGCTCCATAGCACGGAGGGTAAAAGCGCAGGTTTGTTGGTGGGCGTATACTTGCCCTCCATGGAAGCCTGAGCGTGTGTCCAGATGAGCTGAATGGAACCGTTTGGGGAGTGGGCTTTTAGCACACGCAGTGCACGTCGGGTCACCTAATCTGACTGGTAATTCTGGCAGGCTTTTTGGGAATCGGTTACTACCTTCCGAACCCCTGGTTGAGTGAGAGCCAAGGCAATGGCTGCCTCTTCTGCTGCCATCATGTCTTGGGTCTTGAGTGAGGCACACGGAAGGAGGTTGGTTCTGGAGGTAGCCACGATGATGGCGTACCGCTGCCCTCGTTGTTGGGAGGTGTCTTTGTAGATAACTGCACGATCCCCACCGAGGATGGTGTTAGCGCTTGAGCCCATGCTTGTCGGCGACCCTCCTCGTGTGAGGGGTTCATATTTCTAAGCAAAGGGAGCATCTTTAGTTCTTGTCGCCAAGAGTGTGAGAGTACATCAAGCGGAGTGACATTCTGTGCTGCTGAGCCAATTTGGTGAAGGATGCGGCGAACTGCCGCAGCTCTGCTCCTTCGGAGCTTCTGGATAGAAAGATAACTCTCTATCAGCTCTTCCACCGTGTTGTAGAGCCCTGTGCTAAGCAGCCTCTCTGTGGACGCACTCATGGGAAGACCAATGGCTTGCTTAACCGCATTTCTAATTATTATATAAAGCATCTTTCTAATCATTATATAAAGTAGCTTGCCGAGAAGACAGTGGGTTTACGGAAGTGATTCTCGAGAGGCCAAAGCTTGAATTAATCGAAAGGTATCGGATTCCTTGAGGCCGTGCTTCTTGGTGGCAACTCGTCTAATCATGTGTATGATTTTATTGATGCTGTGTTTGAGGCGCTGCAAAGATACTTCACTCTTGGTGTTGGCCTGAAGGTGTAGGCCCATGATCTTGATGGTGGGGCTTGGAGTGATGGCCTGGCCATCAAGGAGTACTTGAATGTGTTCCTTGAGGTGTCGTTTGGCGTGAGGGCGGACGACAAGCCACAACGAGAATGCAGGGGTTAAACACGTAGATGTGCTTGGTGAGTGCCCCACTTGTCTTCCCCGCCTCCGCGTGCGCTCGTAGCTAAATCGGTAAGACAACGGGCTCTCGCTTTGTTACGCCATTAGTTCGAGGTTCGATTCCTTGCGGTTCCAGTGAATTCTTTTATTTGTTCGCGGGAGTTTTTTGTTGATACCAACGGTCGCGAAAGAATCCAGGGGGGGGGGGGTAAAGGTAAAAAGCTTTGCATTAAAACACCTGGACACTCGTTTGTGCCTTGCGCTGGAAAGCTTAATGCTTCAAAGACAAGAGCAAAGATGTATAGACTACAGTAAAGCTGTATACCTTTTAAAGCTTTTACAGCAAAGCTGTATACCTCTACACCCGAATGGTTGCATCTTTTTTTGCAAAAATACCAGGGCGCCAAGAATACGCCCGTACGCTGCATGCCTCGCCCCTCACCAGGTTTCACGTTAGTGGAGATGGCCCTGGAATTTTTTTATAAGTGTGCGTAATACTCGACTGTATAACTTGAAATGACGAGGCAGGGGCGGACAGTGCGTGTACACGTGGGATAAGGGCTCCTGCGGAAGGGATGAAGATGAAGTGCGGACGCAGAGATGGCTGATTGCCGCGCTGCGGCAAGCCATCGCTCTAGCGAATGAGCTTGAAACATTCCGAAGAGACATATCAACACACATATAACACTCACCCTCAAGCGCTTTATCCATATAATCGCTATCGGATGTCAGTATACGTACTTGTACCAGATGATGTGTCAGCAGGCCTGAAATCAAGGTTTAACAAAAATACATTTGCGGTGGGGCGGTGCTTTGTTTTGTTGCTGTCTCAGGACAGAACTTGCTGGGAAAGCAATAATTGCCCCGCGTTACGTCTCGCACCTGGAAAGGCATGCCCCGATAAGACCACGTGTTACTGAAGGCGAATTGTGGATATATGACGGGAAAAGCTGAAGTGCTAAAGAGGGCGTTCCTAAGGCTAGCTGTTGTAGCGTTCTGGCGAGGGTGGGTGAGGTTCAAGGCATTTGTACAAATACTTGTAGCCTTCACTGTGCACGTTGCCAGTGCCGAATGGTCTTTTTTCACACTACGTCGCATAAAAACGCGGCTGCAATCATAAATGAGCGAAACCGAACCCGGGTGGCATTCGTATGCAGACGCACAAACTGCCCATGGAAACGTTATAAATACCTTAGCCAGCAAAAATCCTTCACTGCGCACTTTGAAATGTCTGGTGTAACGCAAGCTTGCTATTCCCTTTCACTTACTGCGGAGCTTTACATAACTAGATTCCCGTGTATTGCTCGTGTCCGTGTCTGATAACTCCGGAGTTCCCTCTATGAGTAGGCAACGAGAACTAGCAAGGCATGTGCTGACACCTGGTGTAGCGAGATTGAAGATAAGCGCTTGGCAGTCATGGATTCGGTGCCCTCGAATAAAGAGCAGAGTGCTTACGAAGCCGCACGCCCTAAATGTAAGTAAACGAAAATGGAGACGACAGCGGTAGGTGGCGAGTGGTGGCTGCGGACATCGTGCCCGAAAGGCTGCCGGTAAGCGGCGGGCTCTACAATAAGACAGGCGCAGCGAAGCGGAGAATGCGGCGAGAGAGAGAGATAAAGACATTTATTCGGTGAAATCCGGCACCGGGGGGTGCGTCACGAGGCGACGCGGGTACTGTAGCGAAAGGGAATGAGGAGACCAGACGTCCGGCTATCCAAGATGGCTACGACCGACTGCCGCGAGAGCCGCGATCGTGGAGCGAGCTCCCGCTGGCCGCGCTCGTGGCGCACTTCGTCCTCTTTATTTAACACACTCCCGCGGCCCGCAAGTTGAGCAGGGACTTGTTGCACCATAACATCTGCGGACCCTGTCGCCGTATCTTAAGTCCCGATGACAGGCGGACGAAAATCCACTGGCGGAAGGAGCATGGTCGCACAACTTCGTCGCGACCGAAAAACCGGTGACGATGGTGGTCGAGTTGTTAGATGGCAGGCATCGGCTTGTCTTCTAGAAACACGACGTCCTCTACTTCGAGCTTGGCTGGCGGCTGTTCTGTCACCTCGTGAGTGAATCGAAGCAGCAGGAGCTGTTCCCATATCGGACGGTGCCACAGACGATACCCCTTGGCGGCTCGACGGTGTTGTCACAGTATGCGCAGCTCGCTGCGAGTCAACAAGAGTTCCAGAAGGCAGAGTTTCTGCTGGAGGCACGTGTTCCCTTTGCTTAGCCAGGAGTGCGCTTGGAACAGCGGGCATGGCTTCGCTCTTTGCCACAGGCTTTTCCGACACAAACGTGGTGATATTGTCCTCCCTCAGAACAAGGCTGTCTGAGCCCTTCCACTGCGTGCCGAGCACTTTCATGATGCAGGGGTCACCTCTCTTCGTTTTTAAATCAAGTTTCACCTTTTGGAAGGACGGATGGTTGGCGACGTCGCTTCTTGGCTCTTCGTTGCGGAGCAACACCTGATCCCGGTGGTTTTCTTTGCGATCCTGAAGTTCGAACGGTTGGACGGCGGGGTCGTTGAACGTGGAGTTTTCCGTAGTGCCCCGAGTTTCGCTGACTTCCATGCGGCACATGGACGATCGATCATTGTCTACGGCGGCGTCTTCCGTGGACGATTCTCCAAGGGACAGAAAGAGTGCGCTCGAGTGAGCGGTCGAAAGGCTTGAGCTGTCGAGTTGAGTACCTTGAATGGTCCAGCCCAGAACCGTCTCCACGGCCATCAGAGTGGGGGAAATTCTCGAAACGTTTACTGTTACCACGTTCCAATACGCGTCCGAACCGATCAACACGCTGACCTGGTTCTCTCGAAACGTGGGCGCAAGTCGGGCATCCGCAGTAACTTGACCCTGATCGGCCATCGCACGAACGATTTCTTTGCTGACGGGTGGGCTTGTGATGGTGCAGATGCTGGGAACTTCCAGGGCCTCGACTGTGATGTTCTGGCCATCGTGCTGACTTTTAAGTGTCAAAGAGACTCTGTTGCACGTAACAGGTGCTCTCGGGCGAGTGTCTCCGAACGTAGAAAGCGTTAGACGTTCGACACCGTTGACCGGACAACAAAGTGCTTGGGACACGTCGCGTCGAATGAACGTTCGCTGGCTCCCGGTTTCCAGCAAAAAGCGAACGAGCAGCTGGTGACCCTTGCCGAGGGCCCATGCACGGCCTGTCTGGAGAAGCACCGACATGGGTCCTGCACCGCTGGTTGACGCGGATGTCACCGCGCTGGCATTATTGATTGCTGCCCCTTTGCTGCGACTTTGCTCCGACTCTGGACTGGTGGGCCCAAACCCTTCCGCAGGGAGCTGGATATCGCACAGCGACGTGAGGTGGCGACGGGAACAGTGGCTGCAGACAAGACTGTTGGCTGTTCTGCAGTGTCTGGCAAAATGGTTGTGCTTTCCGCACCTGAAACAGCACCTGTTTGCCTGCAGTCGCTTTCGCTTCTCCTCGGGTGATACCGCCGATGTGCAGTGGGCGAGGGCGTGGTCCTGAGCGTTGCAAAGTTGACACCTGGGCCGCTCCGCAGAGGGACATTGGGCGCTCAGAGTCATTGCCGTTGGAAGAACGACACGCGGTGGCGACGACTGACCCCTCTCCTGGACGCGGCGCGTTGACGGCACGGAACGATCGGAGGCGCTCTCCTCTCGAATCTCCACCTGGACGCGGAGAAAGTCCAGGATCACCTTGATTTCCTTGGATCTGGCGGAAGGGGACGCGGACACCTCGGATTCGTCCTGCTGCGCCTCCTTCAGCCTTTGCCGGTACAGGAGGCCCAGGTCGTGCGGCAAGGTCCGCAGCAGTACGCGATGGAGCACGACGGAGTACTGGTCCGGGGAAACGCCCAGGCCCTCCAACGCGTTTATGTGAAACGTGACCGTGTCGTAGAGGACCCGCAATTTGTCGGTGTCGGCCGAATTCTGCACCGGCTCCAAGGCGAGCAATTTGTCCAAGTGGTCGTCCACTATTAGGTCTTTCCGTCCAAATCTGTTGGTAATGATATTGACGGCGAAGTCGTAATTGTCGTCGGCCAGCCTGATGCCCTCGATCGCGTCCTTGGCGGGACCGGTCAAGTACGAGAGAAGGTACTTAAACTTCTCGATGCGTGGCAAAGTCGCGTTCGAATGGATGCTTGACTCGAACTGGTCCCAGAACCCTTGCCAGTCGCGTCGGTCGCCCGAGAAGTTCGGTATCTGGAGCTTCGGGAGAGCGGCGAAGCGGGTCCCCTGCGTTGTCTGAGGGGTGCCCGGTCGAGGCTGAGAAGGTGCGCCCCCACAAGGCTCACCAGACTCGGCTGTAGCTGCGCTGGCTGAAGGGGCCGGGCTCGTGACGGAGCGCACGCGCGTGCGAAGGGCGCAGATGCGCTCGTCGTAGTCAATGGCATCCAAAACGTCGGCGTCAAATTCCTCTTCTGTGAGAGTCGCCTGAAACTGGCTGTCCAGTTCGTGCAATGCTCGCTGCTTGTCGAGAATTATGTCCAGAAGCGTCTGAAATTCGAGAGTCGGTGCCGCCGGGTTCTGCAGGAGCGCGTCGAGTGCCGTCATCTTCTTCGTGACGGTGGTGCGAAGAACTCCCCGGCGGCGACGAAGCGATTCCATGGCGCGAGTAGGCGGGACCGGACGGCTGGGGGTTTTCGGCACCAGAGAATTTTGTAGCGAAAGGGAACGAGGAGACCAGACGTCCGGCTATCCAAGATGGCTACGACCGACTGCCGCGAGAGGCGCGCTCGTGGAGCGAGCTCCGGCTGGCTGCGCTCGTGGCGCACTTCGTTCTCTTTATTTAACAGGTACTACGCCAGAGAGAGAGAGAGAGAGAGAGAGATAATTTTATTCGTTAAGCAGAGGCTGAGGAATGACCTCGCTTCTTGGAAGGCATCCGAAGACCGTTATTCTTTGGCTTCGGTTGGCTGTCCTTTCCCGGGTCACCAGGTTGATCTGGGTATTCTGTTCTGGGCTGGCCAGGGAGCCCTCCGCTGCTCGAAAGTGGGGTTGGGAAGTCGAGGCAGAAGTCGAAGCAGAAGTCGAGGCAGAAGGGCGCGTATGCAAAATTTCAGAGGGGCTTTCTGGACAGACATTTCGGATTCAGTTGTGTGGCGCACGACGGGCTGTGGTTCGAAACGATTTCTCGGGGATTTGTAGCGTTCCAGATTTTGCGAAGCGTTAGCGAGCAATCGACGTGTTTCTGCGCATCAATCCTGTTAACGCGTGAGTGACGAGCAAGGATTCCTTATTAAAGCGAAGTCTTCAGCCTCTCACTAATGATGTCCGTACGAGAAAACACACTGATGATGATGATAATAACTTTATTTTGCCCTAAACTGGGAGTACGGAGGAAGGAAGGAAGGAGAAATGGGAGTCTTCCGGGATTCCTTCCCCTCAGTTGGTGGCCTGCAGTCCTTGGGCGCGAGCGGCACTTTCAACCTGCAGAAAAGCCAAATTTATTCTATGATTATGATTATCGTGGGTGTAGTGTGGAAAAATCAAAACGCTTCCCTGCGAAGCTTGGTCACAGCTCTGCAGCACCCCCTCCTCTAACGATTGATGTGCAGCAGAAGGAGTAGGGGAAGCAGGCATGCGACGGCGTGCGACGACGTGCGACAGCGTGGCGTATATATGACTAACGCCATGTGGTGAGGTAAACGCCGATAGCGGTTACCGCATGTATGCTGTAAGGCCGTTATACCCAGGACGTTGAGCCTAAAGTCTCATTTTGAAGACCAGGACGTTAGGCCTAACGTCACAGTTTGAGGTTTAACACATTAAACCGGTGACCACTCGAAAAAGTACTCACTGTGCGCCAAGAAGCTGGTACAGCAGGTATCTATTCACGCGGTAAACTCAAAACCAAAACGTTAGGCCTATGGAGGGCATATCCGAGAGTTGGAGCGGTTATTCTATAAAAGTGGTGCGTTTGGTTGACTATTCCCACAATGCGTAAGAGTAACACATACATGCATTGTGGGAGTAGCCAACCAAAGAATCCATCACGCGAAAGCTTCGAGCTCAACCATGGTCGTAGTTAGACGGAGGGGCGCGTGATGTTTGCGCGGTGCTGTGCCGCGGCTCTGCACGACAAACGATGCATACCCCCCCCCCTCCCCCTCCCTCCACAGACACCCCCACACTAGGGACTCTACAGTTTTGCTTGTCATTCACCTTCACAGGGTGGACTGCCTTGAATTTCGAATAGAACTCTGCGGAAATCTACCAAGAGATTTCTGGTCATGAATTCTCTTTCAGTATTTTCTGTCCGTACGTCAGCGACAATGTGCACTGTTTCAGTGATCCCTGTGCGCGCGGCATATTTCAATCAGATTCAATAAACATATATAATTGCCGCTTGGGAGTGCAGTTCCATAGATAGAAATTAATGTGGGGGTTTGTTCCCACAGCTGCAGTTAGCTACATGTATGATCAGTATTTTAATTATGGTATCGAGTTTCGGGCGATTTTTCTTGGCACTGCCATCACGTTATTTCGGTAGTGCTTATAGCAACTAGTGAATGTTCCATAAAACATGCCGCTGCTGCATGCCGTAGTTCAAATTAGAGGCAGAACGGACCTTCTGTTTTGAAATTTTTCCGTAAAAATGTTACGACGGCTTTCTTGATTAATAGTTGTTGATTGGCCCAGCATAATAATTGTTTATTGGCCCAGCATTCGCCTGCCAGGCATGATTGGATTTTGTTATTTTGTCACTGCTGAATTTTTCAAGCCATAGCGATGTAGGCTGATGTCCTGCCATGACTGATTTTTGTAGTAAATTTAGAACAGTGATCCCTCGTTAACTCGAAGTAGTAAAAACCGGGAAAAATTTTGAGATAAGCGGTATTTCGAGTTAAGCAAAACGCCGAAAATGTTTGCCAAGGTCACTGTAAAAGAAAAGCCAGTGCTGCCAAAAAAAAGCTCCACTGGACGAGAGAGCTACCGTAGTGAAGGCACAAGAATTCGCAGGAAAGAAAAAATTCCTTGATTAAGGCGACTTTTCTCTCCAGCGTCAGAGATTTGCACTGCTTTGGGCGGGACATCTTGGTCGACATTCGGAAGCGTCCGTTGCACATTCCACTCACTACTCAGCAAAACTGAACTCAAGATCGCAGGGAAAACAAACAATACAGGTTGCGTACTGACGGGCGCACGCTGCACACGCCGCCCCACCGCGCATATGTCGCGCGCAGGTGCCCACACGTGATCACTCCCACACTTGCTTGACAAGGCGGATAGGAAACGGCTGCGTCCGCAGGAATTTCAAATTCACCCTTCACGACCGCGTTCGGCAGTATATTAAGAGCTAAGCGTTCGCACGGAGCCCTCGTTTCCTGTTGGGAGTGGACTTTGCCTTCTGCCCTTCCGGTCAAGATTTCGAGGTATCCGCTGTCCCCTCCGAAAAACGTTTCGAGATAAGAGGGGGAAAATACATAGGACCTATGGGAGGTTAATGCACGGCGAAAAAAAGTTTCGACTTAAGTGAGATTTCGAGATATGCGAGTTCGAGTTAACGAGGGTTTACTTATTTAAACAAAATTTCAGGAACCTAATTTATTGCGCAAAAATAAAGCAACCTTCGCAATGTCCACACTGCAATCGTGTTATGCAAAATTATTCCACTCGACAAGGAGAAATTATTTGTATAACGCTGCATTGATTAAGGCACCAAGACGACTACTCTACTCACTTATTCCACCGATGTCATTTCGCTTCTTTTCTCCATAATATGTCGAGAACAAATTTTCCTTATTGAAGCACTTCGCGCATTACAATATGAAGATATCTGAGGCGTGATGTCTCATAAGCTGTCAATTTCTAGACTTTTTTACGAGCACAAAACCGATAAAAACAGATGGGAGGGGTGACTGTTACACCAGTTAAGAGTATTTGAGCCAGCACTGTTACCTCCCCCTCAAAATCTACCATTTCGTCTTCATTTGCTCACGCAACTGACATCCTCCACGAGACCCCACCCGCTGAGTAATGCGAAACCTCATTGACCCAATAATCACCGGAGAAACAGCAAGCCCTCGCAATTAGGGCCCTGGGAACAGGGCGGGCTCACGGCGTCCTGGACCAAGGAGGCTGAACACAACCCCCAAAGTCCACCTGAAGTCAATAAATGTCAATACTACCTAGAATATTCATAACTTATTTGTTTACTCGTTTACTCAAACTGTCAACTGTCCCTTGAAGTCCAATACAGAGAAGGAAACCACAAAGAGAAAAAAAATTGCTCCAATCTACGCTGTGAAGGTGGTTAGACTGCTTAGATGTACACAACACCCACAACGATTACCCATGCGACGTCACTCGAATTCACACATGTGGCCCTGCAGAAAATGAAAACAGAGATTGGCAGCCGCTACCTGGCTTTCGCGGCGGCGCGTCCGCGTAACCGAGTGACCGAACGCAGCAGCCATGTCAGAAAGAAAACGGGGAGGAACGTCTGGCGAAGGGTCAGGAGAAGGGCGGCACGCGCGGCTATGTTTCTCCCACTGCTTGCCCCCATTCTTGTTTCATGCGTCGCCACCAAGGAGTGCCCTGCCCACCCTCCGCCTCCGCAGACCCTGTACTGTTCGCAGCTAATCCGAACCGCGTGA
Organism: Haemaphysalis longicornis; assembly: GCF_048455015.1. NCBI lineage: Eukaryota > Metazoa > Arthropoda > Arachnida > Ixodida > Ixodidae > Haemaphysalis > Haemaphysalis longicornis. The sequence goes on from NW_027526365.1 coordinate 2,452,966, forward strand.
ACGCCGTAATCATACATTATGTGGTTTGCATACACACGACAACTTTGACTGAGCGCCGGTGGTAGACCCGCCGCTGTGCTCGTTGAGTAAACCGCTCGTTTCCACGTCTCCTTGTGTGGGTGTAGCTTAGTCGGTAAGACCACGCGCTTTCGCGCCGTTTTCCTGTTCGGGTCCAGGTTCGATTCCTGGAGGTGCCAGTGATTTCTGGTATAGGTATACTGCACCACCGTAAATACAGGCACTGACATCGACAGACACTTTGACAAAGCGAAATCACTTGTGCATTATTGCGAGAAAAATAAAACATGCAGTGACCGTCGAAATTTCTGAACATCGCAGGTCTTACAATTGTAGCGGCAATTTATTAAATCTTTCGTCTCTATCTAGAAACAAATTGGCTCAGCTTGCACAGGGAGTGCAAGGCCGGGAAACAACAGAGCTGGCGGCCCCTCTCCTTTCGTCAGAGACCCAGTTTTTCCACCTCACATGGATTTCCGAACTTGCCGCTTAAAGTTTTTCATGACTGGCAGGCCTGGATCGTTTTGTCCTCAGGTTTTCACATCTCTCCCAATGTCGACCGCGCTAGCACGTGCTCGAAGCCGCGGCAACTGGCTTCGCGAACTCGGCGTCGTGTGCTTCACATTTCAGGCGCGGGGGTACGTTAAGCACGCGAGAGATCACGCCTCGAACGCCGGGCAAAATGTTCTCGAAGGTCGAGATGACCGACGTCTAGCGCTCCTTACGAGGCACACGCTCACGTGTGCTCGGTATTTTTTCTTGGTATTTCTTCCGAGCTCCTTACGTTGTGCAAGCCCACGCGCAAGCCTGGACGACGCCGGGTGCTCCTCACGAAGCGCACTCAAACGCGCCCTCGGCTGGGCTGAGTTTTCTGGTAGCAGTCGACGGCGGAACTATTAAACAGCTCTGCTGCTAAATACGATTTGCGAAAGACGTCCATGTGAGCCCTGAAAAAGCGAGCTGTCCCGCCATGGTTCTGACACGTGCGGAGCTTACCTGAATGCCCTATGCAAATTCTTCTGTCAAGTATTCTTTAGCCCTCAAATATCTCAAAAGACGCTTTTACAGCTTTCTGTTCTACATAGTTCCCAGTATTTTTTGTCGCGTCATCATAACATTTCCGGAGCCGAGTGAACCCGGTTGTATTTAAACTTCCACTCTTTTCCCGACGATTCTGTGTACCTCACCTGTTGCATGAAGCCTACAGATGTAACGCTTTCACGCCCCAAAACAGTATATGGTAAGGTACACGTTGTAATGGCCAGGGAATGCTTGATAGGGACAATTTCGGAAGGGCTGTTTTTAAATTGCGAGGCTTATAGTAATCGTACTCAAGCGAAAGTTAATATACACATACTGAAACTTCTCCGGTGAGCTAGTTGCTTTGCAAATGGGGCTTTAGCGCTTCTTTCAGCTAAATCTTTTGAGGAAGTGGTCGAAATCAAAAAAGCTGGCTCGTAGTCTTGAGCTAAGCCTATCACTGCGATTGTTGTGCCGGAAGCGCAACGGGATAACAGCTGGGAACAATGGCGAATGCAGGATCTCCTTTCAGTCGGCGCGAAAAGGAGTATTAATAATAATTTGTTTATTATCAAAGAGTACATAAAGAGGTAAAATGGGGCGGCCAAAGCCAACAGGTGGGCCTGTGCGGCGTCGCCTGGCAGCCGCGGCCTTCACTTATGTAAAAATGCCCGTTGATAGCGCCAATGGAAAGAGAGAGAGAACAAAAGGGAAAATAGAAAAAAAAGATAGAAGGGGAAGAAAGTTGAAGAGAACATTTCGTCAGGCAATTCATTGAAAATAGCAGGTATATAAGACGACCTTGCCGCCATTACGTAAGGGGCACGGACTCTTGGAGTGCCGGAGAGGTCTATTGGTTTAACATATAGAGTTCGGTAATCCGTACACCAGAAATATTTAGCGCGACGATTTGCGTAAACAAAATATCAAAGGACGCTAAGCCGCTTGCCTTAAATACACTGTCCGAATCCGGTCGTGCGACTTATAAAGAACACTCTGGGCTATGTTTTTAAAATACTGTTAACTGCATTTTTCTAGGTAGGGGTGGAGTTGAAAAACAGCACATGCCATAGCGAAGAACAAACAATGTAAGCGAAGGTTTGAGCAAGTACATTTCGAACAGAGAAATACAGAAATACTTTTAAGTTGTAATCATTCAGGCAGTGCCTGTAAGCTTTTTAAATATGCAAGTCATTTGTGTGTTCCACGAAAGATTCCCATCAAGATGTACACCTAGGTAAATCTTGCGACATAGACACAGAAAATACAGGTACAGAGACAATATGCACAATTAGATGTGTGTATCGTAATGAAACAGTCATTTGGAACTGTTTTCGGTCGATTTCGGGAACAAAGTAGCCGACCTTTCACAGAATTAATTGCTATTATATTTGCCTCGAACCAATCGGCTACATTTCTTGATCATCCTGAAAGTTTGGAATAGCGAGTGAATATTCTGAGTTGCCAGCAGCGCACTGATAAATTTTTGATGTTCTAACAACAGTAGCTAAATAATACACAAAATAAAAAAGATGTGACAACATAGATCCTGGCGGGACACCTCTCTTAAGGTTGATACTATCACTCAAACCTGATCCAGGTGCCACCACTTGTGAACAATCCTGAAAGCTAACTTAGAAGCAGATATAGAAATGGTCCGCGGAAGCCATAACGGTATAACTTACTGCAGAGTATATCACGGCTCACTGTTTTAAACGTTTTCTTAACACCAAGAAATAACCCAACCTAAACCTCGTTCTGATCTACGCTGTTATGAAAGGTATCAGACAACTTTACAAGTAACACCTCCGTGGCCGCGCGGCAGATAAACCCGCATTGATGCCAACTCCGTGACTCATGATTTTTTGCAAAGAAAGTCATGACACCCAATATGTGTTTTTCAAGAATTTACGATAAACACTATACAACCGAAACAGGGCAGTAGTAGAATGGTCCTTTTTTCCGCTTTTATGAAGGGGAACCACACGTGCGCATAATTAATACTGTTATACTGTTATAATTATACTGTTTGTCCAAGAGCAATGTTCTATTAGTTTGTTCAGTATAAAGAAGATGAGGCCATTTAAATACCAGATATTTCTGCAAATATCACCTATGTGCATGTTATCAAGACCTGATGATTTATTGCGGCTTAAACTACTGACTCTGCAAAGGCGGTCAGGCTCTGTCAAAAACGGAATGACACATGATTGGGTAGTATAATGTGACTTGCACACTGAACTGGTTCGTTTTGTTCCATTGAAAACGTTTTATTGAATTTGTTGGCTAGGTCGGAAGTAGAGGAACCAAGGTTACGTTCTAGCATGTTTTTTGTTGTAAACGTGTTCGTTACATTACGACTGATTTACAAAGTACCAAATTTTTCCCATTCGACTAGACACTTTGAATTGTTAGGCGCTGAAATGCCTTTTTGACAAATGAATCTCCACGGCTGCTCGATTTCCTGTCTTACGGAACTCTCCGCGCAGCGCTGAGTTATCAGGGGCTCGGTGACACCTTGCCCGAACTATTTTTTTCCTTTTATGCACGCCAAAACATCAGGGGTAAGTCATTGATGCCCAGCCATCCGTTCTTATTATTACTACCGTTTTATTACAGCCCTCCTTTATCTGGCCCAAACTGCGAATGAAATTGGCATATGCAGTGGCGTTGTTATTATCCTGAATGAAAGAATTCTAGTCAAAGCTGGCATTTTTTTATCACAATTTTTACCTAAGAGGGGGACAGTATAAGTACGAGCCGATGGTGAAGAGTTGGACTTGGTTAATTCACCCAAAATACTAAATACACAATACAATACTAAACACACAATACAATACAATACAATACAATACAAAATTCCCACAACACAATACTAAAACACAAGACAAGAAAACACAAACGCAGAACGCCGAAAGAAATAATTAAATATTTCATAAAGGAAACCTCGGAAGGCCACGTCGCACACTACATGTGCTTTTGATTGTTTGAATAATTTTTTTTTTCTCGGAGAAATTACAAAATGCCCGATTGCCGTGTTAACAGACATCCGAGCTGGCTATAGTAGGTTGGCGTGTAGCTTGTGAGCTAGAATTATTAAGGCGAACGCCCTAAGTCTCCCATTCTGCGAAAAAGCGGCGTTGATGTTGTAGTCGTCCGGCCAAGAAAATGACTGCCGCTGTAAAAAGTAAATAAAAAGACACATGTGAAATTTGATGGGATTTGTATCCGCGTCTGCACAGCAGCGGCCTATTTGTGTACAAACTGTGTTAGTTCCTTTTTTATTACCAGATTTCGACCCAATTACGAGAAGCAACACATGACAACCCGGGGCAACACCACATACAATGCTGCCATCCGCACAAAGCTCCGCAGGTTCCCAGCGTAGAGCAAATGTTGTAGTCATCTTTCTTCTTGACACATACACAATGAGGGAATTGTGGTCGCGGGTTCGATTCCCGGCCGCGGCGTCCGCTTTTCTGATGGAGGCGAAAAGCAAAAACGCCCGTGTGTACGAGATTTCGGCGCACGATAAAGATCCCCAGGTGGTCAAAATTAATCCGGAGCCCTCCACTACGGCGCGCCTCATCGCCTGCGTTGCGTCGGCGCGTTAAACCCCACAATCAATCAATGAGGGAATTGTCCAGGAGTAGGGAGCTTTTAGGGGAAATGTGCCGGCTTCACAAAATTAACAAAACTATGAAATAAAAACGTAAAAATTGTAGCATACTGTGTGCCTCGCGACTCCTGAACATGATGACATGTGAGTAGAATAGCCACGCAGAACGCTGATGCCGAGGAAGCGGTGGCGTGTGCTAGCCGGCTTGGTGACTCGCCGTAAGACGAAGAAACGAAAGCGAAGAAAAAGAGGCGCACACGTTGTAGCAGAAAAAAAAAGCCGTTCAAAGTGATTTGCCCCAAAAGGCAAAGAAAAGAAAGCGCAAAACGAAAAAATAGACGCAAATACGATGTAGCAGTAAATGAGTTTTTAATAAATATCGCCAGGGTTTCGCCTTCGAGGCACTTAAGGAAAAACAGGTTCCTTGAGGAAAGCCTGACTACCCTGCTGAGAGCAGACATCGAAGCCGAGTATCGCAGGTTGGAGCGTAGCTTACGAACAAGACAAAAATGGCCGCGTATCTGCTACTTTCGTTGCAAATGTCGACGAAAGACGATAGTCGACTGGCGCCCCTGCCAAGTAAATGCCTCCCTTTTTTCCCGCCCACCTCTCATGATGTTCCTCTCCCGTCTAGTTCCTCCCAAGATCACACGCTACAGGTTTGCTCAAGTCAATTTCAATTTACCGCGTTCCACTGCTCCACGTCGGGTGTCTCGATGCCAGCGCTACCGTACGGCGGAGACGCGCGTGAATGGAGGCACACTACTACAACGTTTGTAGAACCACGTTGCCCTACTATGGTGGCTAGAAGCCACCATAGTAGGGCAACATGGTGGCTAGAAGCCCTTCTAGTTACCATAGCCTTAGTCCACGAGTGTTCCAAGGAGATCATGGATCCTATCTAGTGGAACGCTTTGGTACTGTTGCCGTTTGATTTCTTAAATGCCGCCAGGAGGCGCGGGCAACAGCAGGCAACGGTTTTCTGCCGTTGATGTATTTTCGCAAACACCAAGCGTTCATGAATTGTTCAATAAAGGAACACTGCACGTATCACTTATGTATTGATTTTCTGCCTTATATTTGCGTTCAACAATGTTGACAAAGTATGAACAGTAATACCGGACATAGATGCTCAAGTTTGGCTGTGGGTACACAAGACTACTGTGCCGCATTTGTTTCACTTTAGCCGGATGGCAGAATCGAGTCACAGACAGACAGACAGACAGACAGACAGACAGACAGACAGACAGACAGACAGACAGACAGACAGACAGACAGACAGACAGGCAGACAGACAGACAGACAGACCAAAATTTGTGCGTTAAAGTAGCCCAAGAAAGACTATCGTCTTTTTTATTGTTTATCTGCAGTCGTAATTTGATGGGAAGGGTTTGTGTACCTCTGTGTTGTCCCCTCCCCAGTTCCCTGCTTTAAAGCTTCAGGAGAGACGCCGTCGCCCCCCGCCTCCGTTCCTCCAAGTGTATGTCAGTGGTACGGGTGCAGCAACGCGAGTAATTCTCTTGCCGTTATGAACGGTACTTTTGATTAGGCGCACACAATTAGCCTATTCCAGAAAACCCCGCCGGATTGATAATTTACACTGAATTCATGCCAAAAAAATATTCTATTCAGAGCTCTTTTATTATCCCGAACCTTCATACCAAACACAGTAAGAACTCGGTACACCTTACAGATACGCTTAAAATCAGAAGCCATGAGTATGGGAGATACTGCAAACTTTAGAGCTCGCACTGGAAGAAGGGTTCAGACAAGAAGGCATGCTTGTGACGCAAGATGTTGCCGAGACTTTGTGCACAGCTTTACATACAAAAAACCTAATGCCAAAATTGAACAGTCACCAAAATCTAGGACGGATGAACACAAAGTAATTTGAAGGGAGTATAAATATCGGCCTCAAAAGTGGCAGTGAAGCGTATCGTAGAGAGATCTTGAAAGCTGGAAGGGCAGGACAAACGGCATGGGACTGGCCGTAACTTTTCAGGAAGAACATGTCGGTATGCTGTAAAATTATTGGAATGATGGCTAACAAGCAGCCGTCAACAAGAGGCGCATGCCGGACAATTGTACGCCAATTTTCAAGCTTCCGCTACCTTAGTCGGGTCTCGAGTACAGGCCGAGTAGTCATGGGCGCTGTCTGTCCTCCACCGGCACAGAAGCCGCTCCCTGCAGGTGTCGTCGCACGGTGCCGCTGCATCACCGAGCCGAGTTGTGTACCTGCGCAGTGCAGTCGAACGCTGTAATAAGGAACTGAGCTGCATAAGAGACAATCTTCGAAAGGATACTGGTGGCGCCAAGATTCAGGCAAACCGAGACTTTGCCGCGTTTCATCAGTAAGTGTCAAGTATTCCATCGGATACATTCTTCTGAATCATAATTTGCGTATTTGGAATGACGAGGATGTATCCTTCTCTAGTGGCGCGAAGACTGGGCAAAAAACATCTTATAAAATTCTAGTTGGTACATCTTCAAGGAGAATCAGCTTGCATAAAAACGAACACGGCATCCGGCACGCATCCCAGTGGAGCAGGCCACTGCACACAAACGTTCCTTTGGACCAGACGGGCGAGAGTTGCGTGAAAAGCAACTGAATCGCTGTGTAGCTGAGAAAGACTCAGGCTTCGTGGTGCTAGATTCTACTACATTTGGTGAAAAAGCGCTGCAAGCCATGAACAAGAATTTTCGGCATGTAAAGCCCTCCCAAGTAAACATCATGGTGGTCAGCGCGAACGTTCGCTATACAGCGCCTGTGTCGTCTATTCTCTTATTTGTGTATTGTTTCCGTTCGCGCTGACCACCATGATTGCTATCCAACTCGCCCAATTTGCTACCTTGTTACACTCCCAAGTAAAGGAAGCCAAACAAGCAGCCATCGCTAAACGTGACGCGGCCAACCTTGGGCAACTTTGCTCCAAAGTCAAAAGCACGAAGAATGGTTCTGTGTGCGTATTCTTTGCGGCGAAAACTCACAAAGAGGCGGTCCCGTTCAGGACTATAATCTCAGAAGCAGGCACCTGGCAAGCCCATCTTTCGGCCTACCTTGCCAAGCATCTAGCCTAGGTACGTGTACGCGGCCCTTACAAGTTACCGAATTCTGAGGCAGTGACATCTTTTTTTGGAGAAGATTGAAGCAAGGGTAGCCTCCGCTTTTTCGCTGGACGTTGCGGACATGTACGTCCCTATACCGCAAGCCAGGGTTCTGACGGAACTGCACTCAGAAATTGAGCAACAGGGGGCTACACGTTTTTAAAATGTGGCTGGGGTTTCTGTGGATAGCTTTCTTGAGCTCCTGCAAGCCTACCTGGTGTCCACTATTGTTCAAGACGAAGATGCGCACTATGTCCAAAAGGACGGCATATGCATATGGTCCCGTGTAGCCCCGTACCTGTCCGAAATCTTTCTGGTAGCATGCGGAAGGGCAATCGAGTCCAGTCTCAAAGAAGACAGCGTCCTTTCCATTTTTCGCTACGTAGACGACTTCCTCGTCGTGTGCAACACAACCACATGCACTCCACCAAACCGTCGCCTGAACACTGTCCTACAAGTCTTCAAGGAATGCTGCCCGGATCTCTTCTTCACACACGAGCCCCGCAAAACGCGTCAATCAGGTTCCTCGACATCATCATTCACTTCCGACAGCACCACTCGTGTTGGAGGTACGAGCCCTGTTCGTCAAAGGCCTTCTTTACCCACGCGTCTGGTCACTCCAAGACTGTCAAGAGAGCAGTGGCCACTACGGCCTTGCTATCGGAACTCAAGAAATCCTGTCCACCCCAGATTGACACGAGGTTCGAAATCAGGCAAGTCGCGTACAGAACGCCGGCTACCCGAAAAGCTTGCTGAGACCTGTCTGCGAAACGCTCATGCAGAGGATAAAGGGTAAAGAGAAGAGACGGCCTCCTTAACCCACTGAAGAGGACGGAAGACGGATGGCCGTTCTGGCGTACGTAAATGGGTTTCCCCATGCCATGAAAAAAGTGGGTAAGAAACATGGCATCAACGTCGTATTCTCCGCCCCCAACAAGGCCGACGGCATGTGCCGTCAGGTGAATAGGTGCGCGCAGAGGCCCGTTTGCGACAAAAACACCGCACAAGATACACAGATTGCAAAAAAGGTGGTGTACAAAATTCCCCTGAGGTGCTCATCCGCCTACATCGGACAAACAGGCCGTTGCCTGAACGACAGGGCCAGAGTGCATGCCGCTTCGCTCCAAGCAACCCCTTCCGGCCACCTTGCTACCCTCGTTCGAGACTGCCACTGCAACGCCTACTTGCAGGAAATCGCAGTTATTGGAAGGAAGAGAAGCAGGATCGGACGGGATAGTCGAAGCATTGGCGATAGACGAAGCTGGCGATAGCGGCGTCAGTGTGCCGTCTGTGGCCCTGTCACTAACCGGGAAAGAGTTTCTGCGCAGCGGTCTTCGCTTAATCATACCACTGATCGGACTGAATAAATTTTATATTTTTCGTAATTTTATACGCATATATCTGTGTTTCCTTCAGTAAAATTTCAGTTGATAGTGAGCACTGTGTCGTGCATTTCCCTCTTTCTTTGAGTTCATTTTTATTCAAGCTGATTCCCGTCGAACATGCTTCTCCCTCTTTCTTTGTGTTCGTTTTTATTCATGCTGATTCCCGTCAAACATGCTCATCCTCGTTCAACCATCGTCGTCGTTAGACGAAAAGCTTTCGCGTGATAGATTTTTTGGTTTTCCAATCCCACATTGCGAGTATGTGCTACTCTGGAGCTACGCACCACTTTTCTAGAATACCGACGCAGGCTCCCAGTCGGTGATCAGCGACTCAAGAACGGCGATTCGGAACTACGCCGAGGGACGCATTTGCAAAAAAGCTTTGCAGGTGCTTCGCAATGCACGTCTAGAAGGCCCAAGGACTGTTCGAGTCAAGTGGGTGATGATGATGAGAAAACTTTGTTTTGCCCAAACTGAGGAAGAGAAGGGGACGAAAGGGAGCGTTCGACGGTCCTTCCCCGTCAGATGACGGCCAAGAGCCCGTGAGCCCTAGCGGCATCTTCGGCCAGTGGGACAAGGCAGCGTTGAGTCTCTTGGTCGGAGGTGAGAAACGCGGCCTCCCATTGCTCCAGAGCCCTTATCACTATTGTCTGTGATGTGTGTTGTGGTTTCTGGGGACAGGCCCATACGATGTGGTGCAGGTTAACTCGTTCCGAGCCCCATTTACATTTCTCTCGGTAAATGTCTTGGTATAGGCGGCTGTAGGCTACGCGGTTAGGAAAGCTGTTGTACTGCAAGAGTCGCAGGGCCACAGATTGCCACCGATTGAGGGAGGGATGCACCGCAGGGTATTCCAGGCGGACTAAGTGACAGTGAGTGGTGATATCCCTGTCCCCCGTATGTAGCGATTGCTCATCAAGATCGATGCGGTCCCGGTAGCTGAAACCTCGGGCTGCTTCGTGAGCATGCTCATTACCCGGCAAGGACGAATGTGCTGGCGTCCATATAGGAAGGACCTCACGGAGTTTTGACCCAGTAATAGGTTGAAGGCGCTGCGCTTGGGGTGAAATTCTGCCCTTCTCAAAGTTTCTAATGGCTGTTTTAGAGTCAGTCACAATTATTTTTGCGGGTGGGGAGGAATGGCAAGTGCAATGGCTGCTTCCTCCCCGGTCTCTGTGTGAATTGTACCAACTGAACCAGAGGCGGTTGAATTACCCTGCTGATCCACGGTCACTATGCTCATGGCAGCTGTCTGGGTATTCCGCGGCGTCGGCGTAGAACACATGTTTCTCCCCTCGAAGGCGGCGGTGGAGAGCAGCCACCCTGGGTAGGCGTCAGTCAACGTTGCATACCGGATGCATATACCGAGGAAAAGGACATGTACAGATACAGATATGCGCCCGCTGTAAGTCAGTAAACACCACCGTTTCCCCATGATGGGACGCGTAAGTAATGTGGAGCTGTTGAAGGATAGTGCGCCCCGTTTCGCTACTGGATAGCCGTTGAAGTTGTGCCATTCTCTGCGTCTCAAGAAGCTCTTCAAGGCTATTATGGATACCCATTGCTTCGAAATGTGCAGTAGATGCTGTGATGAGAATTCCAGCCACCTGTGTGTAAGCTTTCTTAATAATGCAGTTAAGTTTATCTTGTTCAGCTTTCTTGAAAGCCGGAAATGGCGGGACATAAGTAATTCGGCTGATAACCAATGCCTGCACAAGCCATACGAGGTTTACTTCTTTGAGGCCATGATGCCTATTTGCGATCCGAGAGATGAGGTGATTTATTTGTGTCGCGCTCGAGTGTAGTGCTCTAATGGTTGCTGAGTTGGAGCCATCAGCTTGTATTCTGAGGCCTAGTACCCTGATGCACGGAATTCACTCGAGGAATAGTGTGCCCTTGTACTTGCGGGTGAATATCTGGAGTAGCTTAAGGGCGTCTGCGCCCGCGAATTGATAGTTGGTAGAGAAGGAGTTCGGACTTTTGCGGAGAACACGCAAGGCCTCGAGGGGTTACGTAATCATGTACGATGTTGGAGCTTGTTGGAGCGTCTCTTGAATATCGCCATCCCTGCCTCCAGACATCCATAATGTGATATCATCAGCATTTAAACTACGTTAAAGGCCTTGCAAGGAATTGAGTAGCTGCGGAAGTTTAATCATGACCACGTAGAACAAGAAGGGGGACAAAACAGAGCCCTGTGGAGTCCCCCTACTGCCCATCGTAATAATGTCTGATTCCAGTCCGCCAACGACGAGCCGGGTGGTGAGGTTGGAAAGGAAGTCTGATGTTATTATAAGCTCGTTGACCCACGTCGAGATCAGCAAGGATGGCCAGGATAGCGTCGTGGCGGACGTTGTCAAAGGCCCTAGTTAGATCTAGAGTAAGCTCTGGTGTCCAGCGGAGAGCAGCCATAGCCATTGATTATCTCGTGTTTGAGGCGTAACGTGACGTCTCGCGTGAGAAGTCCGGCACGAAAGCAAACCATGGTGTGTGGATAGGGGAGCTTGTGTTCTATAAAGAGATTAAGGCGAGCGAGCACAACGTGTTGAAATAATTTTCCTACACATGATGTTAGCAAGATTGGCCTGAGTTTGCTGACTGAAGATTTTAACACGAAAGTGTTTTATGCCTGGGCCCACCAAGATCTGACTGACGTCATATCCGTTACGGAAATGAGATCCCCAGAAAAACTTCGATTTACGCGGCTGCGCCGGTATTTGAACGACGAACTCTTTCGCCGCAACGGGAGGTACAAAACGCGCTCCCATCTGCGCTACGAACAGCTGCGTAAACACGACGACAAACGCGCTTTATATCCTCTTCAGATGGTGCTGCCGTCTGGGAGAGTCGAAGCGATGTAGCGCGTAATTACGCTGAGCGTTGACAGTTGGCGCCTTGATGCCAGCGCCTACGTGCGTGTGCGGGGGACGCGCAGCGTAAACTGCGGAGAAGCTTGTATGGCAACAACCACGGAGTAAGATCGACGCCGACTTCTGAATGTCGTGCTCCTGGCACAGTCCGCTGCTCCTTTCACTGACCGTGTGTTCACCAAACGATTCGCTGACAACCCCCCGTTTGGTTTCGTTCGCACGGACGGTTTGCGAGCGCCTGTGGTTACACATGGGACATCTTGAAGGTAGCGCGCTTAAACACGGACACTAGAGAAAGAAACGACAAACCACAGTGCTGTTTCTTTCTCTAGTGTCCGTCTTTAAGTGCGCTACCTTGAAGATGTCCCATATGCATTACCAACTAGCCCAGTTGTCACTTCTTCTACCTGTGGTTACAGTCGAATTTACGCAATGCTCTGGCGCGTGCAATCCAGTTTCTAACGCTGATGCGTATAACGGTGTCATACCGACGAAATATAAATAGCGATGTTCAAGTTCATATCGATGCACAATAAACATTCAACTGCTCCTGTGGAGGCACATTTCACTTTCGTGTTTTACCGGTTCCTGCGGAAGAGGGATCAACCTAATATTTTTCCTTATTTAGGAATCATTGTGGTTTTGGCTGTTTTCCATGTGGCTCCCCGCGCATGCGGGCAAGGAAGCGTCGAGTAAGAACGCAAAACACAACGAGACGGCCCACGTGGAGGCGCGAGCACTAACCAACCGCGCTCCTGCAGCTGACCGTTCAACGTGGTTCGGTGCAAAGGGCCGTATGACGGATTACGGCGAAATCACCAAAGCCTACCGTCTGGCTCCTAGAACTTTCCCACGTCCGGACCCGGGGTTGATCCGGGTGGAGACAGGGCTACTAAGACAGCTTCAGACCGGGTCCCTACCTACCGCGGCTCTGATGGACTGAATGTATCCGGAGGCGTACCCGACCGACGAGTGCCATCTCTGCTGCAGGGCGACTGCAGACCAGAAGCACGCCTTGTGGGGCTGCATTTGAACCCTGCAGAAGGGGTGACGAGAAACATTCCGCCACTGCTTGCAGAAGCCGCAAGGAGTATACTCCTACGAACATCAACACTGGGCCGTCCAACCGGTCCTTGGAGTGCTCGAAAGGCACGAAGCTCGCGAGTCGACAACGGCGAGATCACGTCTCGGCTGAGTAGTACCTAACCACCAGCATGACGCCGAGGCCCGTGTCGCGCCTAGTAAAAACGTCGTTCTGCCGGCTTACATAAACTGAACTCAATCCAATCAATCCAATCCCAGAAACCCTAGGGTCCGTACTCCGTAGTACTAACGTTTTGGTTTGGGGTCTACTGCGGGAAGTGGTACCTGCTGCGTGGCGGTCAGTCAGCAATTTTATGAGTGAGTGCCAGTTCGCGTTCAAGCGTCGTCGTCGTTAGGCATCTATATGTATTCCATCTTAACAGAAGTATTTAACCACTATTTTTTCCCTGTGGGTTTTATATACGTTCCTTTAATATTCCTTGTGTATTATCTATGTTCTATGCTAACCTTCTCTCCTATCCCCCTATTCCTGTCACCGTGCACTCTTTCCTCCCCTTCACACCTCCCCTACACCAGGAGGCGTTCCGTTGTCCGCCCCCAGACGAGACAATTTACGTCTGCTGGTGAACCCTCCTCTCTTTAATTATCGATAAATACATACATACATCGTTAAATGGAGGCGTCAATGATTTTTCCTTGTTCGGCTAAGGTTATGCGGGGTTATGCTTGGGAACTCAATCAAGTTTTCTGTATAGTGGCGTTGTGAAACACCAGAGAGCAATGAACACTCGGTCATTAAAGTATGTACAGGTGCCGTCAGAAGTAATTGGAGCACGGGAGCTGTGGTCGAACCGCATAGGAGCACCGTGTAGCTGCACCGGCGGCAAACGAAAGGACGAGAGCACGTATGCGCGCCTGGCGACGGCGATAGCCCACTTATACATACGAGGCGCAGGTTCACGTGCGCTCGGTATTTTATTTTTGGTAAACCCACTGCGCGAGGGTCGTGCCGGGCGCCTTCTGTGGGGTTTTTCTTGGTATTGTTTGATAACGCCAACGGACCGAGCTCAAGCTTCAACAGCTCTGCGGTTAAAAGTCGTTCTACTGCAACGTAGTCGTTTCGTACAGGCGACACTGCAGACATCAAAGCTTGACATGCCATAATAGCTGCATGGGGCTCTCTAGAACCACGGCAAAAACATATTCAGCGTGCAAACAGCCTCTACAGAACCGCTAAGTTGCAAATAGAGCTGGCATCCTGTTAATGTTGAGGGAATTTCTTTCCTGGAAATCCTTCCTTCTTCGCTTATCTCAGTAGCCGCATACTTACCCCATGTACTTTGTGAACAGAGATGGTTCGGTCTCCATGCTGGAAAGGAAATCCGCCCACTGTTCGTGGCCAGCTTGAGACATTCTGAGACCTTCAGTGGTGTACTCGAGCCTCCACGTGGGCTCGGCGTCCTCTTGGTTGGCTTCTGTCAGGTTCAGGAAGTGCGTCTCGTGCTTCGCCACCAACTAAGTGAAGAATAAGAGACACAGAAGGCATGGTGGTGGGAGTGGGGCACAAATTAACATGCTGCTTTGGTTCAGTAACTCGAGATACCCAGAACTTGCGAAAATTAAAACCCAATGTTGCAGTTGTTCAGTGCAGGCCATGGTACTAATTCAATGCTGGACATTGCGAATAATTGGCTACGAGCCTTCAGAAGTAAGAAGGCATTTGTATTCTTGGTTAAGCGCAATCGTTTCGGAAGCAAGTGTACAAACAAACTCAACGTGGTTTCCCGTGGGGAAGTAGAGCTTAGTGCGAGATTAAGGTGCTTCCTCTTGGCGATACGTGTTTATTCTCGGTTTAGTGAGGTTACAGGAGTGTGAGCGGTACACATGCGTGCAGTCATTAGCCATGATATTCCCACAAGACGCAGTTAGTTCAGGGCTGCGATGTACAGCTTTATTATTGCACATTACTGATCCTCCTGGGCATAGGAGGCAAACTACACCCGTCTGCCCCTTCCCTTATTAAAGCTCAAGAAATGTTTTACCAACAAACTAACTGAAGGATATTATATTATCAGGAATCGAATGAAGCTTATGTTAATTGAAAATTTTGTAAGTTAAGCATAACCGGGTGTAAGCGAGACGACGTGGAACTATGCGGTTATTTATTTTGTTCACCAGGCTTTGCACCATGCAATCAACTGATGGTCGAGCTTTATCTATAGCAACACCACTACACACAGACACTACGTGTTTAGCAGCGAGCCAAGACGGCTGAACGTGGCGGTGAAGCCCAGCGCAGCGCCAGCAATGTTTCTGCCGTCAAGAAAGAGGCGCCTACGTCCTTCTCGATGACGCAGCATTCTTGCCTGCAATAGGAAACTTCCCCAGGTGAAGGTAAAGGGTATCCAAGACGACGTTTCAGTCGAAGACATTCCGACAGTCTTAGTAAACCAGAATCGACTATCCTGCGACCCCATTGGAAAGGAAAGAATGGCGCAACAGCCATTTTGTAAACAAAACTGCCAGCTTATCAGAGCATCGTTTTGAAAGAGAGACTCTACATAGGATGGACAAGCTGCAGGTACTTCAACAACGTTTTCCTCCCAAGATGCAAGCGTTGTGCGAGCTACGGCCACTCCGAAAAACACTGTGACATCAACAGGAGACCACGATGCGCCAAATGGGAAGGGGGGGGGGGGGAAACCACTACTACCAGAACTGCGCTGGTATAGAACCCCATTGTTGCATCTGTGCGGAAGAGAGCCAAGGAACGGTTGAGAAGGTCGACATAAGGCACTCAATGATGGAGAACACATGCCCGACGTACATTCAGAGGCAGCGACAAGAACAAGGGGCGATTCTCTTCCGATTGAATTGAACCGACTGTGTAGCTCTGCTTCGGCAACGCAAGCGGCAAGTAATTGAACATTTAGCTAAGTTCAGTGTTGCGTGAAGTGGACTGAATTGGACACTCTAAAATTTTGAGTTGCTATGGATAGGTCAACGCAAAAACACTATCATCACTACAACACTCACAACACACACATACATAACACTATGGCGAAGAAGTATTCGGACCAGCGAAAAATCTCGCAGCCACGGTCACCACTACACATCATCCAAATTAATTTGGCAAAGTTTGCAAAAGGGAACGAGGCGTCAAGTTTCTACCATAACGAAAATCATGATCACATCTCAGGAATACAGGAACCTTATCATGTTAAAGGAAAGGTTATAGGTTTTCCCATCCGACATCAAGTCATAGCACACAAAAATAACCCGAAAGTCGCTCTAGTAAATCATTCTCCAGATGTAAAAATATTCCCTCTCATAATCGACCAAAAAATAATTCCGACGAAGGTAAACTGGGAAGAAAAGGAATTCATTATAATTAATTGTTACGCCCCTCCCAGAGACGATTTCGAAAACACGTTAAACCGATTAGAACTCTTCTTTCAAGATTTTTCTACAGACCATGTAGTACTACTGGGTGACTTCAATGCTAAACACAGAGTATGGGGAGGAGATATAACCGATAGATTGGGTGACGACTTACTTGAACTTTCCCTTAGGCACGACATTTCTGTTATAAATAGCCCTAACTCACCTCCGACATTCGAAAACAGTATAGGTAGGAGTTGGATCGACGTAACCATTTTAGGGCAAGCGTTATTACCAGAAGTTATTCACTGGGAAGTACTCGAAGAATACAAGAGCAGTGACCACAAATTTATTAGTTTACTTTTATACAAGATCTTTAACAAACCCAAGTACCGTCTCACCCTGAAAGGTGAGAAACATGTCCTAGAAGATTCTAAAAAGGACACTTGGTTCGAAACTGCTAGAAACGGAATAAAAACAACAGAAGAAATCGAAAATGCTGTGAACACATTGTATGATAAAATAGAAAAATTAGTAAGTACACATAGCAAAAAAGTTAAACCATCCCACACATAACCAAAACCGTGGTGGACAGTTGAACTTGAAATCGAGAGAAAGCGAGTAAGAGCACTAAGAAGGAGGTATCAAAAATCGCGAGGAGAAATCAGGGAACAATCTAAGCGTGAGTACTATAATAAACACAAAGCTTACAATAATAACTTAGCCACAGCAAAAAGAAAAAGTTGGGAACAACTTTGTTCACAAGTTCATAAAAATCCATTCACTTTACCGTATAAATGAGCCAGAGGAACAGTAAACCAACCAATCATCATTTCAAGTTTAGAAAAAGAAAGTGGAGGAAAAACAAAATCAACCGAAGAAACAGTTGAGCATATATTAAGCGAGTTATACGATGTCGACAAGCTTTGTGACGAAGAAGAAATTCTTCGACTTGAAAGCGATAGCGATGGAGCTGTTATTACTGAAAATAAAATTAACGCAGTCATTTCTGAATTACGCAGAAATTTAGCTCCTGGACCAGATGGCCTACAAGCCACGTTTGTACAATGTCTATATAATTACCAAAAATTATTCTTTCTTGATCTTTACAATGCATGTATCAAAACAGGATACATTCCATCACGGTGGAAGGAATCAAATGTAATCCTAATACCAAAATGAGGAGCCAACAAATCAAGGAGCCAACAAATATAGACCCATAGCGGTCAACTCTATACTAGGAAAAATACTTGAAAAAATAATCAAAGACAGAATATATTACTTCTTAACCTAGAAAAAACTCCATAGTACAAAATAGTTCGGATGTACCCGTAACACGTCGGCAACCATCGCCTTAAACGAGTTAAAAAGAAACTTGATCAAGCAAGATTAGATAAAGCGGTATGTGTTGTCATTTCGTTAGACATAAAGAAGGCATTTTGCTGTATCAAATCATCTGTCATTGTAAACTTTCTAAAAAAATGAGGCTGTCCAAAAAATCTAATTATTTCGACTCATATCGTTTTTAAAAATAGAAAAATTATCTATAACATCGAGAAATCAAGAATTTAACTCTATCTTAAGTCAGGCTCTCCACAGGGGTCACCTTTAAGTCCATTACTCTGGAACATAGCAGTTTTAGATCTCCTAAACAGCAAATTTCCTAGCGATGTACATATTTAGGCTTTTTCCGACGACATAACCTTAGTAATAAGAGGCAATTCAAGAAATAATATCGAACAAAAGGCAACCGAAGCGCTCAAAATAGTTGGAAACTGGGGAATAGACAAAGAACTTACATTTAACACAACAAAATCAAAATTCGCTGTAATAGGGGACCAGTCTTTATTACAGTGACCATTAGATTCTTGGCTAATCTAGTCAAGAATCTTGGCAAGAATCTAATAGTCAAGACAAGTGCAAGTCCTGGAACTTGCACATAGACAACATCTGCTCCTCCGCTTGTCGAAAACTGTGTTTCTTGAGACACAAACTTCGTAATTCGCTTCCAAGTGTTAAACTTCTTTGCTACCATTCATACGTTAGACCAAAACTTGAGTATGCTGCTGTAGTATGGGACCCGTATACCAAAAATAACATTGATAAATTGGAAAAGATTCAGAGGAAAGCTGTTAGGTTCATTTTTTCAAAATTTCGTCGCATGGATTCTCCCTCTGAATTAATGATTGCCAATAACATTCCCACGCTTCAGTTAAGAAGACAAAAATTTCGTCTCGATTTCCTCTGCTCACTTACTAACCATGAATTGGCTATCGACCCCCCTTTGTATACATCCGCCCTGACCACAAGATACACGCGGCACCATCACCCTAGATCGCTAACACCATACCAAGCGCATACTGATACTTACAAATTTTCATTTTTCCCGCGTACCGTGGCTGAATGGAATTCCATTGCTGAGCCATACTTATTAGATACTGTATAGCCCCGTTTTTTGTTATTTTTGTTGTTGCTTGTGTCTTGGATTGACATTGCAATGTCCGCCGTTTCATTTTTTGTCCCTTTTGCTCTTTTTGTATTATTGTGCATTTCAAGTGCTCGTCCTGCCAGGACCACAACTGTGGTCTGCAGTATGTATTAAATAAATAAATAAATAAATAAATAATAAAGACCTCCCATTATCAAACTAGGAAAGAAAAATCTTAAATTCTGTAAAGAAATTAAAATATTAGGCGTCTATATATCCAACAAGCTCAGTTTTATCCCTCATATTAACTATGTAAAGGAAAAAGTAAACAAAATAATAAACAGCCGAGGAAAATTTATAGCATACAACTGGGGGCTTACCAGCAAACACCTACAACAAATTTATATCAGAGCTATAGAAAGAATCATAGAATATACCGCTCCAATTTTGGTATAAAAAACAAGTACTATTAAGAAAAAAACTAAGAAGTATTTAAAGAACAAGCCTCCTTAAAGTTACCAAAGCATTTTAAACAGTATCCAATCCGGCCTTAAACATCATAGCTAATGTCCGACCAATTCATCTGACGATCGAAAAAGAAATCGAAACATTTAACATACTTTTCGCCGGAAAAATGTTCATCTGGAAAAACCGCGCTTTTACGGGAGACCAAATAAGTAACAAAGTAGATACATGGCAGCTGCATCCAGCAGATAAGATATCTTTTACCTATCTTACCCAACCAATTTCGCAGACAGATTTTGTAGTATTTACAGACGGCTCGCAAGATAAAACCGACATAGGAGCAGCTGTTATAATTCTAGACAAATCCGGCAAAATAGTAGAAACCAAACAATACAAATTTCCGGAGTACAGCAATAACTTTGAGGCAGAAGGAATCGCGATTTTAAAAGCACTTGAATACCTCCAAACTAGCCTCAAAGGTAACGTACAGTTGTATACTGATCAGAGGTCGGCGAACTCACTCATGACTCCACTCACTAAGACTCATTTGGACTCAAACTCACGCGTGAGTTTGAGTTTGAGTGAGCGCGAGGCTAGTGTGGCATGGTGAGTTTGAGCTTGAGTGAGTTTGAGCCGAGTGATCCCGACTGAGTTTGAGTCCGATTGAGTTTGAGTACGCCTGAGACCTAGTGAATTCTGAGTCCATTTTGAGTTCTGAGTACATTTTGAGTGTGAGTCCATTTTGAGTTCTGAGTACAATTTGAGTTTGAGTCCATTTTGAGTTCTGAGTACATTTTGAGTTTGAGTCCATTTTGAGTCCTGAGTGCATTTTGAGTTGCTGTATACCTAATTTTCGCGGCTGGGCGCGTGAGGGATAATTGACTGGTGAGGTCATAAAAAAAGGTTGTCTTAACTTTTCCTCCTGACGGATCCACTAAGAGCGTGGGTAAGGGTGGTGGGAAAGCACACGGCGGCGCTTGTTTGCTGGTTGTTCGCCTGCTACTGTTAACGGCTTGATATACTAGGGGTCACAAAGGAAGAGGTGAGAGCCGGGGGGAAATGGGGGCGGGGGCTGTCCTTTCTGCTGTTTCAAAGGAATTAGCTGAATTGACTGAGCAACGCCCCTTTAGACAGAATAATGACCGCATTAGATAAGGTGAAAAGTCAGACTGATGAGGCGAAGGCGTTTAAGGTATCAAATGAAAGGTCACAATTAACGGAATCACGCGGGGTAAATAAAAAAAAATGCTTCCTGATTGTAGTGATCAGGAAGTCATAATGAGTCATAGATTGGGTTAAAATTCAAAATGACGCTTCGAGGGCATGTGGGGAATCAAATTCAAGGTCTTGATGTGGGGAATCATTCGGTACGAAAATGAGTTATGGATATATCATGACGTAGTTATGGTAAGTCATAGATTCGGTTAAAATTCAAGTTCATGACGCTAGGGCGTGTGGCATATCAAATTAAAGGTCTCGATGAGGGTAATCACGTGCTTCGTGATTATTATCATGACATACTCAAAATGGGTCATAAATTAGGTTAAAATTCACAATGATGCCACTGGGTGTCCGGGGCATCAAATTAAAGGTTCCGATAAGGGAAATCACGTGGGACAAAAATGTGGTAGGGCTATATCATGAGATAGTCATGGTTAGTCATTGATTGGTTTAATTTCAAATTGATTGCACTAGGACGTGATGGGTATCAAATTAATGGTCTTGATGAGCGGAATCACGTGGGAGAAATACAAAAATGCTTCCTGGTTATAACCATTAGATTGTCATGGCGAGTCTTATATTGGGGTAAAATTCGAAGTGACCCCAATAGGGCGTGTAGGGTATCAAATTTACGGTCTTGACGAGGGGAATCACGTGGTACAAATAAAAAAGGCTTCGTAGTTCGAATCATGAGATAGTCATTATGAGTCATAGATTGGGTTAAATACAAGGTGAGGCCGCTGAACCATGTGGGGCGTCAAATTGAAGGTTCCAGTTAGGGGAATCACGTCGGACACCTAAATAATGCGTCCTGGTTACAGTCATGAGAGTCATGGTTATTTTGACTGGTATGAATTCCATAAGACCCTGCTAGGGTGTGTGGGGTATCAAATTAAAGGTCTCGTCGAGGGGGATCACGTGGGACAAATATAAAAATGCTTTCTGGTTATAATTATGAGGATATAGCAAAAGGTATATAGCAAAATGTACATACTCTCACTCACACTCACACTCACACTCACAGTCACCCTCACACTCTCACTCTCACTCTCACTCTCACTCACACTCACACTCACACTCTCACTCTCACTCTCACTCACACTCACACTCACACTCTCACTCTCACTCTCACTCTCACTCACACTCACACTCACACTCACACTCTCACACTCACACTCACACTCACACTCACACTCACACTCTCATTCTCACTCTCACTCTCGCTCTCACTCACGCTCTCATTCTCACTCTCACTCTCACTCACACTCACACTCTCACTCACAGGCACACTCATACTCACAGGCACACTGATACTCTCACTCACACTCTCACTCTCACTGACGCTCACGCTCACACTCTCACTCTCACTCCACTCTCACTCTCACTCCACTCACGCTCTCACTCTCACTCACACTCTCACTCACACTCACACTCACACTCAACTCACACTCACACTCTCACTCATACTCTCACTCTCAGTCACACTCTCACTCACTCTCACTAACTCACACCCACACTCTCACTCTCAGTCACACACACACTCTCACTCACACTCACACTCTCACTCTCACTCTCACTCACACTGACACTCTCACTCACTCTCACTCTCACTCTCACTCACACTCTCACTCTCACTCTCACTCTCACTCTCCCTCACACTCACATTCTAATTTACACTCACACTCACACTCTCACTCACTCACACTCTCACTCACTCACACTCTCACTCTCACTCAGACTGTCACTCACACTCACACTCTCACACTCACTCTCACTCTCACTCTCTCACTGTCTCAATCTTTGTGAGGCCATTTGAGTTCTGAATTCATTTTGAGTTCTCAGCCCATTTTGAGTTCTGAGTTCATTTTGAGTTTTGAGTACATTTTGAGTTTTGAGTCCATTTTGAGTTTTGAGTACATTTTGAGTTTGGGTACATTTTGAGTTTTGAGTACATTTTGAGTTTTGAGTTCACTTTGAGTCTGAGTACATTTTGAGTTTTGAGTCCATTTTGAGTTTTGAGTCCACTTTGAGTTTGAGTACATTTTGAGTTTTGAGTCCATTTTGAGTTTGAGTACACTTTGAGTTTGAGTACATTTTGAGTTTTGAGTGCATTTTGAGTTTTGAGTCCATATTGAGTTTGAGTACATTTTGAGTTTGAGTACATTTTGAGTTTTGATTACACTTTGAGTTTGAGTACATTTTGAGTTCTGAGTACATTTTGAGTTCTGAGTCCGAGTGAGTTCTGAGTTTTGCGCTCAATGTGAGTTTGAGTTTGAGTGAGCGCAGATGTGCTGCTCAGCATTGAGTCTGAGTTTGAGTGAGTGGTGATTCGAAAAAAAAAAAAATGTGAGTGAGTTTGAGTGAGCCGCGCCAACTTTGCCGAGGTATAATACTGATAGCCTATCAACCCTAAAAGCAATTAGCAATCCAAATAATCGGAACCGAAATATATTTAGAATTAAAGAAATGCTAAACAAAGTAGCAAAACAGGTCAAAATAACGTTAACTTACATTAAAGGTCACAGTGGCAATGTCGGTAACGAAATAGCGGACGAAATGGCTAAAAAAAAAAATATGGCGAAAAAATTGAATGGCCTATTACACTACAATTTATCAAAAAACAGCTCAATATTAACCTAAGAAAACATTGGAATGTTGAGTGGCAACAAGAAGGAAATGAAAGCTACACATTCCAATGGATAAAGAATATTTACAAAATTCCGGACCACTTTCCCACCAATTATTACACGTCACAGTTTATCACTGGACACGCTAGATTTCCGTTTTATTTTCATAGGTTCGCCATTGCAAATAATAACATATGTAAATGTAACCTACCAGCAGACAGTTTTGATCACTATTTACAGGACTTCCTAATAAAAAACAAACACAGAGAACAACTTCTTGATATCCATAGAAATTGTCTCGTGAGAAGGAAATCGGAGCTAATAAAACATACAAAAACATTAAAAATTTTAGAAGAAATGACAATACCAGTTAACGCTAATATTCAACAATAATAACCCCTAAAATATTTTGTCACAATTTCACTCACACGCACAAACAAAGTCAGCGGCAAATAGCGTGATAATAGCCTTTAAATCTTTTGTATTTACCATTGTTCTTTAGTAGGTCATTTTCTGCGTAATTATCTTGTTTAATTACCTTTTTACGTTTTTTTTATTTTAAATCTATACATCAATTTTCAATGTATTTAATTTAGCCGTTATACCTCGGTGGAACGGGAAGGGTGTGAGTTCTTGAGCCCGTTTTAATAAAGTAGGAGAGTCTGTTTGCGCATGCGAAGACTTTAATTAGGAACGGGAACGCCCTAGTCGTTCTTTCTGTCTCAGCATCCTTTCTCTGGGGATGAGCGTTTTGAAAGACTCATTTCAACGCTGTTCGTTTGCAGTATCTGCCGAAGTCCGCAGGATGCAAACCCTAAAGCTACAAAGGGGACATACTCCTCCTGAGATGGGCAATCCCGCGCTACATATTTAGGACGTTGTTTGGCATGAAATAAAGACACCTAAAAAATGTCAACCCCCCGCGCATTGAAGGACTCTTATAATGGAGCGGATTCTCGCTTCTGGACATCCCTCAAGCCCATCATCGCTGAGCACGGCAAACTGATCCTCAAAATTCCAAGGCCAGCTGCAATTATTCAATGATGATCGAACGAGCATTACTGCTCAAGTATGGCATTTACTTCCAGGAGATTCAATCCAATATCCGTACTATTTATTTTCCCCCAGTCAGAGCAGAGGCATTTTGGGACAGATTGAAGCATTTTCACCTGAAAGAAATAAATGTGCGCAATTCAAACACTACAAGAGTCATGCTTAGTTATGCGAGTGTTTATGTCATACAGTTTCTTAGTAAGTATACTAGAGAGGAAACTGCACCTCGTAATCTATATTGTCGTGGGTGTCTATGGGAAGACCCCCCCCCCCTTTTGTCTTGGGCTTGGCGTGACCATTAGATTCTTGAGTGGTTTTTGAGATTTGCTTTCTTCCCTAGGCATTAACACATCTAAGAACTACGAGGAAGCCGAAATCCTCCCTGTTCTGTGGTAGCTGTGTTCGGTGAAAAGGCAGGCAGTGCGTTTTAGTACCTGACGTTGGTCATGCCGCAGTCGAAGGACGTATGACTGAGCGGGTAATATGCCGCCGCGGAAGTTGTAGCTGACAAAAAAAGAAACAAAACGTACTTCGACGAAGACAAGATACGACAGATACGGGCGCCTTTATCTGTCCTATTTTGTCTTCGTCCGCGACTGTTTGACACCACGTTTTCTTTTTTCTTTAAGTATGAACCAACTGGCTCAGCAACAAGTTTTGTTAAACTGTAGCTAACGGTCGGCGCACCGGTTCACCGCGAAGACGACGTTTTGATAGGCACGCTCAAAAACCTTTCCATACTCTTCGAGCAACTTATTTGAAATAATGGCAAAATGAAAAAATAAGAGTCTCTAATGAGTTTCCACAAAATATTGACATTGTTTTAGATGCAGAGCATCTTATTCACTCGCCTTGTCCCTCCGGCGTCGTCGTCGTCGTCGGCGTTGTCCGCCCCTCCCCCATTCTCCTCGCCGCGCCAGCTCGCTCTCCACCGCTCACCCCCTCTCCTCTCCGATAGCGAACACTCTCTCGCGAGGGGCATTGGATTGGATTGGATTGGCTTGGATTGGATAGGATTGGCTTGGCTTGGATTGGATTTGGATTGGATTGGATTAAAGTGGATTGTGTTGGATTGTGTTGCGTCATAGCCGCGGCAGAGGCGCTGCGGCCGGCGCATGTGCAGTACTCTCTCTTCCGCGGTTTCCTCTCCTTCGGGCGCGCTGCGCATATAACCGGTGTGCCGTTCTCCGGCGATGCAACATCCACGCTTGGCTCAAACACCTAGAGTCCACGCCACTTTACAAGTACGCCAACGTCGTCATCAACTGGGACCGGCTTACGCAGTCCTCTCAACGTTATGCGCGCTATAAAACACGTTCCCTTCGCCGATCCGCCTATGCGTCGCATCTACACAGGGGTTCCCGCGAGGGGAGGTGGGATATTTTTTTTTTATATACTAGCTCGGCCTGCAGTATAGTAGGCACAACCATTCCTGCGAAAATGCGCTTCACTTCCCTTTTACTTAGCTTTAAAACAGCCTCTTTTATTTTCCTCCTATATAATAACACACCATTCTTTGCGTTCTTTGTGGTACAGTGTTAGAATATACGGCCACTAAAGTATTCAATCAGAACCAATGATGAAACTAAGGCGAGCACATGATGTAATGGTTGTGCATGACGACACATACGGCCTTGATGTTGATTGATTGATTGTAGGGTTTAACGCGCCGACGCAACGCAGGTGATGAGGCGCGCCATAGCGGAGGGCTCCGGATTAATTTTGACCACCTGGGGATCTTTAACGTGCCCCGAAATCTCGTACACACGGGCGTTTTTGCTTTTCGCCTCCATCAGAAAAGCGGCCGCCGCGGCCGGGAATCGAACCCGCGACCTCGTGCTCAGCAGCGCAACGCCTTAGCCACTGAGCCACCGCGGCGGGTACGGCCTTGATGTGAGCCGCATAGACGCTACCGCCAATGATTCGTCTATAGTGTACATTGTAAGAAACTGTATGGTTTATGTACTTCGTAAATTACCGTGCTTCAGACGACAATTCATGCATGGTTTGGGGTAACTTGAACAAGTGAACCAACCATTGGTTCAGTTGTATATACAAGTCGTGGTTTTCAAATGCAGTCCAGAAAAGTCTATGGCTTATACAAGCATCGTAGAAGTTACACTCTGCAGACTGATTATAGGACACACGCTTATACTGCTTATACCCCCGAAGACACATGGGGAGGCCATTCTGTGTGAGATGTGCAGAATAGATTTCCATCCTTCCGGTGTCAATCGAAAGCGGTGCACGCGATCAGGACCGAGGGGAACATTTTCCACAAGTTTTCACACGCCGGGTTTTATTAGACTCCCCACGCTTTCCTTCAGACAAACTGATTGTTGCATATAAACGCGTTTTTAACTTTTTTGAGGCACGAGCTTTTTACAGACGGTTTTATTTCACCCGTAATTATTTAGCGGTTTTTACATCGTCATTATTATCCGCCATTACAGCCTGCATGGTTTCAGTTCGGGGCCTTATACACCCACAAATCACCCTTAAATGCGTTGCATCCATCGCACTATCTTTAGCGGGATAACCTTACATTAGTCAGACCCACCATCACCAAACTGGCGTTCTGTGTCCCTGGTTCCCTTGCAACATAAATCGAATTCAAACAACTTATGCAAGATAGCGCGGCCTGCAAATGCTCAAGACTGTAAGGTCACGAAACCAGCATTGAACATGTTCTGTGTTATACCAGACTAACATTCAGAACATTTGGGCAAAGAGAACATTCGAGCAGGATCCACGCACCTTGGACTTACGATCCAGCTCGTATATTCGGTAGGCGGGGTTGAGGAAGGAGTACGACGTGGCGCTGGGGGCAATGAAGGCGACCCCGAAAGTCCGGTTGCGGTTTGCGGAGGACTGGTACAGGATGAATTCGTCGTAGTGCGTGTGGCCGTAGAACTGGCCCGCAACCGTGTCTGAAAACCTATTGGAAGGCAGGGGTTTTACATACCACTTTTGAACAATTTATCGACATTTTAAGGCATATCGATGTTTCATGTATAGGTTTTAAATTCCCAAATGGCTAGAGAAGACGATAAATGGCTGCTTCAATGTCGAAAAAGAGTGCAAACACCTCGAAATGCGTATAATAAAGTTATGTCCCGTTAATATGAACCCCTTTTTTATTGACACCCCGCAATACGGACGAAATTTTCGGTGACCGGTATCTCGCCATGCTATTCTTTTGTGAATATAGAAACCCGCTGTCCAGATTATGAGCGGTTTTGTTGGGGGACAAAACGGGTAAATACAGACATTTTTGTCTCGTTGTTATGCACACGGTTCCACGAAGCAAAAAATAGAAAAAATGACTGGTGACCCCCAGAGGCCCCAGCGCGTACCAGGAATTCACTGTTGGCCAAATCATACAAAGCCGAAGAATACATTTAACTCGCAACGCTGTTCTATCCAGTACCATGGAATTAGATCGAGAATATTTGTGATCAGCGAACACCAGCAAGGTAGTGACGAGAAGGTGACATTCTTTCTCTATCAAACAAGACTGTCCGGCGGGGCATACGCCGGAAAGAGCAAGTATTTGCTTGATTCGTTGACCTCGCTCAGGACAAGACAACAAAACAATATAAATTCGTGCCAATATTCGCCTCGCATAAAGGCAAGGCTGTACGCTTCTCTGTTCAGTTCGACTGAAGCAACGGCTGGTGCTAAGCTGGTGTGACTCGAAGAAAGCTCTGCGCCGACAGAAGCAGCCGATGAAGAAGACGACCAACCGTTACTCGACGTGAAGCCCGCCGTGGATTGGAGACGGCTATCGCAAACCTTGATTAGGAGGGACGCGCAAAACGGGGTGCGCTTTCTGGACACAGTAGGATTGAAGACATCAGCTCGATAAACCGAGTTCTTTCCTGGACTGATTATTGCTTGATGTTTGTGTTTTTGGCGTTGATTCGTTATTATGGACGGCTCACATTATGGACGATTTTTCTGGCGAACGGGGGCGTCCATGAATTTGCCGAGTGAAGTCGACGGGTGCGGACTGATGGGCTAGTTGGCACTTTGATGTTATTGAAGCACAGAAGGAGGGACGTGTCCGTGTCCTTGCCTTTGTCCTGTCGTGGTGCGCTGTGCTTCAAGAATGACTGTAAAGGCACTACACAGAACTTCTGGCGCGAGCATTACTGGTTGAAATGCACCCTCGCTTCCCTACAGTGATATAGAAGATACGCTCACTTGTGGGTCGGCAGTCAGAAGGATAACAGAACGCATGATAGCTTTTGTGCGTAAATGTTTTGTCGGGATTTTTGCTTCTATTCTAAATATAGGCGCTCACACTCTAATTTCCAACATGTTTTCCCCCGCGGCCGTCAGCCTCGTCACGGGGTTGCGGATTTCTTCAGATTAGCATTTATGCATGTTTGTCTCGGGCCCGTTTACATTCGGTTTCATTGCAGTAGAATTGCGTAAATATTGCTATTTTCCTCATTTGTATAATAGTTAGTGTACTGAGCTTTGCAATAATTTTCCTTGCTGTCGTAAATGTTTATTAGCGATCCGAAACATCATAGGCGCTGACACAATGTTCCCAGCACTTGTCGCTCCGCTTTTTGCAGTGGGCGATGCATATTGCTGCGGTAACGCAATCTCTTTTCCTGTCCGAGAACAAAAACTCCCGACGGTATATACGCAAAAACAATCCACTTTACTCTGTTTCATAATATCTACGCCCGAACTTGACACTCTTCATTGTTTGAAAGCTCTGTGCGATGATGAATTCGGCTACCGCGAAGAAAGGAATGGTTGAAATAATAAATAATCAACACTCTCCCAAGGGGTATGACCGGTGGAACTGCAAACATTGTGGTAAGAAAACGCGCGAAAGAGACTGTATTGCATCACATATTGTAACTTTGTAACGATGGTCACAATGGCTTTGTGGTCAGTATATGCACTGGTCGGCGTACCCGCAACTGCAGACACATTTTTGGACAGTGTCAAATTGATGCACCTACGCCTCTGGCTGGTCTGTAGGGCCGTAACAGTATGGCATCGCAAGCCAAATGTCGGTAACATTGAACGAGCAACCACTCCCGTTTTGGCCCCGACAAACCTCCGTGAAACTCACTGACTGCGACCCCGCGGTTACTGTCATCGCAAAAGGGCCTCTCAAAATTAGTAGCCACTAACCTTTCCTTATCGTAGCGAGTTATTTTGTGCGATATATACATTGTACATACCCCGATCTTGTCCTCCGTCTGTACGGAACACACGCCGCCACACGCATTAACCCCTTCATGCTGCGAGTCCAGGACATAAGATCTCACGCGCACATGTCCTTTGCGTATTCCGCAGCGCTCTCCGTGCGCAATGCCATACGCCCCTCAGAAGCGGTTCCGGTGTGACCGTAGACTTGATACATCTGATCCGACCACGTTTCCGATGCGCACAACACTTTGCACTCAGAGCCGCATATTCACGCCGCTAACAGTCGGCCTCTCAGGCACGATCTTCGGTGGTGTTTGCTGCGCCCTGCCGTCCAGCGCAACCTCTTGTAAGTTGGCGTTGCCACGCTTTGTAATCGAGGAGTCGTAACCATGCCTGACCTCCGCATCGTAAATCATACTCAACCCTACCAAACTAGGCTCTTTACGGAGCCGCAGCGGAGCCTCGAAGAGAACAACCATTGTCACAATGGTTCTTCTTGCCTTGTCAGTATGGTTGTTCGGCGTTCCGCGATGGTATCGCGGAAACCTGTCAGTTATCAATACATGGTGATAGATGACGATGCATAGCGAGATACATCGGCGTTAGCAAGTTGATTAAAATTGAAGAAAAACAACGAAGAGAAGCCTCTTACGGAAAACTCACACAATATTCAATGACCCCGTGCCAATCGAACTGCAAAACTCCCTTAACAGTGAAGATTAAATCATTGGCCTCCACTGATTGAGAAAACAGATCTGAACACTGTACATTCAAGATTTATTGCAGCCTTCGTAAAAATAAGCAACGTCCATTTTTCTTTAAACTTTTCCCGCCAACACAAAAACCAAGGACCAAGGATTGCTAGGGAAACCCTTTTGCATTCAAAGCACTTCAGAAGTCTTAAGTGCCCCTAGGAATTTTGGAGCGAAAGCTGCCGTGAAGCCGCATGTGTGGTCCGGAAAGCAGAAACCTCCTCTTGCCTCAAACCACCTCGTATCCACAACATACATGGTAGCCTCTCGCGCGTGGCTTGCCCTAAATCCAACCGCGCCTCTTACCCATCAGCATGACACCTTTACTGGGATGATACCGCAAATTGAGATAGTTGGTGCATGAATGAAAACTTCAAAGCGCACAAAACAACGTCTGTACTGTCGACAGTGTTTGGTAGCCTTGTGCGCAAGATCAAGTGCAAATTTTCAGAGAAGAGAAGGACCGGCGTGACAGAAAATGTGCTGTAGTCCCGTACGTTCATAAAATGTCGCACGGTTTGAAGGACGTGGGGTCCCGCGTAAGGGTGTTATTCTCTGCAAAAACAAAAGTGGGCAGTCTCTGCCGTATTGTTAATAACAAGGATCGTTCTAGAAAAGGGAGGAACGAGTGGGGCGCCCCCATTCGCACAATATTGTTCGTTGTGCGATTGGCGTCGTTTACAGAATTCTGTTATCATGTGGGCCAGACTGGACGCTGTCTAAACGTCCATCCGAAAGAGCATGCGTCCACTATGACAAATTCAACAGACGTCAATCTTCCTACGCATTGTAAAAAGTGTGGGTGTCACCCTTTGTTTAATGAGACTGTGGTGCTGTACAGACATAATGATCAGATTGTTAGGGAACTGGTCGAGGCCTACTTTATCAAGGGACATAACAAGTGTGTAAGTAAATAATGTATCACTCTTCACGGGAAGGAGCAGGCGCTAATCGGCACCATGTTTGTCTAATCTATGATTTGTGTTCATGTATAAATTCTGTGTTTTTTCAATAAACCGGTAGTTGCGAGT
This sequence comes from Haemaphysalis longicornis, assembly GCF_048455015.1. Lineage (NCBI taxonomy): Eukaryota > Metazoa > Arthropoda > Arachnida > Ixodida > Ixodidae > Haemaphysalis > Haemaphysalis longicornis. Next base: position 2,484,163 of record NW_027526365.1, read on the forward strand.
AAGCGCTTGGGTGTGTCGCTCCTCTCTGTCCCCGTTTTTTTGTGCGCTTTGAAGCTTTCAATCTTTACTGGGAGTTCGATCCGCCAGACCTGCCGCCACACTTGCGTAACCGCATCGCTCCCTGGGAGAACGGGCTGAACCTGGGTAATGCAGTGGTCATGAAGTCGACGCAAGGACTCCTGGAGGCTCACTGCCTTCGTGTTACTGAGGGCCTCTGGAAATTCTACGGACCGGCCGGCTCCTATAATGAAGAGGCTGTTGCAAGACGGCCCGGACTAGGGCTATTTATACAATAAAGTTTTGTATCTCCCTCTATCTCTCTCTTACTTCATGTGCAAGCCCACAAAACGGCTCGTTCCTTGTAGCGCCAATCTGGACATCGAACTCAGCCAAGGTCAAGCCAGCGCCTCGTACGGTTGAACAGCAAAAGCGACCAATCGCTCGTTCATTCCAGAAGAAAATGATACAAGGAGGTCTTAGCTGCATGCATACAAGTTCAATCTACGACCACGCCCACGGCGTCGAGAGGCGTCCGTGTATTGCATCGCGGCGTAATTGTGTGCGCGTTCGCTGCGTGCTCTCGGTGCGAAAACCGACCTTCCGTTCGAAAAACTTGGCTTAACCGCGTTCAAGCACGGCAAAATTTTTTATCAAGACTTGGGACTGGTCAGGTCAGGCCAGGTAAACTTTATTGTCCACCGCTGACTTAAAATGCTTTTTAGTCGCACCCGAAGCACACGGCTCAGAAAAAGCTTACGAATCACACATATAACACACTAAAAAGAATTACATCCTGTAAGTGTCATAGTAGTCATGGGATCGCCAGCCATTGGTCAATTTTAGTCTTTGTATAGTTGTGAATATCACAACTTACGTTGCGCCCTCATCACGCATACCTCACGGCACCGCTGACTCATTTCCGCTGACAACATCCCGGCTCAAATGCCTTTTGATTTTTCTTTCGCCCAAGTGGTGCCGACTGAAATCACATTTCTCAGAATATTGTTGTCATTATCTGCCATTATACATTATTGGTTGCCTACATGACTATTTGTGACCTTCGGCTTGTGACTGTTTCCGCTTGAATCTGTTGCTTTAACTTATTATCCCTCTTTTTATTTTACTTAAAGGTACAGTATCCTAAATATTATTTGCAGATATTACATAGAAATATTAAATAAGTCTAGAGGTAGTCTTCAGTAAAATGTTAATTAATGACATAATTATAGATCTCTGTTGTGCCCTCACCTTTCGACAATTCTGTGAAACATCGCACTCCATGTATCCAGGCAGTCAGGAATGCCCGGGGGAATGTGCCCGATAAGGTGCACCTGTGAAAGAGCGAAGATGAAATATGATTATTCATTCAGTGACATGCAATCAAACTATTATTTTATTACGCGACGAATAAAACAAAACCCGAGAAGCTAAAAGAGTGTTGGGAAACGCGACATGAAATTATAGCAAACCAATCGTGGCGGTTGAACCTTCAATCAACAAGAAGAAGTAGTCAAAACTTGGAGTCAAATAACAATTCAATACGACGCCTAGTTATTTTATTACTTTTGGCAATAATGAAAGCCACGATGAAAAGAAACCCAGAACCCAATGTTACCGTTTCTGCGCTGGAAGTTTAATGTATTTACATTGTTATGCAAGCTGCTTCGGTGCACCCATGTGAGCACCACGTTAGATTTATGTTGCAAACAAACAGGGTGGAGAAGATTTGCAGCGTACGCTTGGAATGGGAATTGGGCTTCAGTGTAGTGCCGACTCAATCAAGCTAAGCGGTTTCTCGACTGTGGGAGCGGCCGACTACCGTTCATGGTGATACGATGGCTGGTGCATACAGAAGGCCAATGTGGTACATAGTGTCGCTATGCAACAAATGTTCCCGTGACCATGATGTACCACTATGCCCACATCCTCATCTGGGCAACATTGGCGAACGTTTTTTCTCTGGTGGCGCATTTCATTTTTTTTCGTTTCATTTATGAACAAGTCCCCGTGAACAAGGCGGCGAAGAAATGACCTAACCAGAGGTCGGATTGATTGATAGATTGTAGGGTTTAATGCGCCGACGCAACGAAGGCAATGAGGCGCGCCGTAGTGGAGGGCTCCGTATTAATTTTGACCACCTGGGGATCTTTAACGTGCGCCGAAATCTCGTACACACGGGCGTTTTTGCTTTTCGCCTCCATCGGAAAAGCGGCCGCCGCGGCCGGGAATCGAACCCGCGACCTCGGGCTCAGCAGCGCAACGTCTAAGACACTGAGCCACCGCGGCGGGTCACCAGAGGTCGAAGTTTCTGACCTGCAGCCCCCTGTTCAGATACTTTAGCACAAGCGTGAACCAGGCATTTAGCCAATCCCTTAATAAACAGTAAGAAAGGCGTGAAAATCATGATTAGGCAGTAAAGTGTTGTGCACGCACTTTGTCAATCTTTGTCTTTGTCAGCCACACATAAATTATGCTTTGGATTCTTGTTGCAGACCGTCAGTTGCTTCGTACCTTATCACCGGCCCTTTCAGCGTCGTACAGCTCGTCCACCAGCCATTTCAGCTGACCCCCAGGATCGGTGGAGTTGACGAACAGCCAGCTGTGAAAAAAGGGGAGTGGTTAAGGGCCCTTGAGCACGGCCTTATGCCGATCTAGGAAAGGTGGGATATGGACAACGTGAAAAGAGGTGAGGAGTCTTGTTATAGCCCCACCATCTCGTCCCTAAGGGAAATTTTCATTGCCTACGGCAATACTAAACTCGGGCAACAACCATAATCACCGACTGCTAAGCAGCCTGTGATAATCTCCTAGTGGGTAAAATAGACCGTGCTACGTGGAAGCTCCTCAGGAAACATGCCTCCGACCAGAATATCAGAAGTGTTGACCCCATGGCACTACTCACTGAAGGGCAGCCACTTTTCTTATTAGCAAGAACACGTACTTTCCTTAGAGGCCTCTAAGGAAATTTCCCTGGAGATATTCCAAGGTGTCACCCAACATTGTCGCTCCTAAAGACAACACTTCTCACTCGTCACGCTAAGCTTCCAAAACGAGAAGCAATACTCTCGAGATACACGATCGGATCGAATTTGCCTCACTCGATCTCGCGCCTCATTAAAATACTGCAATGACCCAGGGATTCTAAAATACATGATGTTCGACAGCTCCTTTAGTCAAACCCTGCCACCTTTATCTACCCTTCCGTCCATTTGTGTGTATTCTTTCCGTCCCGTGTGTTTCTGCTGCGCTACATTTGATCACTATGAATTACCAACTGGCCCAGTCTACAGCTTTACTTATTTATCTACCCTCTTTCCCTCCTGTAGGAGAACCTGACGATCACCGCCGACTTTGATGACCAGAAAATTTTAGCCTCTAGGCCTAGGCTAGCTCAGTCATCACATGGTATCCCAAAATGAGCAACCACTTAGACGTCATCAGGCTCAAATGACTGCTTCGCCTCCGTCCATCCATCCATCCATCCATCCATCCATCCATCCATCCATCCATCCATCCATCCATCCATCCATCCATCCATCCATCCATCCATCCATCCATCCATCCATCCATCCATCCATCCATCCATCCATCCATCCATTTATCCATCGATCCGTCTGTCCGTCTGTCCGTCCTCCCATCCATCCACAATCTTTGAATACCTACTCATGGAGACTGGCTAGTGGCGACAGATGAGGGGCTACTAGCCGTCAACAGCTGACGGGCAATTCTCAGATCTCCGTTTCTCTGCGATGTTAACCTGCCGAACTACAATCCTAACGTATCCATCATGGGGAGGGGGGACATTGACGGGGACAACTGCAGCCACGAGCTCAGGCTGATACACCAATTACTATTTGCTGCAGCGTCAACATACGCGCCTACCCGGCATAGCAAGTTTAGCCGGGATTTTAGCGACGTTAGCCGGGCATTTTAGCCCGGCTAACGTCGCCAGGCCTCATTAAAGATCATTCCCTCTCCCTACACGCCTATAACCTCACTTGAGAAAATTAGCCCGTGCCAAGGACAGCTGCCTTCGGGAGCTCTCGTTTGATTTGTTAGGAGCTGTTACAGGGTGGCGTAAGCATACAAGGCTGTCACATATAACACGTCAGGAGGCTGGAGTGTCTCATTACGAGCTCTAATATACAAATGGCCTTTATTAGGTACCCATTATGAGCCTTGTATACCTATGAAACCTATAGTGTCATGCGTTACGGATGGACGGACCGATACCTGGGGGAGCAAATCCTAAAAATGCTTGCGCAATAAATCTAGCCAGTTAAACACCCGCCCGTACTTACAAGTTAAAAATATAGCAGAAATTCGTGTTGAGAGATATAAGTCGCAGGCCTTTGGTTGGTTTCTCCACATAGAATCCTCCTCTAAGGTAGAAAGAAACAACAGAATTGAAGGTAATAAATTGAGCAGCAAAGAATATTTCCCGGATTCGTGAGAACAAAATGAAAACAAAATTCCACTCTGTTCACGCTTTCGCAGAGACTACGTGAATAATTCACAAAATGGGGGCTGTGTTCGAGTGGATGGCAATTATTTTGTGCACTGCATTTTGAAGACAATGAGAACTTATTTTTTTCTGGTGTCTGCCACACACCCGAAACCGCCCTGCCAGGTCAGACCGGGGAGCGCCTGTCGGTGTGACAGTTCATAAACTGTTTAATGCGTGAGCTTCGCTCACGCATTACGGGACTTATTTGACCAAATACTCAGCGTTCCTAGATCCGCGACTCCAAAGAACCTTTCATCAAAATACCTATTTGTTGCGCATAGACCGAAAACACTCACAAAAACTCCCCCGATGCCCCCCCCACTTGATGTCCCCATTGCCAGACCACCCTGCGTCGGTCCTTGGGGACATAGTTTGTGCCCAGCCTGAGGCAGGCATACCAATTTACATATTCGAAATAGATGGCTATAAATTTTCGGATTAGAAGTTTATTTTCTAACCGCACGCAATTCGTCAATGCTAATGGTTTTTCATCCGCATCATCTCCGGTCTCTTCTGGTGTACCACAAAGGTCAGACTTGGAGCCACTTCTCCTTTTCGTTTATATTAACGGCTTCCTTAGGTTGGTCACTCGCTCACCCATTAAACGTTTCGCAGATGACTGCTTTATATACCACAAAATTAACTGCCCCGATGGTTTTCATGGACTGGAGGATGATCTTAACAGTATTGTAAATTTGTGCGAAAAATGAACTATGAAATTAAATATCACCAAGTGCAAAAGCGTGCAAATATTTCGACGGCATGACAGCACGCATGCTTATCATTTGAATAATATTCCCCTCCCTTCTGTTAACTCCTACAGATATCTCGGGCTTTAAATCACGAAATATCTCACTTGGAATATGCATATCGAATACGTAACTAACAATCCCAACCGCATGCTTGGATATTTGCGCTGGAATTTCTAGTTCATGCCATCGGCTGTTAAATTAACACTTTAAAGTCACTCCTTCGTCCAAAATTAGAGTACGCCTGCACTATTTGAGACCCCGGGAAAATCACGCTCCCCCAATCCGTTGAAGCCATCCAGAATGCTGCAACTCGTTTCATCTTGTCGAACTATAGCCGTAATGCCAGTGTCACCTCAATGAAATCTGTTCTTGGCCTGCATGACTTATCAGCACGTCGAAAATATCATCTTTGCCTTCTCCAAAAAAATGTTTTCACACGTCGCTCACCTGAAAAAAAAAAAAAAAAAACAGCTGATGCTTCCGCCTGCATATATTTCATCCCGCATAGACCATGTTAACAAAGTTAGTGTTCCTTCTTGTCGGACTAACCTATATAATGATTCTTTAATTCCAAGAATCAGTGTTGACTGGAACCACCTTCCCGCCTCCACTGCTGCCATCTCAGAACACTCCCAATTCAAGACTGCCTACAAAACATCATTTGTTAAAGTGTGTAGTAACACTATGTACTCCCACTTATGTGCTACAATTGTTAGGTGGCATTGTTCCGTACCACCGACTACTTTCTGTAGTGTCTCTTCGCTCTGGAGGTATTGTAAATAAATAAATAAATAAATAAATAGATTAACAAATAAATAAATAAATAAATAAATAAATAAATAAATAAATAAATAAATAACACCCAGATCCACAACACATTGACACCTAACTGTAATCACACATTTCAATTTACGCCTTACAAGAGGTCTACCAGCAGTTTGAAAGTTTTTGCAACTTTACTCAAGCAAAGCATAACGAAAAATAACCTAATATCTAGCCCCAGCACTCTCCATGAAGACTGTCAAAACTCCTTCATTCATGATGCAATCTGTCAACTAAGCCCTAAAACACTGGGGCTCTTCGATTTACAGTCTCGGATTCACCGCGGATAGTCCGCGGGTAGTCCGAGGATTCCCCGAAGCCTTAGGATTACATGGGAAAATCGAATGCCGGACTGCTTCTCGGGGAGTCCGTGGTGAGTCTGAGACTGTAAATCGAAGAGCGCCACTATCTGCATTTCTTTACTCTCCCCTCTCCCTCCCCTCTATCCTTCTTTCGCATCGTCAACAGAGGTAATCTCTTTTCAAAAAAGAAGTTACAGATGACGCGTACGTTTGCGTCTAAAGATGTACGACGCGATAGCGTTGCTTCGACTCCCAGGAGGGTGTTGGAAAGGAATTGCTGCATTTACGACCTATGCTTCACGAACGCTGCACCTCGACGAAGAAAGAAGAATTTGTTAGCTCTTGGCTCATGCACATAACACGCATGATCATCTTTAAAACGCAGCCGCAATTGTAAAAACCTGACGCTGTTTTGCGAGGGAAATTCAAGCGTGAAACTGACTGGCTTAAAACAATCATTAAAAGCGACTGGAATACGCGTGACCAAACAGTTTTTCTGCGATAAAGAACAGCATAAGCGAGCCCTTTTCTTGAGTTTTCTAGACCGTTCTGCCAGGACTTATTTCCGCTCATTTCAACTTCATTTCCGCAGCGGCTGGTACTTACTGTCGCACGCTCGCCAAGGCCTCTGGCGAGAGCCACTCTTCCCAGTCTGACGCTAGGGTTTCGTACAACCACTTGGATTTGGCGGCCTTCTCCGCGTCACTGTTGTCGGTCATGGGGAACCTGCATGAAGGTTGACGCTACGGTGAGACGCAGTTTTAAGTGGAGAGCACGTTAGGCGCTCGCCTTGTCGTCCAAGCTCGCTCGCTGGAACCAAGCATATCACCACGGCGTTACGGTGTAGCCTGTCATGGTCCCTTCGCCGCGGCGTTACCCAGATGCTTCGAAAGCCAAGCGGCTATGCCAGGATATACGTAGCGTGAGGTAAGGTTCAGCTGGTTATTCCTTGTTGCCTAGGATTTCTAGATTTCCTTGTTGTCTAGGATTAGCTGAATATCAGCCTTACTGCTGCTTATCATCCAATCTAAATCCAATCCAATTCCAATCCAATCCAAAACCTATCCACTCCCATCCTATCCAATCTTCGCGCTAGCGCAGCACGGCTCTCCAGGAGCTACGCGAAACTGGCCAACCTCGGCCAGTGTAGCCAATCCAATCAAATCCAATTTAAGTAACGCTGTTGTTCGCGGCGTACCCCAGAGGCTTCGAAATCCAAGCGGTTTATATAGTCATAAGCGTTCGAAACTCGTGAACCGCTGGCGCTTGTCATACATCTTCCCGTTGTTTAGCGCAAAGAAAACTATTGATACAATTGAGTAAAAATATACGTAATTACCTGGCAGCGCCCGCGTTTCTTTAGTTAAGGACGCCCGTTGGGTTGGTTTTTATAAACGGAAAATGTGGCAGTGCAACGCCACCACGTGCGGGGAGAAAAGCACGAAGAGAACAGAACTCCCGCTTGCACCATTTCAGGCAGGGGGCGCGCGAGCACTGCGAAGGCGGGAAATTTGAATTGCATGGGGTGGTAGCAGTAAGGGGATAACGGCGGTACAGCCCAACGGCGGTACAGCTCTGCACTTCCGACAGCATTAACATTGAGTGGAACGGCTTCAATTTTTTTGAGAACGCTCATCCCGTGCGCGTTACGTCATCTGGTAGGAGTGTTGGGTTGAACAATATTGTGCGAAAACAAAACAAATGCCGATGAAAAGTAGTAGTGATAGTAGTAGTAGTAAACTTTATTTACAACAAAGGTAGAAGGGGAGCGGGTGGGGTTAAGGGTGGAATCCTATTTCCAGGACTCCAGTGGCGAAAGCCCCTAGCTTGGCTCTTTACAGCAGTTCTCGCTGACTGGAGAGGTCCGAGCTGGACAGTGCCGCTTCCCAGGACTCTATTTGTGTGTAGTAGTTGTTCTGTTGCCATATGGTCGGGCAGTTCCATATAGTGTGGAAGAGGTCTGCCTCCTGATGGCATTTATGGCATTCTTCGTTATACTTTTCCGGAAACATAAGTGCTAAGTTGGTAGGAATTGGTCTGGATTTTCCAAAGATTTCTGGCCACCTCTGCATCCAGTAGAAGGTGAGGTGTAGGCATTGTTTTTCTGATTAGTCGGCATAACCGGAGTCGGTCGGCAGCCGCACTGTATGGAGGAAGGGCGTATGAATGCTCAGACTCCTTGCAGTCCATGATTTGCCTCGCGAGGGAGTCCGCTTTTTCGTTTCCTTCTAGTCCCTGACGGTCCGGGGTCCATATTATTTTGTGTTTGCCTTTCCGTGTCAGAGGCATTATATTATTTGCTGTTTTAGGAATTATTCCGCAGATTAAACAGGGATATGGAAGCTTGTCGCTCACTCAAGATTCACTGTTCTCGTTGTTGTGTAAAGCCTCTACGATTTTGATTTTAAGTGCAGAGCACTTTAGGGGCTCGCCTTGTCGCAGCTCGCTCGCTGTACCCAAGTAGAGCCACATGGCGTTCCGTGGTAGCGGCTGTCGTCGCGGCGTAATCCAGAGGCTTCGAAAGCCAAGCGGTCTATATCGTCATGAGCGTTCTAAACTTGTGAACTGCTGGCTGTTGTCATACATCTCGCCGTTGTTTAGCGCAAAGAAAACTGCAGGTACATTTGAGGCAAAACATACGTAATTAACCGGCAGCGCTCGCGTTGTTTTGTTAGGAACGCTCGTTGGGTTTGCGGGTTACAATAGTAAGCGAAAAAAAGTGGCAGTGCAACGAAGACACATGTGGGAGGAAAAGCAAGCACAAAAAGAACAGAACTTCCGCTGGCGCAGTTTCAGGCAGGGGGCGCGTGAGCAGTGCGGAGGCGGGAGATTTGAATTGCATTGGGTGGTAGCAGAAAGCGTATAAGGGCTCTACAGCCCATTATGGCGAATGACTTCTCTGCACTTCCGACAGCTTTCACATTGAGTGGAACGGCTGTAATTTTTGTCTGATAGTATCGTGTCTTTTATTTTCACAAGGTTTTGCACTCGCCAAGCGCAGCATGCGCAATATCTGTGTTCAAGCAAGTGAATGCGGCGACCATGCAATTTATAGCTGGCACGGCCGTGCTTATATGAGCAAACTGTTAACCAGCCCGATTCTCCAAAAAAAGGGCCGTCGTTTTGAAACGACGTGGTAGCTCCCTGAAAATGTATGTGTTCTGGGATGCATGCGCAAAGCGACGGGCACTGCCCTCTGTAGTTTTGCATGTGGCTTTGCGCCCTTGCCAGAGTGCTTCTTTTTCGATGCACTCGTCCTTCTTCCCCACCTGAAAGCGGCGCCCCCGCCCCAAAACACATGCATTTTCAAGGCGCTCCCGCGTCGTTTCAAAACGACGGCCCTTTTTTAGAGAATTGGGCCCGATATATGCCGACTAACTTGATATTGTGGTCTTTGGAGCGTAAAAGCGTATCTTATCTTGTCATATTCGCTACAGATAGCGTTTACAGCACAAACCAGCTGGTTGAAATCATCGGCAAATCCAAATATAGGTTCAGTTATTATTGATGTAGAGCATGGCAGAGCAGTCAAGGGGTGAACAACTGGGGTCTTCCTGCAAGGGTTAAGAGTCTCTCCACGTTTTTCGCATCTTATTGGCCGTAAAATATTACAACCTTACGTGTGTTCTTGAATGACACACCGCGTTTTTTTAGTATTCGTAACCGTGACTGGCTGGCCCCGAGGATGGCAGAGGGGCCGCTTGAGCGCGTACACGGCACTTTACTGCCTATGCTTGACTAACCCCTTATTTCTGCGCTCCTATTGCGTGACAGGCACAGTACGAAGAATTGGGGTCGATTATGAAACTGGGTCTGGTCTTGCAGAGGTGCTATGCGTCTATTCCATATCTGCCCTATTATGAACAGTTCATCGGCTCTAGCAGTAATCTAAACAGCTGAATACGTAAATGAATAAATAAATCCAAGGATACCTAAGCAGTCCTTATGGGTTATGAATGCAAAAGCGTAAATGTCCAGCTGAATGGCTGCGAAGCCTCGTTTCTCTTGGCGTTGTCGAAGGGCATTGCAGCCGCCCCAGGAGACGCTTTTCTTCGAGATCTGCCTCAGCGACTTCGAATGGCTTCGATCTGTCGGCTACGCGTTCCACCGCTGCTCGTTTATGCCGCCGTGAATGGGAGAGTTGAGGACGATGGTAAATTTCTTCGCTTCATTCATCTGCGGTGTACTGACCGGCAAAAACGACGACCTTTCGCTACTGCCGATTTTAAGTTCGTACCATTAGAACGCCTCGTACACACGTAAACATACTCAAGTCACCGATTGGAATCAACCTGGTGGTGCATTTTGCAGGCGCGGCAAAGCCTCGCCTAGATGCATGTTTGAACGTTAGATTTAGAGAGTGAGAGTCCAGCAAAATAGCGAGCCCACATGCATCTGTAGAGGAGCATTGCCGCGCGTGCAACTGTTCTTAGGAGTGGAAGGAAACAACCTCTTTGTGTTGGCACAAGGACACGGAAAGGCGAGAAATTGTGGAGGCATTCCACGTCCTTGCTACAGGCGACGCAGTGTGACAGTCAGCCTTCTGTGGCTCTCACAAAGCGCGAAAAACGTTCCCGAATACGCGTTTGTGGGCGCATAGCGATGGTGTAGGCACTCGTTGGCGCTTTGGGTGGATCTAGTCATCTTAATTTCCTCTGATTTTTGTTTCTGTGTATCTTTCTGACCGTGCCACGACAATCTCAATACATGCCGTACCTTTGTGAATAAAGGTACTATTACGAGCAATATGAAAGGGAACACAGGAACGCGCCGAAAACACCCTCAGACCCAGCTGTGATACGCAGCGGCCGCCGTCGGAAACAAAGTGGTAAGGGGGATGCTGTTCTAACAACTGTTCCCATTCCCGCCGTTCGTGTTATCAGTTGTCGGACGATACCATATTATCGGTGAAATGACGTAAGCTGCCGCTTTGTAGAAATGCCAGCGTGGTGGGAGTGCCAACAGTTAGTGGAAGAGCGCCCTCATTTCCCCCTTTGGTTCTCACAGCGCCATCCGCGTATCGCTCCCAGTCTGTTTCGAGGCTGTTTGCCACGCGTTCCTGTGTTCCCTTTCATATTGCTCATAATAGTACGGAATAGAGACAGTCTGTGAGAACCTTCCATTCATGGCGGACTCGTTTGAACAAAGAGGCGGACTCGTTTGAACAGAGAGGCGCCAATATTCACATTTTTGTCAGGTGCACGTTCTTGAGGTAGTGGTATTAAAGCGAGGAGAGCATAACACGTTTCCTGATATCCTATGAAATGGTTGTTACAACTTCCCAACAGTTTTAAGAACAACCTCGCATTTGGTGATATAAACATCTGGCAAGGTATTATTCTGACATATTTTTCTGATAGGTACGTTTTAACAACCAAACCTTCCCTTAGAGGCTACATAATTTCGAGCGTTGTTTCTGAAAACTTTGTTTTTGTTTATATTTACCAATTATTGCAGTTACCTCTAGTTTATAAAGACGAACGAAGTTTTACGCGTGATGCTTCTGTATGCCTTAACAAACGTTTGCACAAACTGTACTATAGCGGAGAAGGGTGATTCGACCGACGGTTCGGTAAGTGTTCGAGCTCACATGTTAGGAGGAACCGACTCGTGATTTCCGACCACCGGGTACACAGGAAGGCCACGTAGCCGCTTGGAAATGGCAGCGGTTGTTGTATTGAAGTTCTTGGTATTTGCCTCCCGGGTGATCTTCCAGACGTCGTGTGGTGGCAGGTCTCCCGTCCAGTAGGCGAAATCCAGCTGCAAAAGAAGCAGATGCCACCACAAGTTTTACTAGGAGAGTGATGGTGATGGGTAACACCTAAACTACTAAGTGGCAAGTACGCAACGAGACGCAATATAAGGGCTGGGGGTGGAACATTGGGGCGAACAGTTTGGGCCAGATGGTATTTGACCTTCGAACGCAGAAAACGTTGGCCGCGTATTCGTTTGCGTCTCTGCAAATGTCGCCAAAAGACGATAGGCTTGTGCACACCACTGTCACGCAACTTCCTCTCTTCTCCACCCCTTCCCACCCCCCCCCCGCTCATCCCTCCCCCACTTGCTCCTCCCGTGACAAAATTACTGAAGGTTTGTTCAATTTAATTCAAATGTCCCGCGTTCAGATTGCGTACTCGCCTTATGATGGAATACTGTTTGCCTTTTTAATCTATATTGGTTTTTGTCTTCTTGGAGCAGCGTGTGAAGTGATTTTTTTTAATGTTAGCTTTTATATCGCCTGTCTTCTACAACGTTCTTTAACACATAGTTATTTTATGGCGAAAGCCTGTGTTTTAAGCACGCGCAGTGTGAGGTGCAGAAAATGAGTCCGCGTACAAAAAAGTTGAAGCTGTGGTTGGAGCGAGCGGGAGCTAAGGAGAACAAGCCGGGAATCACGTGTTGGAAAAAACAAACAGCTGTAGGGGGAAGGTAAGAGGAGGACTCTGAGAAAGTGTGCGCAGCACGCGCCGGGAAAGAAAAAAATAGGTTAGGTTTAACGCTTCTAAACCTAGTTACCACGAACGAAGTGAAGACATAGTGCTCCGTGAACGTCTGCCCTTTAATCCTTCGGGAATGTTTGCCCTTGTTTGCGATTTCCCAGCCTCAAGTCTAGCCATATTTACTGTGCTGGATGATTGGAATCATCCTTTCGCTTGCGCTGATGGGCACGCATACACAGTCCACCCAGCGCGCCATCGGTGGAGAGATTGAGGGGCCAAGCGCCGGCAAAGCAGACGTTAACCCGTCGCATAGTCAGGTGGTTCGCCTGCGCTGCAGCACACGCATGTTTCCTCCTCGCCAAATCACATGGTACACGATTAAACTAGGCTTAGATTGAGCAAAGCGACTAGAAAGAACGGCACAGCTTGCGCGCCATCGGCTCAAGGTGAAATCCAGTGCGATCAATGACCTCGAAAGATGTCGCATAACGGAGCTTTTGCTCTAAATCAGCACGCGGAAGGATGTTAGGCCGCGGCCGCAATTGCAATAGGAACCGTCTTGGGTGGGAAAGGTACTGAGGTGGTCGAAAAGAAGCCTTCGTTGCGATGGAGGATGGACCAAGTGATGGCTTGCGTGCCCCCAAAAGTTAATGTTAATCTTAGTGCTAATGTAATATACCATTTTTTCTTGTAACTTACATGGTTGTCATTGTCTTTTTAGCTGTGTGTAATTTTCCTGATTTCTTAATTTTGTTATTTTATTTCATTTTTGCTTGTGTCTAAAGTTGTCGCTTGCCTTACTGTGCACAACTGCACTGTCTTTTTCAACATGCCTTCTGATGAAGTGTGTTTATAAGCATAATGCTTTTACTGTTGTACTCGAATGAGTGTTATTGTGTGATTTTGTCGTGCAATTGCTTAGGGAAGTTTCTAACGCAGTAAGATGTAAGGCTTTGTACCCCTTCACCGATTGTTACCTGTGAAACAGCCGAAATCCTCGATGGTTTGCTCTCATATATTGTTAAAATTCATGTGTTGAGGTATGCTACAGTTGTAAACAGGAGGGGAAGTGTTGGTCAAGCTGCCAAGAGCGGCTCGCTCTTTCGCCCCCTCATGTTCTACCTGGAACATAAAATAAAGTCTATTACTATCTGTGCTTGTGAAAGAATCTAGAAGAAGCAGATTTTGCAACGGTGAGGGTAACGGCTGCCGAGACAGAAAAGTCACGGGACGCACCTAATCTAATTCAATCGTACACTCAGTAGCTAAGGCGTTGTGCTTCTGACCCCAAGGATGCGGTTTGAATTGCACCCGCGCTGGGGGCTGTTTTGGTGGAGGCGAAAAGTAATAACGCCCGTGTGTCATGATTTCGGAGCCTGCTGGCGATCCCTAGGTGGTAGAAAATAATCCCGAGCCCCCCACTACGGTGCGTCTAATCACCCTGGTGTCGCTTCGGCGCGTTAAAAAAACAACAAAAAATTGGCTGTGGATTCGTATTCTCCCTAAGGCGATATTTCGGCGCAGCAGCAGTGCGCTGAGGCAGCACTGGCATGTGGGTTCTTTCGAAGGCAGCGAAGATGCGCCGGCGGCGCGAAGCTCGTCTCAGGAAGGGACGGCGTACTGCGTCTTAAGCGAACGCACATGATAGTCACGCGCACGCCACCCTCACATTTTCGTCAAGCGTCGCGCCGTCGAGCACCTCGTGCGGGCACAGCATACTGCCCCTCCTCTCCCCCACCGCACACTTTCGGAGAGCGCTGGCTCGCGCCGCCACGGCGAACCGCCCTCCCCTCCCAATTGCGCGACACTCTCCTCCTTTGCTTTCTTTCATCGTTCGCTTTTTCTCTCACTCGTCGGTCTTGTCATCGTTCACCGGTCACGCCGACTGCGACGCGGCTCAGCCCAGAGACGGCCGCCAAAGGGCTGCGCCCTAAAACGCAGTTGGTAAAAAGTATTTTACAACGAAGGGCCAGTTCTCCTTACGTTGTGCTCCCGGCCGATGTGCTCGAGCATGTTGTCCAGCGTGCGGAAAGGCAGGTCGCAGAAGCGCAGGTCGCCCCAGCGCCCCGCCCGGTCGGTGTCGTTCTTCACCTCGCCCGAGTCCAGCCGGCAGCAGAGCGGCTCGTCGCACGCGGCGAGGCTCCCCTCGGCGTACTCCGGATCGTAGTGCGTGTCGGACAGCTGGAGCACGCGGAAAGAAGGCAGATCGGCTCCCCGTGACGTGTCCTGCAGGGACACCATGGCCGTTTGGCACCAACACTTGTGACATCGTTTAATAAAGCCAAGCTTCGTATGGCTAGGCGAAACGACATTCCGGTGGTCCTGCGTACGCAGAAAACTCCTCCAGCGCAACCCCATGCGATGCACAAAAAAATAGTTTGGAGAGGAGTAAGTGGAGAGAGATAGGCTGGGTTTATCACCGCGGAGCGCGCGTGCAGAGAGCTACTGAGCGAAGCACAGCTCAAGCTATTGGCGGTGAGCGCGGCCACGGGCGGCGCTGCGAAGCGCGCCTCCGTGACGTCGGCTTAGGGATTCTTGCATTTATCGTCTGCTTCACTCGGGCTCGCTCTCCCTTGTGTTTCTTTGCGCTCGGTTGACGTCTGATGCTTGTCCGTACCAGATTTTGCGTGTTAGTAACTTTTTATCATAATAATAGACTTAAAATCGAATCCACTAGATCAAGGCGTGAGTTAAAGCATAGTTTTGGATGACGCTACGAAAGACACATTACCGGCGTGGCCCCATTCCTTGGAAAGCAGGTCCTGTGCGGAGCGTGAAGAGTCGGAGCTAGGCGTCAGCTTCTGTAGTGAGCAATCTTTCGAACAAAGGAAACAGCCAGCTGCTATTAACCGACAACAGCGAAAATACAAGACGAAAACAAACTCCAGGCCTTCGGGTCTGTCGGCCTTGGCAGAAGGCATTACGATTCCCCGTAATCATATATAAGGTGAAACAGTTTTTGCAACCTTGTCGAACGCTCGAAATTATTGTATCACATCACTTTACGTTGTCATGGTATGAAAGTATGCCGACATGCACTATGGACTGCAAAAACTGTAGGCTGCGTTCCAAATAACCCACTGTGTGTATAGGGGGCAAGCTTGGCTTATACCAAGCTTCTAACCAGTATAGAGGTTTATTGAGCAAAACGAGGCGCGTCTACGGCAGATACAGCAACACTATGTTTGCTCCGACCTGGAGGGATATTTCGGTACATTTTCCCCAGCCATATCTTCAAAATATTCAGATATGCGTTAAGGGAAAACTGCACTCAAAACTAGGAGGAGGAGAAGGAGGAGGAGACAACTTTATTTAACAGTAAAATCTAACTGATTAGTGGGTGGTGTCCTCAGTCCAGGACAAGAGAGTAAAAGTAGTTTTATTCAATTTATAGCACGCCATAGAGAAGATCAGGATTTGTTCTTTACGCCTGGAAGTGTTGGAAAAATAATAAACAGCTGCTTGGTAATATGCATCGGTTTTGATTCTTTTAATATATGAACGTATACTATCTATTACGTTCGTTAGCGAGTATATCAAGCCTTCAACACCGTAATCATGTCATAATTCTTCGGGTTGAGAGTCAGTTCGGTATGATAACGATGGTTACGATAAAAAGTTGGAGCACGAAAGCCGCCTTCGAGTACTCTGGACAACGTTGTCTGATGCGCGATCGCGGTGGCGTAGCCCAAACCTTCTCGTTGTATTTGCATGTGAATAAACAACGTACGCGGCGGATATGCACAAATTGTCCACACAAAATTTGTAAGCCTTCAAAACATTCCCAAGTCTCCTAACAAAACTTTCGTACTTTCGTGACGGTAAAGAAAAAAATTAAAGCGTTGTGCACAGAAACATTCATCTGATGCAAGTCAACAACAACGAAATAAATAGGGGACAGCCGCCTATTTTCTGCTGTGCGATGCGCGTGCAGGGGCCGCTGCTTAGTACGCAGCTTTAAACTGTTGAGTCTTCATAAGAGGATCTCAAAAATACTGTAGGGAAGCCTACGCGTTTTGAATAGTTATCGAGGAGCTCTGAGCGCTGAACCTCGGGAATAAGCTAGAAAGGACGAGTTAAGCACGATCTTCTGACCGATGCTTCGAAGAAAGTTGTTCTCTCTCTCCTCGTGAGCTGCAAACTTGTAGTAGATACAGCTTGATATAATTCAGATGTGTCATAAGCTGGCGAAAATAACTGAATTACCAGAAATACGCTTTTTAATTCACTAAAGTATCAAAGCGGCGATTTCTAGCGCAGGCACTGCTGCCCCTCACAAGCGGAGTGTAGGAGACGACAGCGGCGCGAGTCCCTAAGCCGACGTCAGAGCCAGGTGGCGCCACTCAACATCTCAACGCCAATAACGGCAAGCAGTCAGGCCGGGGCAGCAGTAACGTGGCAATGGCAGACACCGAGCGCACGTTACTCAAGCCTTGCCCTGCTGAGCACGAGGTCGCGGGTTCGTTTCCAGGCTGCGGCGGACGCTTTCCTGATGGAGGCAAAAAGCAAAAATGCCCGTGTGTACGAGATTTCGGCGCACGTTAGAGATCCCCGGGCGTCAAAATTAATCCGGAGACCACTACGGCGTGCCTCATCGCCTGCGTTGCGTCGGCGCGTTAAACCCTCCAATCAAACAATCAATCAATCAATAAAGGAGCTGAGAATGAACCAACCGCCCGCCACGTGTGAAATTAAGAAGACCAAGGTGCTTGAAAAGGCAGACGCTTTCAATGCTCCCCGCTCCACTTTTGTGCCAGCAAAATGTCGAATAGACAAGTTGCTCAATGACAATGATAGACAAGTTGCTTTTGATGCCCAATTTGCGCGGCAGATTGGGCATAGAAAAAATTTTTAAAACTTCCTACGTAACTTGTCCTGCGCGGCACAATCGGGGGCGCTGTAGAATCGTGAAAATACGGTAAATAGTAGCTTGCCTGAATCGGCGTTCTCAGCCCATATAGAGCTGAAGGCTTTTCTGGAACGATGATCTCCCAGACATGCTCCGGAGATGTCAGGTTCCCGCATGATCGGCCAAACATCAGTGTGCAAAGCTCGTTTGGAGAAGACCTTGTCGTTCTCATCACGTAGGCCAAGTCATCCTTGAGTGAGGAACAAAAATAAAAATGTGATTTGTTAAACCCGTCTATAGACGGTTTACAGCGAGCAAGTGGGCTCGCCTAAACCAGATGGCGCTAGTGCCACACTCGCCACTTATGGCCTCTGAGGGCGTGATATTTTCGGTATCCACCGTAGACAGCCATTGTGCGCTGCGAAGCATGTCGTTAGCAAAATGTGGAATGTACGAAGAAAAAAAAACACGCGTGGTATTTGGCTGTACGACCTGGAATTGGGACCTGAAAGCGTGGAAGGAGTGGCCCTACGAGTCTCCCAGGCCACAATTACGGAATATTGTTAATTTTGAAGCCCATTTGCAATTCACCGCTCTACTCAAGGTGAGCAAAAAAAAAAAAGGAAACCTGGTTGGGCAGGATTGCCAACGAAAAAAACGGTTGCATTTATCGTTTGCAACTGTAGCCCGGATTGTACATTTTCAGCCAAGGGTGTCTGCGAGCTTCACGTACATGTGACACACATGCTTGATAGTAACGACAGGGTTAAACAGTTTTCTTACCAAATAAGATAGCCTGTGTAGCTTACAAAAAAAAAAAAAAAGCTACCCGTGTTTCGCTTTGAACAAAGGATAGGACAGCCGGTGCGTGGCCGGACGCTGGCAACAAAACACACGTAAACACGACAAAAAGGGCGCACAAGGGGCGAGAAAATTTTTTAGGGCACACGTCGTGCCTTACCAATACCGCATAGCTACTTGCAAAAGTGAAAAAAAAAAAAAACTTGCATAAACGGCATGCCCCAGCTCAAAAAAAAAAAAAAAGGCGTTTAGAAACTCCACCGTAAACGCTAAGCAACGTTGAGGGATTTGCGATCAAACGCGCTTCACGCTCAGATTAAGTTAATTTCCATATTAACGCTCTTTTTCCCGTCCACTACATCACACGCATGTTGATGTGGCGTCATATTAGAACACACCAAACAGCAACATCTCATTGCGCCCACAAGGTGTAGAAGTTTGCCCGTGACAGCCATAAGCTAACTCACAAGTAATGCTGAGCGCGGCAGCTTTTTCATCATATGTCGAAAGATAAGAAACAGTGGTCAAAGAGAAACATAGAAATTCTACATCCATGAAGGTTTTTTTTTTTCCGTTTTACAACCCTCTATAGCCATACAATCGTACGGCCATATCCAATCATTTTAGTGTACGCTGGAAAGGAAAGCTCTGGAAATAAGCTTTTGAATACCACTAAAACATGAAGAGTTGCGTCATACATGTTGCGCAGTGTTACGGCTGTAAAGTTTTTCTGCCCCAAAAGAGTACGCAGAAATAGAAATTAAAAATGCGAAACAGCGTCATGTTGGACAATACGCGGGAACGGGAAACTAGCCGACGGACTACATTCGAAACAATAAATAACAAGCTTATCTGCAATTTTGTGCGACTGAGTAGTCTCGGAAGGTCGGCACGCAAAAGAAATAATGGAATTTTTGTCCACAAAGCTGTTCCACGCTCGCCGATGCGAGCGGGCGGCAGCGAATACAGCTGTGAGAACGGCCTCCAGTGCTGATCGACTCACGCCGTCCAAGATGGCCGCGCCTAGGCCCCCACGATGTAAACCGTGTAGAGCCATGCGCAATCCCTGCGCAACATGAAATCCAAACGCAAAGAAAAACAGCGCCTACAAGAGCACAAAGCAAGCAAAACGCAAAACACAGGAGCTGTGTGTGCAAGAGCGCAACGCTTGAATTGTATTTCCCACGATTGGTCCCGCCGTCTGCGCTGTTTTTCTTCAAGTTAAATGTACTAACAAGCTGTACACAATAAACCTTTTCAACAACTAATCGTCTTTTAATTAAGGAACTACAAAGTTGGGGTACAGGCGCGGCATTTAAAACTGGTTCGCTAGCTAATGGCTTGCCGAAAAAATAGCCGTTCCACTCAATGCGAAAGCTCTCGGTAGTGCACAGCAGTGATTCGCAATAATGGGTGATTGCGCCGTTATCTGCTCACTGCTACCACACATCACTCTGTTCGCCGCCATGTCTGACTCCTCTCTTGATGAATAGGCAATTCAAATTTCCCGCCTTCGCAGTGCTTGCGCGCCCCCTGCCTAAAACTGCGCCAGCAGGAGTTCTGTTCTTTTTGTGCTTGATTTAATTTCATATGCTGGGGCTGTTTTGCGTCATTTCGAAGGCTTAATCTTTAAAGCAAAGCATTCTACCTCTACCAGCCAACGGTCCTTTCGCTGCGTGCGGGACGTGAAACTCCCAACGTGGATGCGGAGGGAAGGGCGGTTTTCACTAATGGAGCACAATCTAGATGGCGCGGCGAATTTACCCAGCGTAAGGTCCCTGAAATAACTAAGGTAGCGCCATCTTTAGATCTCGCCGCCTTTCGACCTCGCCCGCGCTCCTTTCCTCCTTCGTTTTTTGCCATTTTCTTTTTCGCCGGAGAACGCCGCGCGCCATTGGCCAACGGCCAGTGACGTAGTACCTCGTCCCCGCGTTGTTTGTTTTTTCTTCTCTTCGCCGCCGCTGTCCATTTAAATTCGCCATTTTAGGCTCAGCTCCCTCGGAGCAGGCCTTATTGAAGCCGCCTGCGTATAACAACCGATAACAACCGAAGAGTCAGCTGCTGGTTTCAAACAAGTGTTACGTCGGCGTCACTTTATGTAGCTTCGCGATGCCCAGTTGTTGTGCCTTCGGCTGCTCGAATAAGGTCAGTGCAGTCACAGCCTCTAGGGAATCGGACAAGCTGCTACACCATTTTAAAGAGACCATTCTCAAGAGTGCATTCAGTAATCATTTCAAGGGTTGATGGATCTTCCCGCACCAGGCGTATGTGTTCGGATTCGGATGTAGGTACCGGGCCAATGGCTAAAAGCTGCTCACGGCCTCTGTCGAAGGCGGGACAAAGCCAGATTAGATGAAATAAATTTGGTGTGCCATCACGACCACAGTGTGGGCAGTGGTGGAGCTCGGACCCTGCAGGGGCTGTCCATTTGTAAATGACGTGAGGGGTGTAGGCCGCATTGGCATAAACTTTGTTTGCGAATATTTCCCCCGAGCGTGAAAGAGGCTTGAGAAGGTCGAGGACTCCGTCCGGTGTCGCATCTTGCAAGCGTTGTCTGCTTAGTTTCTTTAGATAACGAAGCCGAAGTTGCAAATCCGACTGGAGGGAGGGAGTTGGTGCGTTGGGAACCGCGGGAGGTGCTTGAAGTCGCTCCCTGGCAGCAGCGTGTGCCGAAAGGTTGCCATGTGCACTCATGTTGTGTCCCGGTGTCCAGGCGATGCGAATCGTGAAGCCTTCTTGTTGTAGGTCGCGTACCGAAGTCAGAATTCGGGTCGCAGTGCTATTAGGCGCGAACGCACGGTTCAGCTCCCGAAGTGCGACGTGGGAGTCCGTGATTATTCTGAACTTCTTAATGGAGAGGGTGGAGGAATGTTCGCCAATGTGCCGGATTCCTCCCAAAATTCCCAGGAGTTCCACTTCTTCCACAAGCCCGTATGTATTGGAGACGTGACGGGATCCATTTATTTGGGGGACATCTGTAGAGGTCCAGGCTATGGCCGCCGTTCTTGTTAGCGCGCTTCTGGCCTTGGAATACGCTAGTTATTATAGAACTGGGCACTACAGCTAATTGTAAGCTGAGCGCATTCTTTAACAGCGCGTTCTTTGTGCCAGCCTTTTCCAGATATGCCCGACAGGGCCTTACTCGAAGTAATTGTGAACGCCAATCGCACTAACATTGCTATGCGACGGACGCACTGCCAAAAGTAAAGCCGTCATGGGCGAGGCCAACGAGGAGACGCGAGAACCTTGACCCTGACAGCAGCCTATAACGACGTGAAGGTGACATATTTTGCAACAGCGTCAAAGCACCGGAAAGTGCACGGAATAAAGGTGGCATGAATGTCAGTAGCTAATGCGGGACGCATATTGAGCGCTGCCTAATGATCTACAACTAACGCAAAAAAAACTCCCCCCACCTCCCCGAAGGGGATCGTGCGGAAATGCGAATGCATTGGGTGCACCGATGAGTGCGCTGCGGCAAGCAGTAACGGAGAGAGGCGTGCGCTCCACTGCATTTATATACATTTTCCGAGCGCAGCGAGCGGAGAGAGGGTACGCGGAGAGGAGAGAGAGACCCGCGCAACACGCCCGCCCCGCGCGCGAGCTCTCTCTCCCGCCGAGCTCCGCGATGCGAGCGCCCTCACACGCCCGAGCGCGCTCCTCCTCTCCACTCACTCTCCGCTACTCCACCCGAGCTCCGCGATGCGAGCACCCTCACACGCCCGAGCGCGCTCCTCCTCTCCCGTTGCCCTCCGCTACTCCCGCCCGAGCTGCCACCTGCTCCGGTTGCTAGGCGCGCCACAGCTGTTGCTAGGGGCGAGGAGGAGCGCGGAGAGATAACACCTGCGGGCGCACGCCGACGGAGCACGACAACCCCCGACTAAGAAATGCATTCGCATTTACGACGACGGCGACGACGAAGGGAGAACTACGAGGCGCGGGCTCACGTGCGCTCGCGCTGCATTTACGACGACGACGACGACGACGAAGGCAGAACTACGAGGCGCGCGCTCACGTGCGCTCGCGCTGGAGGAGAGAGAGAGAGAGAGAGAGAGAAAGAACTTTATTCTGGAGCTGTTGGGTCAACGGCGAGTGGTGACCAGCGCTTGGCGGGCGCCGGTGACCCCCCCCCCCTCCGGCTAATAAATGCATTCGCATTTAAAACGCGAACGCAAGAAAGCCAGCGCAGCGCTCGAACTGCCGCGAACCAAGGTCACCGCGACCCATGCGCAAGCCATCTGTGCAGCGCTTGCACGACCACAACTTAATCACGCAAATGCAAGAACGGCATTACTGTAACACAGCAATTTGAAACGTCCACGTTCGATCCTTTCGCGTTCACAAACTATCCTGAGCAAGCCGCACACGTAAACAAACACCGCACTGTCCGTATGCGCCAGCGGCATCCACCCCGCAAATATTCCCTTCTAGACAAAAATATACCACAAAACAGCCTAACTTAATGCGTGTTGGCAAAACGTGGCTCTAGAATAACTATTAATGCTACCGGAGAGCGATTGCGGCGCGAAAACAAGAGCAAACTGCACGAAAAACTGCAGCGAGCGGACCGAAGCGTTGCGAGGGCGTCTGCTCTGAGGAAGCCAACAAATATGGCGGCCCCGCCGCGGAGTTAAAGGGACCGCGGCGCCGCGGGTGAGGGAAGAGAAAAAAGAGGAGGGCATCGGGGAAGGAGTGAGCATTTGGCGCAACCTTAGTAATTTTAGGGACCTCAACCCAGCGTTCCAACGTTCCCCGCGCGCTCACGCTGGCGGGTGCATCGGCGCGACCCGGCTTCGTCGTATGCTTAGCGATGGTTGTTTTGGGCCTGTTCTGGCGCAGCTTCGTGTCCATTGCGCGCTTCCTTCGCACGGCTTAATTAAATTGTTCGACAGCACCTCCTGGGTAACCCGGACCCGACGGAATTAAGTGGTCGTACGGCAAAGATACGTTAAGGATTGGTTTGCAGGGCACGAAAATAAAATGTAGAGACCAGATACAGACATATAGCCGCTAAACAAACAGTGCCTCTTGCTCACTGCTTGCCACGAATGAGACTCCGTTTTCTAAACTGGTGAATACCAATGCAGTTGTCTTTTAACAGGTATTACAAAAGGCGAAAGGAGCAACTAGTCCTGATAAATAGCGATTATAAGTGTTCCCTCAGCTTTCTCGCAATTCTCAAACTTACTGAACTAACTAGTTTAAACCGGTGTAAATGGGAACCACTAAGCTCACATGCCGAATTGTTTCGGTGTCCGCGCTTGTGTCACGCGGTGGTGTAGCTGCGAGCTAGCACATCAGGATGGCTAGGTTTCGCTGTCTCACCCTTCGAATAGCGCTCCTCGCCGTTTTCTTTCTGCCGACGCACGTCCGGACTACAGAGGCGGCATCCGCCGCTATAGCCCGGCCGTGGCCGACGCTTCTGCTTTTGGGACGCCGCCCCTGCTAATTCTAGATAACGGCAAGAAGAATCTCTGGTTTCAGCCACGTGTGTGAATTCAAGTGGTGTCACACAGGAAAATTGCTGTGGGTGTTGTTTACAGCTGTGCTTTCCAACCACCTTCACAGCGTGGATCGGAGCCAATTTTTTTCCTGCTCGGCTGGATCTCATTTAGAACGTGCCATTTCTTTCTTCGCGTCGCGTCCGCTTCTTGGGTTTACTATCGCAAAAACCAACCCAACGAGCGTCCATAACTAAATGAACGCGGGGGCTGCCGCTTATATACACAGATTTTACCTGAAATGTACCTGCAGTTTTCTTTGCGCTAAACAACGGGGACATGTATGACAAGCGCCAGCGGTTCACGACGTTTGAACAGTTACGACTATTTGAACTGCGTGGTTTTCGAAGCCTCAGCGTGACCCCCTGACGACGGTACATCAGGGTCTACTTGGGTTCGTTATCTCGCTGCGCCGCCTGATTCCGGCCCCTTAGCGAGCTACGACGACAAGGCGAGCCCATAAAGTGCTCTGCACTTAAAAAGCGAGCCCTTCTGAGCTAAAAGCAGCTGATATTTCAGTGAGGCCATGACCACGGGTGGGGCCGTGACCATTCCATGATCATGCGCGGTCCGGCCGTTTGGGCCGACACGCCCAGATACGGACCTTTTTTAAAGCGCTGGAGCATAAACATTTGCAATAATAGTCTTAAAAAGGAGCTGCGGAACCCGCTTGAGTACGCCCTTTGCACGTGTTTGTGAACACGTGAGAGCGCAAGGTACGGAGCGTGATCTCCCGGGAGCTTTGGAATTCCGGGGATCTATTCCTGCTGCTGATATGGTCAGTCGCGTCTACCGTGCGCCTCGGACACATAGTTCACCCTTCTATCAATATTGAGGATGATATTGGCACTAATATGGCAAACCGCCGACATTTTTGTAGGCAGGTGATGCTGTAAAATAGAGGCCCTGATTTACGCATTGCAACAGGTATGTTTACATACTTATCCGAGTTTTCCTGGTGGTGCAGCAGAGGAGAAACGTTGGTCATTATTTTTTGGTGCAGGAAGGCGTGCCTTCTTTTTTTCTCCACAAAGTATCTTGCTGATACAAAGGGAACCAGAAGGCGGTTAGCGAATCAGTTATTTCATCACATGACTAAGTTTCTAATCGGTTCAAAGTTTTCCGCGATCGCTTATCGGTTGAACTCTCCTGCATATATCATTTGTGCAAATTTTGTGTTATCACATCCTGCGTCTGGTGTACAAAAAGTATTCTAAAGATATTATTGCGGGGAAAGGAAATTTATCAAGTATAATAGCAAGTCTAATTCTTCTTCTGGTTTTTTTAAATAGTGGCATAATGACACCAGAACTGTTTCTGCTACGCAGGTGTTCCTAGCTGTGAAACATATCGCTTAACGTTTGATGTGCCAGTGGGGTTTTCCTCTATGCTGGACAGTCAAGTGTCAATCATGCATGTTGGCGATCACAGGTGATTCAAATAAACGCGCAGCGTGTGTACCTACAGTTTGCATGTTCTTTCTGCGCGCGTTGCTTTTTTCTACAAACTTTATTGTGAACCATGCGCTGCAAAATTCAAACTAACGAACCACGTGGTCCTGATGAGCTGACAGAAAATCAATTTATTAAAGGACGATGCTATATGTACTACGTAGTGAAGTCCCACCGGAAATTGCTATACGCACTACCCATATAGCGCCATCTATGGGTGCTGTCAGAAACACTTTTTTTATGTTTTTTAACGTACGTGGTCTCAAGCGTTCGGACGGTCGACATGGCTGCTTTTCGTCGCTTTTGACCGATCCATGGATGGATCGGTGCCACCAATCTTGTTGCGGCAAATCACGGTAATAAAGCGCAAGTATTGAGTCGTGGGGCGGGCTGATGCACACGATTCGCGCCAGGGCCGTCAAGCTGGCGTGGCAACTTCCCGATCGCGCCGCCAACACACCGCAGTGGTTCGAAGACGGCTTGGCCAATCTGAAGGTAGGTATTTCTGGCCTCGATGGTTTGTCCCGTAACGCTAGCTTTACTGATGTTGAAGTAGGAGACCCGCATCGACCACCGAGCTTACGTTTCCTTCACCAGCCTTTCCAGCCGATGCGTGAGCATGCATGCACGTCGCGTGGGTCCTTCGGCCTGCCCGTGCAACCGAACGGTGCGAACGCGTATTGTATGCCTTCAGCGCGTTTCCCCTCGCCTCGTTAAATGTCGTTGCATGCATTGTTACAAGTGGGATGACGCATAAGGACAAGCACTTTTTTAATCAACAAGTGTCAAGCTATTAGTAATGATAGGAGATGGGGGGAGTCAGTGCTGATGCTTGGATCCGCTTCCTAGTGCCGAATAGGCATGGAGGCGTATATCTTTCTCAGGGCCAAAATATCGTTCCAAGTTGTAGTGAAAGTTGTGGGACAGACCATGAAGGCACCCGTGCCCTTTTTTCTTATCGTTTCTCTTTGAATCAGCCTCGTATTTATGCATTGAGAACCAATTCGGCCAGCGGCACACTTTATTGGTTCCTTATGTATAAGCATGGGCGTCAGCAGGATTTTATCTTGAGGGGGCCGGCAAATCCAGTTTCACGAAGGAAGAGGCAGAGGGCATGGGGGAGGGTGCAAGTGCTGGGGTAGCTTGGGGGGGGGGGGGGGGGAAACATGTATACGTTCCCATTCTAATCTTGTACATTGCTATTTTGAATCAGAAATGGTTTTCTTTTGGTGGCAATTCCTTTTTCCTAAAAAAATGTGGTTCTTACTGTAAACAGCACCAAACAGCAAAAAAAGGATATCAGTTCTAACTGAGGGATAAAGGTTCACGTCAATTTATAAGGCTATGTCAAAGACTACTACAGCTTCTGTAGGTGGTGTGGTTCCAGTTGGGCTAACAAGTGATTTGCAAAAAAAATTGGACACCACTTCACACTGTGTGGTACGTCGCATACAGTTCTGCACCATCTGCCCCGATTTTCTGTGACTGTCAGTAAAAACTGGCTGCTTCAAAATAATAATGAAGAAATTTCTTAGCCACATTTACATTCAGGCAAAAAGTATTGTGCAGCCATTTCATGTAATAAGAGTTGGTATGGAAAATCATGCCCAATAGGTTTTTCATGAAAGTTGGTTTCAAGAATTGAAATTGGGCCAGTAGGACAAAAAATAACACAAAATGAAGAAACAATGCAACAAAGGTCCTGGGTTTTGCCATGTATGTTTTTCTTGCTCTATTTCTATCATGTATATAAGGAGCACAGCCGTATTGCTAATTATATTGCACTTTTGGTTTTACAGGTCACCCAGAAAGGACAACACCACCTGAAGCTGAGGATATGGTGTAATAAAAATTTACTTTATATTGTAAAACAATGGCAGTGTTGATGTGTTCTTGAAAGTGTAAGAAACAACAGTAACAACAGTCTTTCTTGGACCTTCTGCATGGAGACTTATTTTTGGATAACCTGAAAACAATGTAAAATAGTTAACTCGTTTCTTCTTGTCTTCTTTTTCGTTTAGGGTGGAGGGTGCTTCTTTTTTTTCAGGTTGTTTTGAGTTGACTGTTTTTCACGATTTATTCAGTGATTTAAGCATTCTGGAGTAGACATATTCTCGTTACAACTGAGCAGACGTCGCCTGACGTTTACCATGCTAAGCGTTACACGTGCACCCTGCATGCTGACCATGAGCACAGACGAGTTGCAGTGTATGAATGAAGATAGCACAGAATTCTTTTATCAGCATGTAACCACCTAAGAGTCACATACTGGAGCAAAATCGTGGACATCTTATGTGCACAGAAATAATAGCAGTTGCCCTGCCAGTTGGAAAACACAATTCAAACAACGCAGATGCTTATCAATATAATTCCTTCTGCCTAGAAATGGCCTCTTTTGTGTATTTTCTAGTTTACAAATGTAACGTGACGCTTGGCTGCAGCAGCTCTGATAAACTAGAAAGTGTCAACAATGAAGAGATGGGCATTGCTTCCACATAATTTACAGAGATAATTTTTTGTTACCATTCGTGATGTGAAATTTTTTTAGCGAATCTTTGGATCTTGGTAAGAAACTGCTACAATGCACAAAGTAAAACGTGGTGGACAAATGGCACTGCTAGCATGTAACATTATGTACGTGAAAGAAAAAAGTTCTATACATCTTCCTGTTTCCTTTTCCTGTGTCTGCATGTTGAAACCGCCTTTATTTACCAAAAGAAGGCCGAGTGGGAGGAGGGGTGTGAAACTTTTAAAGGTCACACTGCTAAAGAATGTGTCCTAAGCGTTTCTTAAAGACTATGGATGAGCTGCTTTACATCAGAAGCGTTTCTTACTATCACATTTAGCCCCGGTGACTTTCTTGCACAGCTTAACCGCCATGCGGAAAAGCCAACTTTAACAGCTCGAGGCAAGGTGCGGTGGTCGTGGTTTGCGACGGGAAAAAAAAAAAAGGAAATTCACTGGGGATATTTTGAGCGCGACAGAGAGCTCACCTGCATACAACCCAGTGCAGGGGAAGGGAAGTAGAGGGGGAGTGATAGGATAACGTAGAAAGAGAGAGAGAGAAAGGTATAAAGAGAGCTGTCAGTCCTACAAACACATATGAGCACAGGTGCACGTTCTCCCGTTTGTACTGAGGAGTTCCTGTAGAACATGCTTTAGTTGACTGCTGCGTAGTCAATTAAAACTGAATTTTTGTGCGCCGCCGAAACCACAACGCGCTAAGATGGCACGGGGCAGCGTTGTAGACATCTTACTCAGGGATCTTTAGTGTTGATCGAAACATCGGGTACGCACAGTAATTTTTCGCCTTCATCGTAAATTCAACGCAGCCTTGGCTGCCGGGAATCGAACCCGAGACATTTTACCCCCTGCAGCCATGAGAGACCATGCGAGATCTGAGCTATCTGGCGCCTGTTACTAAGGCGATATAAAGCCTCCGTGGGTTATTATTTAGAGAGTTGGCAATACCCAGGAATGAACAGCTTCGGGCTACACATACTTGCTTATACAAAACTCAAAAATAAAATAAACAAAAAATGACTCGGCCGGCCCGACCCAACATACGATATGTTGATCAACACCGTATCAACCGTATGTTGTGCACCAGCTGCCCGCGTAATTTCTGTTCCTGCCTCGATGAAAAGCTCAAACGCGTCGTAAACGACCCTGTGGGCAGCCATAATCTATTTCACGCCCATGACTACAGCGCAAACTTTGCCGTGACCGAAAAGGTACGTTGCCGTTCGTACGGAGTTCGCGTCAGCCCGCCACCAAGCAAGCTCGGGAGCGTTTCTGACAACGCCTCATAGATGGCGCTATATGGGTAGTGCGTATAGCAATTTCCGGTGGGACTTCACTACGTAGTACATATAGCATCGTCCTTTATTAAAAGCCTTAAAGCTCGCTAAAGTATGATTCACATATGAAGCGACACTCCCGCAACGTCTAGTGCAAGGACAAATTTCCTGGGTGTTCTTTTTGCGCCTCCAGTTTCCGGTTCAGAAGTGATGCGAGAAAATAGCATTTTTTTGGTCTACGGCCGCTATACGCCTCGAGGGCTGCCTATAGGGGCGCCACTGAAATCCCCCAAGCGGCCCCGTTCGAAAGCAGCCACGGGACGCTACGGCTCGCTCTCCCCGTTGTCGCCGCTGCTTTTGGGGCGCGTTCCCAACTGAGATTTACCGTTTGTATGTGTCCAAAATACATACTAATGTGGAGCAGTCACTGTTCGCAAATGTGGTGTATTTATGAGACTGTAAACGTTCCTTATGCGATCTTAGTGTGGTACATTCGGTCTGTATCAGTGCAAGGTGTGTGTCACGGACCAGCATCGCGAATCCGGCATATGCATGGAGCTGATTGTAATTCGACTGCCCCGAAATTTACTAAGTGTAAGCAAAGTTTCCTCAGATGGTCGTGCTATGGCTGTACACAATGATATAAATTGGTTTTGTGCGCTTACATAGCCTAGCGGAGCCCTACGGCAGTTACGCTTGCCAATATCACACCTGGGATATTGATCACTATGCTGGACAGGCAATGTGGCATAAATTTCACGAACATTGTACGAAAGACCTACGGTGGATAATACAAAATTATACCGAGGGATCAGTACACGATAAAGTGAAGTGAAGTGAAAGAGACTTTAATGATCGCCGGCAACAGGCGTAGTGTCTCCACTACGCCCGGACGTAGCCACTCGTCGATCCTGGTGGCATTCTACTAAGCAACACTTTCGTTACTCACTGCGGGGGTGGACACCCTTGTCCCCGAAGGGAGGGCGTCGGCCCGCAGCGCTAGCTAACGTCGGTTCGTTGAGGTGTTTGAGCACCTTATTTGTCACCCGGTCCGGTCCTGCTGCCGAGCGGCAATTCAGTTCCTGGACCGCTGCACGAACCTCCCAGAGTTCGATGTCTCTATCCAACTCGTCGTTGGCGGGACCCTGGTAGTCGGGATGTATTTCCTCTGGGATGGCCGGTAGGTATTTGTCACCGATCCGCTTGAACGTCTCCTCCTGACCAAGCTCTCTGATTGACTTGTTCAAGACCCTGCTAAGAATTTAATGCTGGATCGTCTTGTACTGAGGTGAGCCCTCGAAAACATTCATCATCTGCTACATATATCCTCCGTGAGCAGCGCGGCGATGGTCTTAAGAGCAAGCCGAGTCCACGACTAAACGCTTCTCTTAAATATTACCACATCACAGAGGGAGCTTGTACAAACCAGCACAAACTAAAATCAGAGGGCCTTATCAGATACCACACTCTTCCAATGGCAGCTTTTATCCTTTGTGAACTGCCTACCCTGTACTTCAAAAAATGCGCCCGCTGAATGATCAAGTGTTCGTTCAAGTAAAAAAAACAAAACAAAAGGAAAACATACGCGCAGCTTCTGGGTGGGATCACTAAAACATTCATCCCTTTATTTCGTTGTGCGTTCGGACACAACAATAGTTAAGCGTCCCTTTTCCCCCCCGTCCCGCGAAATAGCAATGCATTTCGCATCTGGTTGGGTCTGGTCTGTCCTACCTAGCTTAAGCTAACGCGAACTTTTTTAGCGTTTCCGAAGCTGCACTCAGTTTTATCATTCCCGTATGAGCTATTCTGTTTCTTCCCGACTTACAGATCAGGTCATCTGTTATTCCGTTGTTTTATTAACTTGTTTTGGTTCTCGCTATAAGGCGTGATTGTGCACTTGTTTAACGACGCAGAGCCTTGCACTATGCCCATTATTTGCTCATGGCTTGTATTCCCTTAAAGGTATAAGTGGCTGTAAGGTATTGGGATAATCACATCCACGAGACATTCTCCTACTACGCATATATTCAAAACGTTGCCGAATTCATTGTACACGCTGCCAGTTTCGGGTATAAACGAAGCGACAATAGAATTCACTTGTGCCTGACGTGTTCGGATGTGATAGCTCCGATATGCTGCTGCCGTCGCCGACGCCCGTAAGAGCGGCCAGGAAGTGCCCGGAGCCACGTCCTCGGATAGCTCTTGTTGGCGTTACAGCACTCTACCAATCCGGAGCTGTTTTTTGACGTGCCGTATACGTGCCATTTGCGTACAGACGTGTCCATAACTACTTGTTTTGTGCGCGGAAAGGCAAATAGAAGCGAAAGAAAACCAAAACTTTGCATGGGCCCCTATCAGCCTCGCAGCGCTCATCTCGTAGACTCCGCGGAGAAGCGGCGGCAGGCGGCGCAGCGATCGGCTCGAGGCGTATATTAGGGCTTCAGCTTAAACTCACCTTGTATGTCTTTACAAGGCCTGTGCAGACTTCTGTGCTTGTAATGGACTGCATGTAGCACACGAGCCACAGTAAGCCTACAAGAAGCGACATGGACACTGGGTTGGAGTTCTTCTTCAGCAAGTCCATCACCAACTCGCAGGTCGCGCATGTTTCCGGCGTCGTTATGCCTGTCTCGAAGGTCTTGGCAGCCTATGGGATAAAAAAATCACTGTGACTTCAGCGCCGCTAGATGAGGTCCGCAAGACCGTGCGCCACCAGCAGTTCGACTTTCTTTCTAGCTGTGACGCCGCCGTTGGGGTTAACGTTAGGCCTAACATCAAGCCCGCGCGTGCTCGCGCCTCTTCCCCCTCCCGCTAGCACCGTCGCGGCCAAAAAGGAGGACATCAGACCGCGCATGTGCGCGGGCGTTCGGTCACACTTTGTTACATAGACAACTAGGCCGGCACATACCCCCCGTGCACCGCCAATAAGAATACTTGGACGTTGTTTCACTGCTGCCGACAATGACGTCGGTGACGCCGGATTTCTCGCACAATGAACCAATTTATTCTTTCACGGCATATCTTCGTCGCGCGAAAGCACACCACGTGTTGCAATGCCCATTAATAACATAGAGTGGGCTCAGCATTGGAGGTGCTGGTGGAAAGATTTAGTAATTTGAGCCCATTGGGATGCGGGACTGGTTCCTCCTTCCAAGAGACCAAGTGACAACCGTGTTCTTTCAGCGCTGGAGTCCATGAGTTGTTGGGCACCCAAGCCTGCACTGGTCATCAGGTCCTCCCACGGCTCAGGAAAGGGAAAGGGAAGGATTTTACAGGTGCGAGGGATAGGTTTATATGCGCAGCCCAAGATATATGGTGTAGGGTACGTTGGTGATGGCAGAATTTGCACGTGGCAGGGTACTGCGGATTAATTGGCGAGGTTGAGCTGTAACTTCAAAAAATATAGCCGCGCTAGAAGGCTTGGCCATGGGAAAAAACAAATAAACTTAGTGCACTGACTTTTAAGTGATTATTCCCTCCAGAGCCGAAGCAACTGCGTCTGGTGCAGTTTAAATATGTAGGCAATGTTTGAGGCCCGATTACAACCTTCTTGCGTGTACAACGCTGCATATTAGATTGGGAGCAATTCTTGTTTTCAGGATAATACTACACTTTGAAAACTTTTTTTTACAACTTTATTTAGAGTTTTGTTTCCAACATTTCATTGTGGGTCTTCATTTACACTTAATTTTTGTTGCCTTCTTGTTGTCTTCCCAATCTCCTACACGCAGGTCACAGCATTGGTCACACGCAGGTCACCTCGCCGTTGGCCTTGACTATCACCTTGCAAAAGTTTCTCGGGACATGTAAGTTTGCTTTAAACCGAAAGTTCTCTTATTATTGTGACGGGCACCATTAAATGCACGTCCGCCAGTCGACACAGCAACCACGCTACTTTACCGTCCCTAATATAACGTAATCCTTCCTATTTCAGTTCATTCTGCATTTATCCATAATAATCCACGGTAATACAATCCAAATCACCTTAATCCTTCTTAATTAAACCGAATTCATCGTAATATTCATAAATTCATCTCAGCTGTTCTTCATTAACTTTATCCCTCCTAATCTATCTTATTCCCATTTTACTTATCTTTTATCCATAATAATCCACGGTAATACAATCCAAATCACCTTAATCCTTCTTAATTAAATCGAATTCATCGTAATATTCATAAATTCATCTCAGCTGTTCTTCATTAACTTTATCCCTCCTAATCTATCTTATTCCCATTTTACTTATCTTTGCTATTATCACTAAGAGGGCGTAAGTCCATCCCAAATATTTGGTTTACTTTAAACATCTTTATTCATGTTAATAATCCTTGACCAACCCTAGTCCTAGGGTAAGGGCTATTATTATAAGTAACTTATTATTATAAGTAATAATAATAATAAGTAATAATAATAATAATAATAATAATAAGTAACTTATTATTATTATAAGTAACCTTGCCATCACCCGCAGACACGTGTCATTAATTGCCATTAACTGAATCCCCCCATATTCATCATTTCTGATGCACCAGGCTAGCTCTTGTTCCTCCACCCGGCAGGGCAGAGAGTGAGCGATGTGATGAAGCCGGTGGCTTCACTTGCCCTGCTCCCATTCATTTCTTCTTCTTAATTTCTACTAACATGTCCTTAACAGGCGTTTGTTCCCTGATCCACTCCGCTCTCTTTTTGTCCCTTAATGTTACACCTATCATTTTCCGCTCCATTTCCCGCTGAGTCGTTCTCAATTTAAGTTGAACCCTCTTAGTGAGCCTCCAAGTTTCTGCCCCGTAGGTGAGTACCGGTAATATGCAGCTGTCATACACTTTCTTCTTCAGCGACAATTTTAGGCTCCCATTCATTATCTTAGAATGTCTGCCGTATGCACTCCACCCCATTCTTATCCTTCTAATATCTCTGTCTCATGGCTGTGATCCGGGCTCACAACTTGGCCTAAGTAGATATATTCGTTTACCACTTCCACTGCCTGGCCACCTATCTCAAACTGCTGTGCTGTCCCGAGGTTATCGATCATCACTTTGGTTTTCTGCATATTATTTTCAGGCCCACGGTTCTACTCTGTTTGACCAATGCGGAAAGCATGCTTTGCAATTCGTCCCCCGAGTTACTTACCAAGGCAACGTCATCAGCAAATCTGAGGTTACTGAGGTATTCTCCATTAACCCTTACTCCCACCTGTTCCCAATCCAACGTTCTGAATACTTCTTGTAAACATGCTGTGAATAACATTGGAGAGATTGCGCCTCCTTGTCTGACACCCTTCCTTATAGGTATGTTACTGCTGTCCTTATGGAGGATGATGGTAGCTGCGAACCAATTGTAGATATCGTCTTATATTCTTACGTAATGCTCGTGCACACCCTGATTCCGCAATGCCTAATTCCTCAGGGGAGGGAGACATCCCACCAGCAACGACAGAAGAAGTAAGGAAGTCTTTGAAAGAAATGCAAGGGGGCAAAACACCTTGTGAAGATCAGATAACAGCAGACCTCTTGAGTGATGGCGGACAAATTGTACTAGAAAAACTGGCAAGCCTATACACGCAAAGCATAATGACCGCGAGTGTATGGGAATCTTGGAAGAACGCGAACATCATCCTAATCCACAAGAAAGGTGACATGATGAACTTAAAAACTTACAGGCCGATGTGCTTACTGTCAGTCGTCTACGAGGTACTTACCGAGGTAATCGCTAACAGAATTTCTGCCACCTTAGATTTCAGCCAACGTAAAGATCAAGCAGGGTTTCGTAAAGGCTATTCAACAATGGACCATATTCACACGATCAATCAGGTGACAGAGAAATGCGCGGAGTATACTCAACCCCTATATATAGCCTTCGTAGATTATGAGAAAGCATTTGACTCGGTCCAAAACTTCAGCAGTCATGCAGACATTGCGGAATCAGGGTGTATTGACTTACCGCTGAAAAATTGACGTCCGACCAGCTGTGCCGGTTAAGGTAATCGAGCGCCTGCTTCCAGTCTTGCTGTCCTCTCCAAAGGGCGGTTTCCTTGTCTTCGCCGACGGAGGCGCTGTACTGCTGGCTGGAAAAAGCGTCCAGCACTTCTTCCGGGTCGCGGACACTGGTCGCGTTCCGCCCAGATGGGAGGTGCCAGTAGGCTAGCTGGGCCACAGCAACGCGCAGCGCTGTGGCGACGACCGTGGTGGAGACCAACGATAACATTCGCATCGTGCTTTTTCCTGTTAGGTGTTGAAGCACTGCGAGTTACTTGAAGGATTGAGGTTCAGGGAGCTATAATGCGCATTAAGGGAAGGGGAGCTACTGAATGTACCTAAAGTTAAGGGCGTGAAATTTCGTACAAATGTCATGCCATGACCTGGATGTAAGGAGCCGTATACCTTCTTTTGATTCAGTGGCTTTGCTAGTTATTGTTTTAAAAAAATGTTTTTTTATGCTGTGTGAGGCAGGATCAATAAGCCTAATGAGTTAGCCAATACTGCAAATTGAAACCTCGTTTGTTTAACATGTTGCGTAAGTAATTGAGTAATGAGACAGCAATACATTTCGCCATGGCGTTTGCTTTCGCTTCGTCCGAACGGAGCTTAAACTGTCCACATAACGGCTCAGAGGAAAATTCATACCCACAATGCTTGACCAAAGCTTACCCCCTGTCTTTTGTTTTTGTGCGAGTCGGAAAGCACGCCCAACGCCCAACTCCACAGCCCAACACTACTTACCCACAGTACGCTCGAACTTGTTTCCGTTTACATAGGACCACTTGCTCGAGGGACACTGTGTTCTGACATAGGTGCAAGCCTGGAACTTCCGGCGTGATACAGGACGTTTATTAAATGTGTTGATATTCGCCGGCACATGCGCGAATTGAGCTAAAAAGTACCGAACCGCGCCTCTTTCTGAAAAGAATGTGTGTAATTGAGCTGAGGCTGCTTTTTGCGGTAAAAAATAACTGGTCGTGCCAAAAAAAAAATGATTGAAATGCTGAAGCTGGAAGGGAAGCCATAATCATCGAAACCCGCTACTCCACGTTCAGAGTGCACGGCAGCCGTACAGCTGCATCCGTTTAGCACTTGATGAGGATAGGGGAGGCAGTGCACCAGGGGAAGCATCAGGATGGTGGTAAATGCCCACATGAAGTGTCCGGCTTGGGTCTGCCAGAGTTCTTGGACTCTGGTTCTACTTGGAATTAAATGTCGCCTCTCCCAGAGGACCCTTATGTGGAGGATGAGTTTGCGCTACTGCAAAATAGTAACCTAACGTTATGATATGAGTTCTGACGACGTTAGCAGGCACACCAGTTTGGCGTACAATTTGTTTCACATCTGTTGGCTCGTCGTGAGGTTTTCCACTTTGACTCTGCCCCGCCGTGGTGTCTGAGGGGCTAACGCGTTGGGCTGCTGTACCCAAGGGTGTTGGTCCAATCCCAGCAACGGTGGCTGTTTTTCAGGTGGA
Organism: Haemaphysalis longicornis; assembly: GCF_048455015.1. Taxonomy (NCBI): domain Eukaryota; kingdom Metazoa; phylum Arthropoda; class Arachnida; order Ixodida; family Ixodidae; genus Haemaphysalis; species Haemaphysalis longicornis. Next base: position 2,520,837 of record NW_027526365.1, read on the forward strand.
GGCAAAAAGCGAAACGCCCGTGTGTCGAGATTTTGGAGCACGTTGAAGAGCCTCAGTTGGTCAAAATTACTGCGGAGCCGTCTACTACGGAGCGTCTCGTTGCCTGCAGGTGTGGCCCGGCGCGTTTAATCCCAAAATCAACCAATCAATCAATCAACCAATCAATCAGTCAATCAATCAATCAATCAATCAATCAATCAATCAATCAATCAATCAATCAATCAATCAATCAATCAATCAATCAATCAGCTTTGACTTTGACACTACAGCTACTGAAGGTTAAGCCTTAGAAAGGCAGTGGCAAATTCCTGCAGAATACCGACTCTTACCCCCGGCATTCTCCACGTTAAAGCCATAGAATTCAGAAATGAGGATTTTTGTTTTGTAGCTGAAAACAGCCGTTATAAATGCGCAGAACAGAACGTGCCCGCAGAGATGGGTCAGCAGACGCATACCGCGGATGTTTTCCGGTCCGTGCTCGCTCCGGGCGAGATTCCATTCTTCTGCTTCCTGCACCAACCCCGCGCCATCTATTGTTTGGCTTAGGAAGCTTTTTCTATTATTATGAGCAACAGCTAAAACACGCTGTTCGCCCTCCGTAGCCTACGGGTGGAATCCCGGGCTTTGGCGCGACCGGCCTTGGTTCATGCACCAGCAGGGTTAACATTTTTGCTAGACCCATTAGTTTTTATGGTGAATGTTCTCTTTGTTCAATTCTATGCATTTTCTTTCGCAAATACGGATGGCTTGGTATTCTTTAGGTCGGTTTAGGGTCGGAGTTCTGGGTGTGAACACGTTTCATTAGCGGTATGCATCGCGCCGGAAATGCCTGACTTGTAACTGTACCGGAATGGAATTTCGCGTGTTTCAAACAGGGAAGGAGCGCCACGGGTTGCAGGTGGCCAGACCGTAGGCCTACCGTTAATACATACAGTCGCATTTCACATTGCTTGGTTCCTAGTAAAGCTCAATGGCATGGCACTGCTACTACCGTTAAGCTTAACAAAGGCAATTATAACCCTAGGAGGTTACCCGCCCTCCCCTCCTCTTCCCCTCTTAAGAAAATGAGTTCAGCAGGCTGGCGCTAGGCCGAACTGTACGCGTTGAGGTTTAACGGCGCCAAAAAGTGCCCTAGCTTGAGGTACATTGCGTTTGACGTTGCGTGAAACCTAGGTTGGGGCAGCGTTAGAACTACGTAATGTTCGGCCGAAAAGGCCATTGCAGGCACCTATACAGGTGTAATGGCCAACGCTTACTTCTAGGGTGTTTCGTCCTGTGCGTGTTTCAAAATTCACACAGTCAACCGCAGTATCCGCAGGGCGGCGCATCGTCGCCGAGGTGTATTGGACAGTCTCCAGAACAACTCGTCTACCTTACCTCTGCAGTTCCTGGACACCAAGTCACTCAGGCGTAGTCGGCAATAGCACTGCACACACCACGGCTCAAGAAGCAGTACACAGGGTTACCGCGGGCAGCCATAACTGCATCCCAACCTGACACATCCACCCCATGCCCAAACCAGTACTTGCGCTCAAGGACATACCTTCCCAAAACCGAGTAAAACGTCAACGGTTTGTCCCTACCATAGGCAAATTACCTTAGAGGACCTGATATACTTCGTCAGATTCTATCCCCTACCACCCAACACGCTCTGTGACAAAATATTCTTTAACGAATACTCACATCGATGCATCTTTCCCCTTCAAGCTTTTTGCCCTAATAAGCTAGGCCCAGACCCTCACAATACCAACTCTACCCCTTCAGACTTGATGGCGACACTGGCCAGCTTCGACCCCTGCTTCCATCTGCAAGTGTTTAGTAACGCGCAGACGACTGCTGACTACAGCCAGGCAGCCCTGGGCTTATCACTGGTCCGAAGTGAACACAACACTAACGAATGGGAATAAATAAAGCTCATTCCCCCACCATACACTACACGCAGCAACAGTAACGATCGCGCCCTAAACGCTCACTGCACAATCGCATCCGGCCGTGGACACCGAACAGCAGAAGTCTGATATGGTCAGCGGCGAGTGAGATATGCCACACTGGCAATAACAAGACGAGTGACCCTTTGCGTGCCAAGAACCTTCATATATTAAGGAATAACAGATGGTGGAAACGACTGGTCAGAGACAGCGAATGGGTAGAAATGAGAAATGAAATTGGCAACAAATGTACAAAAAATTGCCCGCGTATCTGGTCACTTCACTGCAAAGGTTGTCAAATGATGGTATTTTTCTGCCGCCAATGCCCCGTCAGTAAATTTAACTCTTATTGATCGATTATCGATTGATTGTTTGATTGATTGATTGTTTTATTGATTGGCTGATTGATTGATTGTAGGGCTTAAGGAGCCATGAAGAGAAAATACAACTTCGTTTAATTTGGAAGAACTAGGATTCAGTATCTCACTCAGCTGCATTACAGCCACAAAAGATGTTTTTTTAACAAAAAAAGCAAGAAGTATTTAAAAACTTTCAAATTTTGCACCACAGTAACGTGTTATGAGCAAGAGTGACGTCATACGGGCCAACAATAAAACATAATTTTCAGTGCGTTAACTGCACGTTAGCATTGAAGTGATGCGGTCAAATGGAACTAGAGGCCCCATTACAGACGTCCAGTCACGTGTCGTCGCGACAGGTCAGTTAGACGGCCGCCAATCGCACAAACAAGGTTCCGTGACGTTATAGAAACGTTGCGGGAAATCGGCTAGGGGGTCGCGACTGCTTCACACGTTTTCTTTAACATCTCCGTTATTTGTTCGAAGATTGCGATGATATTGGTATCCTTATTATCGGGACTACGCAGTCTTTCTAATAAACTCAACCTGTATTTTGTCTTCATGGCTCCTTTAACGCACTGACGCTACAGAAGCGATGAGGCGCGCCGTAGCGGAGGGTTCTCGATTAATTTTGACCACCCGGGGATCTTTAACATGTTCGGAAATCTAGAACGCACGCACGTTTTTTGTTTTTCCCCTCCATTAGAAAAGCGGTGCCGTGGCCGGGAATCGAACCCGAGTCCTTGACGTTCCTCTCTGCCCAGCTCAACTCTAACACCCTTTCTCCCCCGTCTCGCCTCTCCCGCGATGAACAGGGGGGGCGTTCTCTGAGGCAAACTCAGTTTTCCCACGTTCCACTGCTCACGTGCCTCTACAGGAACATTTCGTTACTTTTAAACATAAAAAGCCGCCTTGAGGTCTAGGCTCGGGTGCCAGCTCTTGTTGCATTTTGGGTCAAAACATTATTTCAAACGCGGATTTGTTTACTTGCTACCGCAAATATGAAGCGGACATGTATTTTCAATTAAAGGAACGCGGTCTAGTACAAGTTGTACACTAATGTTTTGCCTCAATTATGCCTGATGTTTTTTTGCTGAACGAAGTGAACTTGTACGAAGTACGGCAGCAGATTTAGTGGTTTTAAAAGCTTTTGCCAGTAAAGCATTACCATCATCAACCTATCTACGCCCACTGCATAGCACAGGCCTCTGTCATAGATCTCCAATTACCCCAGTCCTGCGCTCCCTGCGACCAATTTATCACCGCAAACTTCTTGATCTCATTTGCCCATCTAACCTTCTGCCGCCCCCTGCCACGCTTGCTTTCTCTAGGGATCCATTCTGTTACCCTTGGTGACCAACGGTTATCTTGCCTCCGCATGACATGCCCTACCCACGTCCGTTTCTTCTTCTTAATTTCTACTAATATGTCCTTAACACGCGTTTGTTCCGTGATCCCCTCCGCTCTTTTTTGTCCCTTAATGCTATAATATTCCGAAAGCAAAAACCTTTCCAAAGCTTTTTGCCTGGTAGCTGAATTTAGGAACAGATTGACAGGACAAAAGTCTGAGGTTTAAGTAGCCCAATGGTACTATAGTTTTTAAAAACACAGTTAAGAAAGTAACTCAAGGAAAAGTTCACATCAAAAGTTCACCCTAATGCGGTGTATAGGACGAGTGGCGCTTCGGGTGTGGATGGGGCGATGTGAGGTGAGCTTAGGCGGGGGCAGCGGTGGCCGCGTCTCGGTTGCCGGGGCCTCAGCACTCAGACGTCGTGATAGATGGTCATAAGAGGTCGTCAGGGTGCAGCAGACGGCAGATAGCGGATAGCAAGCGGTCGGCTGTCGGCCAGGAAGGTCACTCGCAAAGGCTCACGATAATCGGGGCTGCCGCCATGACCAGGTGCTCCTCTATTTTACTCAGTTAACGTTTAAGTGTTCCGGGCGCTCACTTCATTTCAGCAGCTCAACCTCAGTATTTGTTTTCGCAATCCTTCTGGCGGGAGGTCATACACCGGCTCTTGTGAGCGTCGTGATCCCAAGTATGTAGGGCTAATCGCTGTTATCGACATGGAAAGAATGATGGCATTCCCCCACAGGGTCGCATTGCAGCATTCACATTTCCGGAGTATCGTTCCATCAGCTGGTACTGGCAGTAAGCCCTTCCGTTTACGTTGCCGTCGTCGACAGAACCCGAACGACGGCGTGTAATGAAACAGACGCAGCTGCCTGGACAAGTGGAAGGTTAGAGCCGTCAAGGCCGTTAACAGCACCATAGACTTTTTTTATAGGGTTACTTCTGCGTGTGCCCTGTAGTCAAGAGTCAGTGGGAGTGCATTGGGCAGAGTTATTGAATGTTCGAAGAAATTGGCACCCGGTTAAGAACATGGGAAAAAACAAAGCCCTAAACCTACAAAAAAGTCACCATGGAGAATGGCGATTTCTTTTTTACTCAGTGTTGAGTCGCAGTTGTCTGCCTTGGAGCAGTGAGAGTTCCAGCTTCAGATATTTGGATATAATATTTGCATCGAATTTGAATGAATGGAACATGTTCACGTGATCATTCGGATTAACGAAAGGCAATAGTGGAAGCGTTTGTTGTGTTGCAACTGGAGTCAGCGCATATCAACTGCAGTTCCCGTTAATAAACACTAGCTCCTTTCTTCATGCATTATAGCCGTGATGGCAGTGGTCGTGCAGACAATTTGCCTCATTTGCTAGCAGTAGCTGTAATTATTAAATATTTCAAAGTATTTTCTATTGATTCGATAGTTGTGTGGGTGGTACTTCGTGCAGCGTTGAGGTAAAAATTGGTGATGTATAGACGTTAAATGAATTTATCGCGAGGACGTAAGAAATCTGCCCGCGTTTAAAAATACACTTAATTTTGATCGGTGTTTTTTTCTCTCCCGAATTCTCTTCTCGTTCGGTGGAAGAACGTTATATTATTTGACCAAATAAACCGATAAGAAGTTTCCGGTGCCCTTATGCATAAGACCTAGTATTTTGTTGGATGTGTACAAAGCTCTTTCGTGAATGCTCGCTGGATTCTTTAAGTCATTATGTGGAAAAAAATATATTTTTTAAAATTTTAGCAGGTGGGTTGTGGGAAAAGCCTGCTTAGCCGGCAAGTGTTAAAGTTAAAGTTTTGTTTTAAAAGTTAAAGTTAAAGTTTTGTGTTTTATATTGCCTCTAATTTCACTCACCGTATTTGTGTATTACCCACTCCCCTTTGCAATGCCTTCGGGCCCTGAGGGTATAATAAATAAATAAACACCCCGTGTAACGTGGCAGCGGAGACGACCCATGCCCTTTGCATATACCGGTTGGCAGAAAATCGCATAAATGACAATCGCTTCACCCGATTTCCCCGAAAATTGAGCTCGACTCGTCTGGTTGATTATATTGCCCTGTGTATGTACAACGGTTTTTAATCTTGGTCTGATTGCTGGCGGTGTCATTACCGCACGCGCTCTGCAGAAAAGCTAATTTTACATGTAAGGATGCTGATGACACAAGAAAGGAAACGCTTCCTAGATGTTGGCGTAATCGATCCTGGGTCCCTCGCGCTATGAAGCCGACGTATATCCGATTGCGCCAGACTGGCACAGTCGAAGCACTTCAGGTTTTGAAGCAAATTTGAACGCTTCACTTTGACCGACGACAACGAGTGAGGGGGAGGAAATAAAATCATCGTGTGAAGTACCAATTTCCAAAAATACTAACCAAAATGTTCTTTCTCAGTTACTTCTGTAATTTACAGTATGTATGTGCACAAATACCGGAACGTCTTTTTGGTACACTTAGAATTAATTTATGGGTGGGTTTTGTGTTCCCGTTCTGACTCTATGTTGTTCTGACTGTGAACACTGTTACGTATTGCGTATGTGTCCTCTTATTGGCCGATCAGAGTACGCTGTTTTAAAATTGCTTTGATCAAAATGGCAGCCTCGAGGAGAGATAAGCTATCATATATAACAAGTGCAGTTTGTGGAGCGTAATCCTAATCACTGACGCACGTGTTTTTAAAATCACGGGTGAATATATAGCACCACATTTCATACCGTAAAAATATAATCTAATTACAACAATATTAAACAACTAGAAATTTGCAAGCTGTAGGTAAAGCGTGTATAGAGGAGACGGAAGCCTCTTTGGCACATGATTGTAGGCTTAACGTTGAGTCCTTCAATGACTCATTGGAAAAGCATACCACGTATCTGTTGACAATGATCACAGTCATTGAAAGTGAGAAACTTACCGGTATTGTCGTCACCATCCAATTCTGTGGCTTCAGTTTTCTGATGCGCTTTCCGTGCGCCTTTCCTTCGAAAGCTGAAGAAAGAGCTAACGATGCGAGTTTTCAAGTTTCCGCGTTTTCCCACGTACGTGCATGTGCCAGCCCTCTTAAACACATGTGCCCACCTTGTCGTGCTGCAAGAGTTATTTTACCGTGGAGAAAATAACATCACACAAACAGAACAAAATGAGGGGCGGTCGTTAACCTACTTACAACATCTGAGATGTGGCCGACATACATTGGGGCAATAATTCTTCCAACTACCCTATGCGGGCTGGAAGAAATCTGTGATCGCGTTACAAAATGTCGCAAGTGTATCTTTTGGCATGTAGTGAACGTCAGCATAATAGATTTTTGGAAATAAAAGTACTTACGGAGTACGAAACTTATATAGAAGGCTCTCGGGCCGACCTTGCAAGTCGCCTATTCACAGTTTAGGTTCAGTTTTTGCCCTCCTTTTCCCATGGTGCTATCTTTCGGCTGTGAAGCTGATGTCCCTGTAAAGCTAAGGACCCTCGCTATACCAAGTACACGCCCTCACTACGACTTCCGGTCATGCTTCGTCGTTTCTTTATTTCCGGTTTACGTGATCAAAGCGAGCGACCTCCCTAACATTTCCAAGGGTTTTAAAGTGCATTTTTATTGAATAGAACCAGGATGTTGAATAGAACAGGAAGAGCCAAATGGAAACGGCATAAACAGTAAAATATCCAGGCAGTGTTGTCAGTTCGATACCACCGGAAGGTTGATATTTTACAATTGTCAGGCGCTGTAGAAACAAAAAGTTTTTTTTGTAGCCCTACTGTGAATCAGGTTGTTTTTCTGAATGAGGGGGTTAATTATATCAGGCAGAGAGGAGTAGAGACGATTTGGATATGTACACAAAACAAATAAATTGACGGCACAAATGAGGAAGTAAGGTGCACCAATGAAAATTAAGCTAATCTAACATCAACAGTCGTATGACAAAAAGTCCCATGAAAACCGCCCACTCCCAATTGTTCGCGCTCGCGTGTGTGTCCCCATCGATGAGCTGGCTCGGCGCGCAGGGCTCGGTGCGCTTGTCGATGCCGGTGTTGCGGCCTATGAACAACACGTCCGATTCGGCCCGGGTGCTCCGTGGCTGGTCTGGACTGGAGGAGACCCGGCGTAGCGCGGCGCGAAGATCTCCTGAGCGTTGACGCCCAGCGGAGAGCTTCCAGGAGGAAGGTGCAGCTCCGTAATGAAGACCTCCTAGGCGTTCTCGCCCAGCCGAGAGCTTCTCGAACCACCTGCTTTTTCCTGTCTCCAGCGCTCGCCACCTCTACCTCCTCCTCCTTTTACACGTCCTTTTCTCTAACCTCGGCACGCACTTCGTCGTCTTCGCTTCTTTTGCTCCGATTGCCGGCTCTTCAAAGCGCCTCCTCACATTCATTATTAGGCTTGCCTGAAGCATGATAATAGGGGATATGTGAGATTGGTTGGATCATCTCATCAACGGGATACAACCGGCACCCGCCATCTTTCAAGTGGCGAGAAGCAAATAGGCCATTGCATCGCTCCTGTTGCTTGTGACGCTCATAAAGGTGACTTCTTTGGTCTTTTTGGTGTAACCTTTTTGTTGTTTTGAAAAGAGCTGCAATTAGGCGTATTTGTCTAAAATGCTACTTTGGAGCCCGTTGTGCAGAAAATGATATACTTGTGTATATCATTATGTAAAGTGTAGGCACAACGAGCATACGCAAATGTTTGCAAATACCGTCGCTGTGGAAGAAAAAAGCACAGATTCACGTATCGATACTTTGAAACAGGAATATAATTTCATAAATTAACCTGCATAAAATCGGCATCCCAATTTCGGCGGCTAAGAAACTGTCTACACCCACGATCACGTCTGCGTTAGGCCATTTTAAGTGTGGAGCGTTGTAGGTGTTCAGAATGGTTTGATTTTTATTTTAAATTCCACTAAATGGATTTCAGAAATGTTTCCGTACCAAGTATGAATTTAACAAATGTTTTTGCTGTTTCAAGCACAATGCAGGGAACGATGTTTTTTTTTTGTTTAATCTTTCCCCACCCGAACGTCCTCTGTTTCTTCTTTTCTTCAGCAGGAAAGATATCTGGGGACCCCAGCAGAGCTCGGCTTCAGGAAAATAAGCTTCGCTGTTGTGTTCATTCATTGCGTCTACACTCAAGTACTCAATATGAAGTGATGGAAACAAGAACGAAAAACAACAATTGGGAGAGTTCAAAAACAAAATGCCTCTTACGATGCCTAAAGCAGAATTTTTATTTTTGAATGAGAAAAACATGCATCACATGGTATAACGAGACGACAGTGGAAAGTGGTTGCATTTTTTAGCACATGCAAAAAAAGTTGAGGTTTCTCAAAATGTGAGCGAAAGCAATTCCGCGCGCTGAAAACTTGGGGTATCATCATCATTATCAGTCCGGCTGCGTCCACTGCAGGACGAAGACATCAGGCAAAGATCTCCAGCCACGTCTATCGTGTGCCAGCTGACTTCATTCTTTACCCCCGAATATTCGTAGTTCATCCCCATATCGAGTCCTTGACCAAACCCCATGGCGTTTACGGCATATTGCCTGCCACTGCGTTAGACGGATGGTCCACCTGTTGTCCTTCACGCACAAGGCGTGTCCCACCCAATCCCCATTTTCTTCACCCAACTAGAGCTAGAATCTTTTCCATACGAGTCTGCGCCCTAATCCACACAGCTGTTTCCTTAGCATAAAGTGTGACCTAGCATTCTTCTTTCGATATCCCGTTGGATCAATAACAGCCTATTTCAAATTGCTCTGGTAGGCCCCAAGTTCCTGTTCCATATATCATCACCGCATAAATGCATTTGTTGTATACCAGCGTTTTGAGTAACCGAGGAAGCTTACCATACTATACTATACTATACTGTACTATACTGTACTATACTACACTATTCTATACTATACTGTACTATACTATACTATACTATACCATACTATTCTATACTGTACTGTACTATACTATACAGTAATCTCTCGTTAACTCGAATTCGGATATGTCTAAATATCGCTTAAGTCGAAACTTTTTTTCGCCGTACATTTACCTCCCATAGACGCCACGTATTTGCCCCCTTTATCTCGAAACGTTTTTTAGGGAGACCACGGATATCTCGAAATGTTGACAGAAAGGACGCAAGGCAAAGTCTGCCGCAGGTAGCTGATAAGGACTGCGTTGTAACTCTTAGCTCCAACTACGCGCCGGGCTCGGTTGTGAACGGCAAATTTACACTGTTCGAGGCCGATGTTCCTGTTACCGGGGTGCTGTTCGACTCCTACATCGTTGAGAGAGCTGTGGACGATGCAGCTGATCACGAGGACGAAGAGTCTCGAGGAGTGCTTACAACGACAAACAACAAAGATGCTGTGGCTGCTTTGCAGCAAGGTAAAATGTAGCGGTGGCGACCAACAACTGATGAGATGCATAGAGCAGCTCGAGAACGCTTTCCTGGGACCAGATGCGAAAGCGAAACAGGCGAGCACCACGAAGTTCTTTATTCCTCAATATTAAAAATTCTTTTTACCTGTGAACGTTTTTGCATTTATTACGAAAGCTCCCCTGTGCAGAGGAACTTTTGTCCCTTATTTCAGTGATCTGGCCAGAAATTTTTGGCAGCTCGCTTAACTCGGAACTCCTCTTATGTCGAAATTTTCAGCGGATTTTACGACTTCGCGTTAACGAGGGATTACTGTAGTATACTATACTATACTATACCATACTATTTTATACTATACTATACTATGTACTATACTCGCCGCGGTGGATCAGTGGCTAAGGCGTTGCGCTGCTGAGCTCGAGGACTCGGGGTCGATTCTCGGCCGCACCGGCCGCTTTTAAGATGGAGGGGAAAAGCAAAAACTCCCGTGTGTGCGAGATTTTGGCGCATGTTAAAGATTCCCAGGTGTTCAAAATGAATCCGGAGCCCCCGCTATGGCGCGCCTCATCGCCTGCGCTGCGTCGGCGCATTAAACTCTAAATCAATCAATCAATCAATCAATCAATCAATCAATCAATCAATCAATCAATCAATCAATCAATCAATCAATCAATCAATCAATCAATCAATCAATCAATCAATCAATCAATCAATCAACTATACTATACTACACTATGCTATACTATACTATAATGCCACGAACCTTGTACATTGTTTGTTTATTTATTGTTTTTTTTTACTGCCCGGGCACGCCCGGCTCTGTTATCTGTGTCTCAAGCGAAGCGCGTCTTCCATTCTTTATTTTTATGCCGCACGGGCTATCTCATTCAGATAAGCAGACTGTTTCGTCTTAACTTCACTAGCCCAGAATAATCTTCTCTGATCTACAATGTTCTGAATGTAAATCGACGGTTCCAGAAACACTCGCGCCGAAAGATAAAAGCCTGCAGAGCAGGCACCGCGGCATTCGAATCGTCGACGCTCGCCTTCGCACGTCACTTTGTTGACTGCTGCTTCGCCGCCTGTATTCTTTGAGTTGTTAGCGAACACAAGTTCGCTCCAATAAACTTGTTTTCCTTGAAGACAACTGCGTCGTCTTCGGCCACGTGACAATACTGTACTATACTATGGTATAATAATCTATACTATTACCGACCATATTGACCCCTAACCCAGGCCCGCTGGTGGGAACCATCAGCAGGACATTTGATCTTCACTCAGGAAGCCAGGAAACCGGGTTTGAATCCAGGAGTGGGAGTGTGTGGCTACAGGTTAAGACGGCGACTTGGGTGGGTGAAAAAAAAAATCCCGCGCCTTCCCGCGAGGGGAACACGAGTAAATGCAGAGCATTGGGGCCTCAGTGCTGGTTAAAGGCAGTGTTGCTTCCATCGCTTCTTCCGTGATGCTGGAGTAGCAGACACGAGTAAACGTGGGAGCGAGCGTCAACCAAGGAAGGAAGGAGCAACGCAGTGACTGAAGCACGAGCGACCGCTAGCCGCTTTGTATTTGCAGCGCGCAGTACAGGGAGAGCAGTACGGGGGAGGGGGGGAGAGCGCATGCGCAAGCAGCGCGCGGCCTCCCACGCCCCACCGCGCTGCTATCACGCACCTGTTACGCCGAGACCGCGACGGAGCGAACGGGCAGACTGCGACGCATGCGCGCGCCAGCTGCTGTTGAGAGAAAGGAGGGATGGAGGAGAGGCGCACCTGCTGCGGACGCGGAGCTGTTGACGCCGTCTGACGCAGGAAGAGGCGAGGCTAAGAAATGCTCTGCATTTAAGAGAAACAATGTCAGATACCAGTGAGCCATTGTAAGCAGGTGCAGCCATACAATGAAGGCTACTGGGACATGATTAGCACGGACGGCGCAGCCGCCATGCGGAACTTGCCTGCGTTTTTTCCAAGCATACTCTCCCGGCATACAAACTGAAGAGCCGAAAAAGGCACCCATAGCTGCGCTTCGGCGACCCCGTACAACATGACCGCCCAGCTGAGATAAAAACACCGAAACGCTATAAATCTAAATATGCTAACCAAAAATGATGTTTGAGCTACCGGCGGACTTCAATAATTAAGTGAGGCGCCCAAGCTTAACACCTACCAAACAAAATGGTTGTCCATACAATAGCCGCACATTCAGCAAATCAACTAGTGGGTTGTGTAAAAGCGCAATGCAAGGAACGAAGCAAAGCATGCTTGCTACATTATACACAGCATAAACAATTTCTGAAAGTGCCGTAGCATTAAACACTACACGGTAATCAAAATGTGAAGGGAAAACTGTCCTGCATCCAGAGCTTCAAACATTCACAGGGTGGGAACCACTTAAAAATGCAATTCGTAGCCCACTGTGAGTCATGGCGACACGCTAAAAAGCGAGTAATTAAACTTACTAGACGATTTATACGAAAGTAAGCTATCTAACATCCTGCACCAGTAAAGCCACTCATGCAAAAGCAAAACCTCCAAACCAAAACAAACAAGATACACTTCTCAGATAGCGCACGTATGACAAGAGCAGAAACACATAATAAAACAACACACTTGCAAACTGGCAATAAGTGCCTCGTACCACATATTAGCTAACCTAAGTCCGACAGCAGTTCTAATCCGTCGACGTGTTCTAATAACGCAAAATGCGTCTAAATACGACATGACACAACTATAGAAGTACCGGGAGAAAGAAAAGAATCCCCGCACGAGGCACCTTGAGTAATCTTGGTGACGGTATTGGCGACACCGCGGACCCCGAGCCCCCATACTCGTGCTGTAATCTACCATGGCTAGGAGTTGTGAGGTGAAGGGCAGAAGCCACAAACAGTGGCCGTCGGAGCCCAGGTCAAGCTCCGGTGGATGGCCTCCTTGTCTGTTTACCAGGCAGGGAGCCCCAGGACCTCTTCAGTTATCAGGGTAAGGCTGACGAAGAAAGTACCCCCGTCCCCTGCTTTTATACATGCTGTATGGTTTTTTCTAAAATCCCCAAACCCAATGATCAGCCCCCTAAAAGGGGCTGCACCGAAGTATCCTTTCCACCCCTTCCAACCATGATATTCCTAAAACCTGATAACTACCCCCACTTCCTGGTAATTGAATATCTTGAACAAGCTAGGTCTCTTGCTTCACAGTCCGTGTTCTTGATTACGAAGTTTCTGGAAAAAATAAAGAAACGGCGAGATCTTGGTCGAGGTACATAGTCAACAGCAGGCCACAAAACTCCTGAAGCAGACCCGAATTGCCGATCTTGACATCAAGGTCATGCCCCACAGCAGCCTCAACAGCTCGCAGGGCGTGATCTAGGAGCCATGTCTTGCAAACGAGACAGACGCCGATCTTCTTGAAGGCCTGAAAAGTCAAGGTGTGACTGCTATTAGGCGCATAACCATGCGAAGAGATGATAAGGTAGTACCCACTAGACATATCATCCTGACAATTGACCATTCCGTTTTTCCAGACCACATCAATGCTGGTTTCATCCGGTGCTCCGTCCGAGCGTAGATCCTGAATCCATGGCGCTGTTTCAAGTGCCAGCAGTTCGGGCATGGTACTAACTCGTGTCGGGGCCAACTAACCTGTGGGAAGTGCGCCCAACATGACCATCCCACAGATAATTGTAGCCCACAACAACTCCTCTGCATTAGTTGTCAGGGCCCACACGCGACGTACTCCAGAAAGTGCGAAAAGTTTCAACTTGAGAAGGAAATAATAAACATAAAGGTTACAGAAAACATTACCTTCCCAGAGGCGCGGAAGAGGTTCACTTCGTTTCCCCTGGGGAGGTATGCCGACGTGGCTCGTCAGGGGGCGGAGTGGCGTCTGGTTTTGGCGGGGACCCAGTACCGCGAGTCGGACCTGGTCCCGCCCCCACCCCCCAACGGGTTGCCTCCGGCGGCCCAACCAGCTATCACCCCGCCTGCTCAGTCAGCAGTGGCTGTGGTGGCAACCACGTCCGGTGGAGATGCTGCTGCATCCACTGTTTCCTCACCACCGGCTTGAAGCACACGCGATGGCACAGAGGAGATGGAGACGGAGGAAACCACAGTAGTTCCCAACCCCGCCGCACCGCCTGCGCCACCCGGGGGGCTCCTGATGCAGTCGCTGGTCGCGGCGCGAACGAAGAGCACCGGAAAGGCTGCCAAGTCCTGGGGGTCCGCTCCGCCGGGTACCCCTTACAAATCTGATGATGACGTGGATGTGGCACCTTTCCTGTCTTCTTCGCAGAGGAAGGAGCGTGTCCCTCCATCGAAATCTCCAGAGAAGGTTAAAAAACCCCTCCCACTAGTGCAAGCCCCGAAAGACCTTACGTAAATAGTCACACTCCAAGTTCTCTAGCTCATCATAATGGGAAAAGAAAATATTGTTCAATGGAACTGCAGTGGCCTTCTTGATAATCATGACGACGTGTACGAGACTCTGCATGCTAACCAGCGAAGTGTAGTGTGTGTACAGGAAACACATTTAAATTCCAATCACACAAATTTCTTGAATAGTTACAAGGTGTTCAGAAAGGACAGAGATGGCTGCACACATTCTTCTGGCGGAGTCCCCATAATCGCCCGGAAATCCTTAGCATTCCACCCTGTCACTCTGAACACTGTCCTTGAAGCTGTAGTAATACGAACAATAATATTTAATAGGTTGATAATGGTATGCTCCATATATATTCCTCCTGATTTTGCACTTTCGAGCTCTGGCTTCGAGTCGTTGGTTGACCAGCGGCCCATACATCCTCACAGGCAACCTCAATGCTCACAATTCTCTTTGGGGCTCTTCTCGTACGGATGCCCGGGGTCACCTGATAGAAAGGTTTCTAACATCCTCTGGAGCATGCCTTTCAACAATAAACAGCCTACATACTATATTTAGGACACATCACTTATTTACACTTTGACTTGGCTATTGGATCAGCAGTTCTCTTTCCATGTCTTGAGTGGGGTGTGGGCACGGACCCATATGATAGTGACCACTTCTGCTCACTAACATATATAGGTAGAGGCTCAATCAGTCCATTTTCCCAGAACAGGTTCAATGAAGCAAGAGCAAACTGGAATACATTTACAGAGACATTTTAACTACACCACACATCCATAAAATACCTAAACGTGGAAGAAGCTACCTAACTCCTCAGGGCGCACATCTTCGACGCCGCCGAAAGGTCCATTTCCCACGCATCTGGTGCCTAGCGCAACCAGAGGCCGTGGCGGAATGAGGACTGTAGGCGGGCGCGAGAGGCCCAGAACAAGGCGTGGGGTATCCTCCGTCGGTACCCCACGTCGAATAACCTCCTTTTGTTCAAGTGGGCAAAGGCGACGGGTAAACGTGTGGGCCATGAGGCCAAACGAGATAATTGGTGTTCATTCGTAACATCAGTAAACTCCTACACAGACACACAGAAAGTATGGACACGAATACGCAAACTCAAAGGACAACAAACACACAGCCTGCCTCTGGTCAGCACAACAGGGGGCACACTCAAAGACCAGGCTGACACACTTGCACAACACTTCCAACACGTGTCCAGTTCAGCACACTACACACTTTCATGAAACACAAACACTCGGCAGAAAAGAAGGCTTTACTAGATAACAATAGGTGAACGTCCTTTAACTCTGAGTTTTCACTGCATGAGCTGAGGGCAGCTCTGAGCACGTGTAAACCCTCAGCTACAACAACACCTGATATAACACATCAACACCTACACGTGATACAACACCTACACGCAGACACACTTGAAAAACTTCTTCATCTACATAATAAAATATGGCTTTCGGAGCACATTCCACACTCTTGGAGGGAGGCCATAGTTACGGTGTTTTTTTACATAGAGAAGGCCTATGACACCGCACGGCGTTACGGCATACTTAGTGACCTCATGTAATTCGGTGTCTCGGGTGACATGTATATATACCCTTATTGATGACGATGATGGTTGGGTTTTTATGGCGCAAGGCCGACTAAAGGCTAAGAGCTCCAGAGGGAGGAGGAAAAAAACGTTTATTACTCCCATTGAACGGGAAGAAAGGAGCGCGGGGATGGTTGTCGGTCATCCATGGTGGGTGGCGTCCCTAGTCCGGGATGTCATGGCCAGCTGCAGTTCGAATGGCCCTGGTCACCAGGCCACGCTAATTTTCCAGGACATCGCTACTCTGCAGGACCTCCCACTGCTCCTGTGTCGGTGCGATGACTTCAGGTAGTTCGGTGACGCCTTTACACTCCCACACCATGTGGTACAGGGTGTTGGGCGTCCCAGAGCAGAAGTTGCAGTCGTAGCTGAAGAGCGTAGGGTGTATTTTGGACAGATGTGTGGCGTGGGGAAATGAATTTGTCTGCAGTTTCCGGAATTGTGTGGCTTCTTATTTGGTTAGCTTCGGGTGGGGTGGCGGGTATCGTCTTTTTGATAACCTCTAGTGATCTAATATGTCTCTGCTGCGCTTGGGGATGGACGGGTGGTTGTCTGCAGAGTGGTGAGTGCCTATGAGGGTTGAAGCCCGGTGTTAGTGGCCTCGGGCTGCGGTATCTGCCGCTTCATTACCCTCTAAGGAGTCGTGACCTGGTGTCCAAATGATATAAATGTCCAGTGGAGTTTTCCGTGCTTTTGAAGCCTTATGACAAGGTTATTTAATGAAGTAGGAAATGAAAAAGGTAGGTAAAAAAACGTGTAAACTAAACATAGTAAAAACTGTTAAAGGGGTCGTGAAATACCTTCCGCCGATGCGTGGATGTACATGTAACCAAATAAAGCAATGTATTAGCAATCTCCTCCCGCAAGAATTTTGTTGAAGCGATGAGTATTAGCTGAGAAATCGTAAATCAAAAAGCGCGCATTATCGTCGCGCCGCGTTTCCTCCTCCTTTCAACTTACTCTCCGCTGTTGACGGCGAGCGAGCCTTCCCTCCCATGATGCTGCGCTCCTCGGCGGTGACGTACTTCCGCTATTGCGCTGCTCACACAGCCGTCTGCTACGGGCAAGCTTTGTTGACACCATGAATCCCGCGCTCCGCTCAAGGCTGGAAAAGCGAACGAAAAATCTGGCCCCATGTGTGCGGCGGCATGGCCTTGCCCTTTCGCGGTGTACGTTGCTGCAGAACTTTGCTATCGGCGGCACGCGACTTTTCATCGGCGGCGAACTCGCAGCCGCACGGGGAGGATCCTGCGCTCGCTCCATTGGATGCACAGCGCACTGCTTATCCAAAAAGAGCCGTATCAGATGTGGCCCCGCTGGTGCCGGGTCTTATTTTGTGGTGGTGGTAATTCCTGCCGGCGGCATGTGAAAAAGGCATTTTAAACCGATACAGAACCCGTGCACAAAACGCCAGTTCAGCTTGGGGCGACGCGTGGTGGAGAGCGGCAACGTTGGCAAAACATGCTCCGCTGCGGTTCTGAGCTTTCTAGAGCTGGAGCGAGCACCATTTCTTTGACAATATCAAACATCGGTTGCCCTGGCAACAAGGCACAAACCGCTCTAGAATTCAGTTATGGTTGCGTGATCCCGGTTCAGCTTGGGGCCCCACCTCGCGGCATATGGACACTGCAGGCATACTACGCACTCCCATTTGGAAGGTTTGGAAGTGCGAGATGCGTTTGGCATTACAGGAGGCGATGGTGTGTGTGTTGTGGACGCCTTTGTTTCGCAATGAAATGCGACGTTGTGCTTCTGCGGGTGGATAGTGCTTCCCAGGGTCTAAATTATCTTTCTCAAGCGGTGTACGACTCAACCTCGCATGGGGTATGTGCAGTGTGCGTGGCTAAAAGCCATCTCGGCTTGTGCGCCAGAGTTAAGTGACTTGCTGTTCGTCCCTGGAAACCGCGCGCGAGGTGAGTGCCGAATTTACGAGGGGTAGGAGGAGGCAACCCATCGTCTGTCAATCGCGGTTCGGACTTGCAACGCATGTTGTGACGTTGTGGTCGTTCGAAACGCATCTCTGGATTGTTTGGAAGTTGAATAAAATGTATGCGTCAAACCCGGGCATTCGGCTCAGGGCGTTCTCTGCGATTGCAAGAAAGAAGTGCCACGGGGCTTCAACGCTTTCTTTATGGAACGTACTCAAGTAAGAGAATATTCATGTCGTGTTATGGCCCTGTTGCATTCAATACAAACGGTTAAGCGTTTGTTTACACTTGTTTCGTTTGTCGTAAAATGTCCAAGCACTCCGGCACTCCGCTGGCAGATCAGCCGGCGAGCCGACGCTGAGCAGACGACTCATATCTTTGCCGGAAGTGCGTGAAAATGCCGCCCAATAGCAGGATGTCTAGCTCATGACGAACATCTGGGAATTGATGACGTAGACATGTGAAGATGGCGGCGTCCAAAAACACGAAGGGAAGGGTGAGAAAAAAGCGACAAACTTTGCAACTAAAGTGTGAGCTTTCCGCTGCGCGTAAAAGAGTAATACTTGGCACACATGATGTTGACGACCCAATCTAACGATTGCACTAGTCAATTTAGTGTGCTCAAAACGCCTTTCAGGGCCCCTTTAAAGATAGTGGTGATGGCTGGTGTATGGGGCCAGTTTTGATTATGCGTGATAGGAAATGAGGTTTAAAAACTTAACGTCTGACAAACACACGTTTCACGGAAACCATGGCATCGTCACCCAGAAACAGCGATAGATGTAGGGGAATATGTTGTCTGTACAGTCCTCTGAAGTGTTTGTGTCGTGTTGTGTGAAGTGCCTTGCATGTGATTAGTATGTGCACTACGGATAGGGCCTCTCCACACCTGCTGCACCGGGGTCTAGAAGATCCCGTCAGCAGATGCGAGGGCGTTGCATGGGTGTGCCCTATCCGCAGCCTACCCAGGCGACTTCCGTGTGTCTGTTGCGTGTGTCAGCTTTGTACCGTCCCAAGTGTGGCTTTATTACATGTAGTTTGTTGTCTGTCTGTTCGTTCCAGTGGGTTTGCCATGTTCTGCGCAAGTGTTGTCTTATGTGTGGCTTGAGGTCTGTACACGGTACGGTTGTTATGTCTACAGTGTTCCTGAGTGCAGCAGCAGCGGCCCTCTCGTCTGCCAACTCGTTCCCAGTGATCCAAGCGTGTCCTGGGACCCAGCAGAGGAGCAGCTGATGCTTCTGCGCATACACAGACATGATGGGGTTGAATACAAGGTTAACTATGTGTTTTTTGGGGGGTGTATGCGATGATAGTGCGCGAACAACACTCAAGGAATCTGTGTAGATGATAGACTGCGGAATTTGGTTTTCAAGTATGTGTCGTACAATCAGTAAAATTCCATACGCTTCTGCTGAAAATATTGTTTGCACGCTCATGGTTCTGGCTGCATTTAAATTAGGACCATGAGAAGCGCAGGAGACCATAGTGGACGTTTTAGAAGCGTCACTGTAAAATTCTGCAAGTGGGTATTTAAACTGCAGAAACAGAAAGTGCTCCAGTATTGCAGCTCGCGGTACCCGATTTTTTTCAAGTTTTATAAAGGAAAAGTCACAGGACACAGGGCGAACTTGCCAAGGCGGTAAAATGTTTGAAAAGGGTGACTTGTACACACCTAAAAACGAAGCGCTGAGATCCGAGGCCAGCTCTCTCACTCGAAGTGAAAAGGGCACAGGTATGAATGGGAGATTTACAAAGAGCACAGATGTGGATGTGTTGTTAAAGACAGGATAAAAAGGATGGTTATTCAGCGATGAAATTTTAAAAGCATAAAGTAAGTCCATGTACGTCCGTTGGTTCGCAAGGCTCCACTTATTGCACTCGACATACAGACTCTCGACAGGGCTAGTGCGAAAAGCACCCGACGCAAGCCGTAGCCCCAAGTGCCGCACTGGGTCAAGCATTCGTAACGCTGTTTCAATCGCCGACACATATACCACACTGCCATAGTCTAAACGAGAACCAACCGAAGCAGTATAGAACCGTAGTAGGAGTTCTTTGTCAGCCCCATAGGATTGGTGGGAGAGAACATTAAGGATATTCATTGTTCTCAGACATTTATGCTTACGTTTCTTGATATGTGGGATGTATGTGAGTTTGTGGTTCACAGGAAGCGACATGCCATTAAGAGTAATGTCTGGGTTCATATGGACCCCGCGCTTCCTGGAGAACACAACGCAGGAGCTTTTTATAGGATTCAATTTAAAACCATTCTTGTCTGCCCAGCCGGCAAGTTTCTTGACGACGAGCTGGACTTGACGTTCGCATATTGACATATATCTGCACGTAATCTACATACATGGAATAAGAGATTGTTGGTGGCAGTGCTTTTCCAAGAGAGTTTATCTTTACTATGAAGAACTCAACACGCCACCTTGCGGCACGCCATTTTCTTGGACGTGAACCTTTGAGAGTGCACAGCCAACTCTTACTCGAAACGGCCTCTCTGACAAGTAACTAACAAGGGTGTTCGACATGTTATCCGAAACACCGAATGACTTGAGGTCACTAAGGATCCCATAACGCTAAATGGTGTCGTAGGCCTTCTCGAGGTCGAAAAAGACAGTAAACAGCACTGCTTATGCACGAAGGCATCCTTGATGTATGAGTCAAGTGCTACCAGTTGATCGCTCGTCGATTGCCCCACCCTGAAGCCTGCCTGGCAGCTATCGAGAAGACCGTTGTACTCAAGGAAGTACACGAGCCTGCGATTGATCATCTTCTCGAAGAGCTTGCACACGCAGCTCGTCAAGGCTATAGGACGGTAACTTGAGGGGAACGACGGGTCCTTTCCCTTCTTCAAGAAAGCCACTATTATGGCCTCCCTCCAAGAGTGTGGGATGTGCCCCGAAAGCCATATTTTATTATATAGATTTAGAAGAGCTTCAAGTGTGTCTGCGTGTAGGTGTTGTATCATTGTATATGTGACGTTGTCTGGGCCTGGAGCTGAGGGTTTACACGTGCTCAAAGCAGCCCTCAGCTCATGCAGTGAAAACTCTTAGTTATAAGAAGATGTTGACCTATTGTTATTTAGTATAGGCTTTTTTTTCGGCCGTTTGTTTGCGTTTCATGACAGTGTTGTGTAGTGTGATGAAATGGACACGTGCTGGAAGTGTTGTGCGAGTGTGTCAGCCTGGTCTTCGAGTGTGTCCCCTGTTGTGCTGACCAGAGGCAGGCTGTGTGTTGTCCTCTGAGTTTGCGTATTCTTGTCCATACTTTCCCTGTGTCTGTGTAGGAGTTTATTGATGTTATGAAGGAACGCCAACTCTCTCGTTTTGCCTCACGTTTTCCTAACGCCTTTGCCCGGTTGAACAAAATGCGGTTACCCGACGTGGGGTACCGACGAAGGATACCCCACGCCTTGTTCTGGTCCTCTCGCACCCGCCTACAGTCCTCATTCCACCACGGCCTCCGCTGGTTGCGCAGGGCACCAGAGGCGTGGGAAATAGACTTTTCGGCGGTGTCGAGGATGTGCGCCGTGAGCAGTTGGGTAGCTTCTTCAACGTGTAGGTGTCCTATGGATGTGTGGTGTAGTTTGGATGTCTCTGTAAATCTATTCCAGTCAGCTCTTGCTTCACTAAGCCTTTTATGGGGAGATGAACTGCTCGAGCCTGTACCTATATACGTTAATGAAGTGGGGAAACGGTCACTACCATATGGCTCCGAGCCCACACCCCACTCAAGACATGGAAAGAAAATTGCACAACTAATAGCCAGGTCAAGATGTGAGTATGTGTTGTGACCAATGTTATGGTATGTAGGCTGTTTATTGTTGAAAAGGCATCCTCGTGACGATGTAAGGAATTTCTCTATCAGGCGACCTGGGGCATCCGTTCTGTAGGAGCCCCAAAGAGAGATGCGTGCATTAAGGTTGCCGGTTAGAATGTATGGCTCGGGCAGCTGGTCGAGCAGCACCACGAAGTCAGAGCTCGAAAGTGCATAATCAGGGCGAATGTAAATGGAGGATACCGTTCTCAGCCTATTAAAATTATTGTGCGGATGGCTACAGCCTCAAGGACGGTGTTCAAGGTGGCAGGGTGGCATGCTAAGGATTTGCGGGCGATTATGGCCACACCGCCAGAAGAGTGTTTGCAGCCATCCCTATCCTTTCTGTATACCAGGTAACTATTCAAGAAATTTGTGCGTTTGGAATTCAGATGTGTTTCCTGGACACACATTACACTTGGCTGATTGGCATGCAGAATCTCATACACGTCGTCAAGATTATTCAGAAGGCCTCTGCAGTTTCATTGAACTATGTTTTCTTTGCCCATTATAATGTGTTAGAGCTACTGGAGTGTGACTATGTACGTAAGGTCTTTCGGGGCTTGCACTCTTGGGATGGGCTTTTTTGCCTTCTCTGGAGGTTTAGATGGAGGGACCCGCTCCTTCCTCTGCAAAGCAGAGAGGAAAGGTCCCACATCCATCTCATCACCAGATTTGGAAGGGTTACCCGGCGTACCGGACCCCCCAGATTTGGCACCCTTTCTGGTGCCCTTCGTTTGAGCCGCGACCGCCGAGGGCGTCAGGAGCGCCCCGGGTGCACAGGCGATGCGGCAGATGTGGGAATTGCTGCAGTTTCCTGCGTCTCCGTCTCCTCCGGGCCCTCGCGTGTGCTTTGGGCCGGTGGAGAGGAGGAAACGGTGGGTGCAGCAGTATCCCCACCGGACGTGGATGCCACCACAGCCGCTGCTGGCTCAGCGAGCGGTGCGGAGGCGGGTTGGGCTGCAAGAGGCAACCCAGGTGGGGGGGAGGGGGCCCGATTAAGTCCGACTCTCGGTACTGGGTCCCCGCAGAAACAAGACGCCGCTCCGCCCCCCAGCGAGCTGCGTCGGCGTAGCTCCCCAGGGGGAAAGAGGGTAACCTCTTTCGCGCCTCCGGGAAGGGGATGTTCTCTGTGACCTTGATGTTTATTATTTTCTTTTCTAGCTGTAACTTCTCGCATTTTCTTGAGTACGCCGCGTGTGGGCCCTGACAGTTAATGCAGAGGAGTTGTTCTGAACTACATTTATCAGAGGGATGACCTTGCTGCGCACACTTGGCGCATGTTAGTTGGCCCCGACACGAGTTGGCACCATGCCCGAACCACAGGCACTTGAAAGAGCGCCGCGGTTTCTGGATGTACGCTCGGACGGAGCACCGAATGAAACCAGCATTGATATGGTCTGGATGTACAGAATGATCAAGTGTCAGGATGATATGTTTTGTGGGTAATACCTTTTCGTCTCTTCTTATTGTTATGTGCCTGACAGCCGTCACACCTTCACTTCTAAGGCCTTCAAGAAAATCGGCCTCTGTCTCATTTTCAAGATCGGGCTCCGATATCACGCCCTGCGAGCTGTTGAGGCTGTGGTGGGGCGTGACCTTGATGTCAAGATCGGGAATATGGGTTTGCTTCATAGTTTCGTGGCCTGCTGCTCACTATGTACCTCGATCAAGATTTCACCGGTTCTCTGTTTCTTAGCTTTATAGGATTCACCTACAACACCCTCCAGAAATTTCGAAATCAAGAACACGGACTGTGAGCAATAGGCCTGGCTTGTTCAAGAGATTCAATTACCAAGAAATGGGGGTAGTTATCAGGTTTTCTGATTGTCATGGTCGGAAGGGGTGGATAGGATACTTCGGATCATTGGGTTTGAGAAATTTAGAAAAAACCATACAGCATGTATAAAAGCAGGGGACGCGGATTCGTCCTTCGCTCGGGCTAGCCTGATACCGAGAGAGGTCCCGGAGCTCCCTGCCTGGTAAACAGACAGGGAGCCCATCCGCCGCAGCTTGACCGGAGCTTGGCCACCGTTTGTGGTTTCTGTCCTTCACCTTAAAACTCGTAGCCACGGTAGATTACAGCAAGAGTATGGGGGCTCGGGGTCCGCGGTATCGCCAGTACCGTCACCAAGATTGCTCAAGGTGCCCCGTGCGGGGATAAATACCCGTATTAGTTACTTGTCGGAGAGAACCTTTCGCGTGACAGTCGGTAGTGCACTCTCAAGGATTCACGTGCACGAAAATGGCGGGCTACAAGGTGGAGTATTGAGCTGCACTCTTTTCATAATTAAGATGAACTCTCTTGGAAAGGCATTGCCACCTACAATTTCTTATTCCATCTATCTAGATGACGTCGAGACACCCTTTAAATCATGTAATATGCGAGTCTGCGAACGTCAGGTCCAGCTTGGTGTCAAGAAGCGTCCCGACTGGGCAGACAAGAATGGCAGACAAGAATGACAGGGAAGCGGATGCCATGACATGGACCGCCATTTGACACCAAGGAAGCCTTGGTGTGACTCGCCGTGTCATTTATTACCGCACAAAAAGGTATACCCCACAGTGCGGCAATGAGAACGTCGTCGCCGCCGTTTCGGCGCTGTACTTGTCCCCGCTTCGATCGTTCTGTGGCGTGCCATAACTAAACTACGAGGAATATGGCGTGGTCCACCTGTCCATTTGTGTTTCACATGCACACGTGTATAAATTACTGCACCGCGCACTGTCATTGCACAACCCGGGCGCTACCACGACGTCCTTCAAACCGGCGCTGTTCTGTAGGGCTTCGGTATCACCCAGTACCATGCTGTTCTGAGCTGGTAGACTGCTTACTTTTTCAACAGAGACATACGCAGAGTCCACGTCGTACTTGCTCGACTCTGACTCCACCCGCAGTCAACCTCCAGCCAGATTTTCGTGGTAAGCCGCGAGCGCCACGTCAGCGCCTAGAGAGAAGCAGGGTGCAACACACTGGTGGGCTACATAAGCTACTGGCAGCTGTTCGCTTATGGTTTCCATTGACGGAGCCACTGGAATAGTCTTACCAACTGCAATGGGGCGCTATCCTGCGCTTTTGGCTCGCCAGCTTCTCCACAAAGGCTGCTTTGGTTTCATTGTCCACCTACCGGGCGGCTCGAAACGCCCATGATGGTACGACGAAGTCAAAATGCTATCGAATTCAGCACGCGATTCAGATAGTGCAGAACCCCGCTAAACCTCAAAATATGCTTCTCCGCGCGTTGAAAGTTCTCAAGAGCAGCGCTTATAAGACCATGATCTTCACCGAATACCTTGTACCCTGGAGTCTGGGTATCCTCCACGAGCAGTCTATCCTACGAAGCCTAGGTTTCGCACAAGGCATGTCCGCTGTTGCAAAACCAACTTGGTATCGTGGGTGTCCACGCCCCCCTTCACCCCCCCCCCCAGTTTCTATGCAACATACCTGAAAAAACATTCCCCCGCACCTCCCCGAGGGGGATTGTGAGGATGCAGAAATGCATTGGGTGCACCGATGAGTGTGATGTGATTAATGGCGAAGAGAGAGAGGCGAGAGTGTGAGCGTAGGCATTTATTTTTTTCTTTTCCCACACCCGTCATTTCCACTTCGTTATAGAGAAGTGTCTTCGAGACCGCGTTGAACGCAACCGCCAACTGCAGAGGATCGTTCACGTCAAAGTCGTCGGGAATCGTTTCGAACTCACCGTCAGCATCATCGACGTCGTCTTCCTGCTGTTCCTCTCGTTCGCCGCCGTCATCGAAGTGATCGAGCCGACTCCAATCGACCCGAACGTTGATGGCGCGATACAGCGGGGTGTGTTCCAGGTGCTTGAGCCAAGCCAGGATGTTGCCGCGTTTCACCAACCCGCGCTTGTACGTTGCCGGACTCATCAGCCTCCGCTTGATGTGAACGTCGAACGCAACGTCCTCGGGTACCATGCGTGGAAGGCACCGCACAACCTTCGATACGTCGATGGGCACATTCACCACCTGTCCCTTGATTCCAAACTGCCCGTTGCCTCGAGTCAGCCGCCTGATGCTCATGAAGGGGAGTCGAGGCGCGATGAGCCGCTCTTCTACCGGGTTCAGATCGGGAAGATGCGCCGGCCGAGGAGGATAACGGTAGCCAAAACTCACGCAGCCCTCCTCTTCGCAGCTTTGTCTTCTTCTCCTTCTTCTTCTCCAGCGGTTCCGCTACGGGAAGATGACGATGGTGGTTGAACGCGAAGCTATCTCGTGATGGATTGTTTGGTTGGCCAATCCCTAGGGGCATCATACCGCAATCATCATCAGACGCGCTGCGGACGCCGGCCAAGGGACGCACGACAAGCCCCGACTATAATGCATTTCTGCATAAAAGGTTCAAGTTGGAATGTCTTCTTTGCCCTTTTCAGGGACGTGGTCAGCAGCGTGAGCCGCCCCGTTCACCTCGAGGAATTCGCGGCTGCAGGAAACCAGAATATTTGGAGCTTTGGTGGTTGCTTGGGTTGCCTGGGGCTATTCAATGCTAGCTGAGAAGTTTGGCGTTTGAGGTAGTTTGTGTACGCAGCGTGGGAGTCGCTGATAATCGGGAGGAAGTTGTGATCTGTCATGGTGGCGAAAGCGATTGATATTTATTTTGAGCCTCTTGAGGCTGGTAGAGTTTCATATTCACGGCAGTCAATCCTGCCCTTTTAGTTGCTAGCGCTGTGCTCTTTCCGGTTGAGTATGGCGGTAAATTTGTAAGGAATTACAAGGAGGGGAGGTGGCGACGTTCCTTTTAAATTCTGAGTGCTCGTGCTATGCGTCGTATATTGCGAGGGAGGGCCTCTACTGGCACGTTTTGTAATCCATGCAGAAGTGTGCGCGTCCTACTTGGTTGGGATGTCATCAATATAAATAGGGTGCAGCAGTGTTGCTTGTCAGTGTTGGAGTGTTACAGGCGTTGAAGTGGGGAAGAGTTTTCTGGTGGGTGTCCTGATAGGGAGTCCCAGGGAAGGTTTGTACGCCTGGCAGCCCACTAACTAATTAATATAGCATTTCCTTCAGTTTTTAATCAAGGAAGATATGTCCTATGAATTTTATGCCTGTGTTCATTTTATTTTGTTTGTTCTCGTGCAGGTGTTTTGTGATTTTATTTTATCCTTCTGAGCGACCGACATATTACGTAGACGTTAAAATTGTGCTTTGCCCAATGTACGAATCGAAATGTACATGAACTAAGCTGTCGGGATGGGAGTATGGGGTCTTCAAGCTGCGTTGTTTGCAGCTTTTTCCCATGCGTCCTCTCTCTACTGTACCGCAGCAAGAGACAAATAAAGTTTCAATTTCAATTCACAATAGACAAGTCACGGGAAATTGCGCAATTTCATGCCCGAAATGACATTCCTTACCGCGTGAGTAACTCTCTCCTAAATAAAGTTAAACGCTCTTCCTGGGCTGGCATTGACGAAATTAGCATGAATATTAAAAAAATACTAATAATGTACAGGAATTATTTTGTCTTTATTGTTTTCGCAGTCACTGACCGCAGGCATGCTTTCCAGCGATTGGGCAATTGGGAAGGCCATTCCAGTGCACAAATCAGGTAGCAGACATTTTTCCTCCAGTTACAGGCGAATTTCTCTAACTACCGTGGGTTGCTAATTAATGGGATATGTCACATACTCTCCTGTCATCCATTTTCTAGATTCGGAGAACCTTTATCCCTGACAGCATGGTTACAGGAAGCACTTTTCTTACGAGACACAACTGGCTACCTTCGTTCTTGACTTACTTTCCAATCTTGATGCTAACGTCCAGACTGACGCTATGTTCTTTGACTTTCGTAAGTTTTCCATAATCCCCTACTACTCAAGCTTCCCAAATTGAACACACACCCTGGAGTACAAAATCAGTCGAGGCTTTGCGAATTTACTGCTCGCAATTTGTTTATATCAACGGTCAGCGCTCGAGCCAGTAACTTCCAGCTGTACCAGAAGGCTCTCCACTCGGATCTTTCTTGTTCTTAATACATATGTTAATGATTTACCAAGGCAATTTTCTTCTAATATCAACATTTTCGCAGAAGATTGTGTTTTCTACCGTTCTACTACTAACGAGCGCGATAAAATAAAGTTTGAAGTTTGAAGTTCATTTTTTTTCTTTCTGAAGCGAGAAAGGAAGGCGAGACAAAAGGCCACGAGGCCTGACAAGTTCTCAGCTTCCTTACAGTTTGGCAGTGGTTTAGAAGCAGTTACTGAACAAGTACAGAAAATAGACACAATAAGTGCAACAACACATCATTACAAAGCTGGTAGTACATATTTATACATGTACTATCACAAAGAAAGACAATGCACAGAGGAAAGGTTCAGCGTACTTACTTGTGTAGCCCTATACACGCGTAAGAGTAAACATAAAAATAATGAGCATTACAAACGACCAAGTAACAAGCCCTGTTACGCACAGATGAAGGGGTTAGACTGTAGTGTAGCCCTGTGCACGCGTAAGAGTAAAAATATTGATTATAACAAATCCCCTGGGAAAAACACTGAAAAACACGTGAATACGCAGAAGCCTTAGAGAAGTACTGGATTGCATTCGATCAAGTATTTCTTAACATATCTTTGAAACTTCTTTGAGATGTCTTATATTCACAATCGAGTGAAAGCAGGCTAATAGCTGCGGGAACCTGAAACTGCGTACTTTGTTTGCCATAGTTTGTGCGAATTTTGGGTACAGTCTTTTTTGAGTACGCCGGTAGTAATTAGTTTCTCGTGTTTCATGAAGAGACAGATTTAAACGGTTTCGGTGTACGTACTGGAGCGGACGAAAATAGTATATTTGTTTCGATTTTAGGATTCTATATTTTTTTAAATAGAGGGTGTGTGGGCAGATCAATCGGATTGCCACGATAGCCTTTTATTGCACACAAAGCTTTTTTTTCCTGGAGCAGTAAAATCTTATGATAGTTTGAACCAGTTGTATTGCCCCAAACCAAATAAACAGTACGGGAATTTGTAATAGAAGAGGGCATAATACAATGGCAACTTAAACCATGGAGGTGCTAGTTTTATGATTCAGTATAGACACCGAACAGTCTTGCTGAATTCCTAATGATCTTTGATACGTGAACATTCCATAAGATGTTTTCATTGCGAACCATTCAAAACAATCTTATTCACGTGCAAAATTGGTGTGGTTTGTGGCTAGTGATGCATGACGAAATAAATGCAAAACCGTTTCTTTTTAATGCCATCATCATCATTTTACGTCCCACTACACAACCTGTAACACCATCGTTGAGCACGTTCAGTCCTACAACTATTTCAGTGTCGCATTGCCTAACGATCTTCCGCCGAAACTTCATATCAACAATACTAATACTTGCCGGCGGGGCAGAGATGACACAATCCATGAGTGACGCCGAAGCATTGTATTTACAACGTCTGCGATGAGAGCGCCCACACAGGCTACTCCACGCACAACTTCTTTTTCGTAGGATGGTGGGACCCCGGACCCATGTTTTTTTTTCGCCATCGTAGTCGTCTTGAAACATAGCCCCGCAGTTGACGGCGACCGTGCAGATTGCGGCAGTTGTAGTTGGGCGAGTGTGGTGAGTACGAAAGATGACATGATAGTATGCAATGAAGATGATCTTGCTGCCACGGATGGGGAGGATGAGTTTGAACACCAGCTCGGAACAGCAACGCCCGCCGACGCCATGAAGGAGCGTCCGAAGCTCTTTAAAACGCACCGGAGAACGAGGCAGGGGTGTGGAATAGTCGTCTGGTGATGTCACGGAAGGTCACGTCTCGGCTGATGCTGGGGAATGGTCGTGCCCATAGCTCACTGGGGTGAGGTATGCCGACGTGATCCAAGACCCTGGAAGAAACCGCTTCATGAGCTAAGACGTGTGGAGCCGAAGGGGGGAGGGGGTGTCAGAACGGGGATGAACCTCGTACCTTTCACAAAAGATGTTACGTGGCGGCAGTGCACAGATGACTAAAACCATGGGTGATGGCGAAGCGATGTATTTACAACATGTCTGCGATGCCAGCGCCCGCGCAGGCTACGCCACACTACTCCTGTTTCATAGTATTTTGGGACCATAGCCGTATGTTTCTTTTCCCTCATCGTCGTCGTCTTGTGACAGTATCATAATATCCGCCAACAAAGCGCTAGGTTTTCTTAAACGTCACCTTCACCTCGGTACCGAGCATGTTAAACTACTCGCTTCTTTATTCCTTCTTCGATCGAAACTGCAATATGCATTCCTGCCTGGAACCGACCACAGTCATATGTCGGCGACGCATTAGAGCCCGTTCAGAAATGGGCAGCAAGATTCATTCATTTTTTGCGTTGATATCACGTCACCGTAGGGTCCTTAAAATTAAAATCCGGTCTTCCTAGCTTTATTCTGCGTCGCCGCATTGCCAGTCACTGCCTGTCTCCTAAATGTCACCCTGGGTACCAAGGTCACCCGTTCTTTACCCAGGTCACATCGTTCCTTACAAACACACACATATGTCATCGCACATCCCACTCTTTACAAGTCGCCCGCCCCTGTGCTCATACTACTACTTTTGCCGATTTTTTCTTTCCTCAAGCAACTCGACACTGAAATGGCATTCCCCATTATGTTGTATCTTTATTTTGTCTAATGAAATTTTCTTTTCGGTGTGATATTACCTCTCAAAGTGTTAACTTGTTCGCACCTAACATACTTTAAACCCACCCTAAAGGAGCTTATAAATAAATGAAAGTAAACTGAAATGAGATGAAAGACGAATAAAAAATCGTAAAACCAACCGTGTCTAAATTCGCAGAAAAATCTCTTATTGAATCAGTAGACACAGTCAATTGCTATATAGAAAAAAATAGACATGTAGCAAAAACAAGAAAACAGATACAAAAAATAAAAACAAAAAAGAGATGATTAGTCGAACAAATCTCAAAAATCCAAAAATAAAAACACAAAAAGAAGTTTTACAATACTGAATTAACAAAATAAAAATATGCATCCTATATATCTCCTCCAGAAAACGAGAACTGTCCCTCCGACACCTTGGCATCGGATGCGCGCCGCGACGAAGCATAAGTGGGGCCTCCATCTTCTGCCTACCTCTTGTGCCAGGGGGACCGGATCCCTTCGGCAAGCACGCGCCAGTCTTCTTTCAGGCGAATAATATAGCAATGAAAGGCTCGAGAGCCTCGTTCAGGTCTGCCTAGCGCCTCTTTCCATCAAAAAACTTTGCCAAGCTTGGGAAGTGAAACGAGGCCTACGTATTTGTAGAGACATTTTACTCCTGAGCCTTTTTTCCCAACACGTTTAGATTTTTATTCGATAAAGGGTCTACCACTCAACGCAGCCGCACAGTGTTTGTGCGGACTCAGAACGAAAGTACACGGAACCCTAGCCATAAAAAGCGTTGATTTAAAACGAAGACAGTCTATCCTGTTAAACAGGATTTGACCCTTTTCCATAGCACGATAGAAACGCTTGCCAGTAAAACGATCTCGCTAAACTGGTGTTGCAGTGCCGCCAATCTCCTTAGAACGTACAACGCTCCATCTCTCCTGAGTTAACCCGATGTGAATATGTAATCATTGCATTTGCTTTGAATTCCACGTGAGCAGTGTACGTGTGCGTAAACGGAGAGCTTTGTAAGGACAGTAAACATTTGGTGAACGTCTCCTTTCTTCAGCTAGCTTCTTACCACCTCACTGCCCCACGCGTATCCGGCCTGCTTTTTCCAATAAATTAGTTCTCTCGAAACAAAAGGTAATGCATGTTCGTCTCGTGGAACATTAAAATGAGTCATAACACATTAACATAATTTTTATCGTGTGAACATGGCCCGCCAAGGGCAGCAAAGGACCAAGGCTTCTTGGACTAAGGAGGCCTCCCACCACGTGACTATTACAATTTAATAAACATTTATTCCCTCTCCTTCTCTGCAATCGAAATATTCGCGGGAACAATCACGGAAACATAGTGAAGAAATTATAAGCAGTACAGTTGCTTACCTAGATAAAGGGCTCGTGGTGCGAAGACGGATGGCTCGTATTAGCAGCAATGTGCACTGCATGCCACATACAAAATCTGTGCTGCAAAAAGATAAAGATATGAATGTAAAATCTCTGAACCGGCAAACGTTGTCAACTCACGACAAAACACAAAAAATACAATTACAGACTCCTCCAAAAATCTTCGAAAAACAACTTCGAAAAAACGCACATCCGGCGCCCCAAGCAATGGCAACATGATACATGCAGCACTAACTACGCAAAACAAATGATTAAATTTAATTGACAATGTATGCTTAGAAAATTTTCTATTGTAGAAAACATCGGTATTTTTACTGCTTCGTTTAAGGATATTCGGAACATGTTTTTCTGGTTGGCTGATCTTGCAGTATTGTGATGGACATTTGTTACTGTCTTTTATCTTTCTTTTCTTGACGCTTGTTTTTCCGGGCAGTGTGTAATTCCTTGTGTTATTTCGAAAATTAACGTTTGCCTAAGGGTGTGTTGGTTGATAAATATTTTATAATTAGCTCTTCATAAATACGTACGGCGTAGTTTTTTTGATAGCCTTTAGTGATTACGTACATGGTTTCTGTTTCATTTTTTAGGGAAAATTGGCTGTCATTTAAGTGCCCCGTACTCCTGGTGTCGTAAAAAGAATTACAGCGTCTACCCGACGAAAGATACACGTTTCGTTTTTAGTTCTCCCTGTCTGCCATGCAGGGGGAAAAGACCCAGTCAAGCCACTTTATGGCTTTTAGTCCGGGCCCCCAAGCATGATTGATGTGGAAATAAAATAAAATTATCAATATTGAAAGCTATTTTTGTATACGACATTACGTATACTTTTGTATACGACTTTACGTATACAATAAGCACCGTCTCCTGATAGGTAAAGTCTGAAATTACAAAATAATTTCTTTTCAGCTCTTTTCAGTGTGTACTTAATTAAAAGGATTAGAAGCTGCCGTCACGGGATATCTTGGTTAGCAGTGTGCCGGAGTGCAGGAAATATGTTCGTTTTTGTAAAAAGCCAACCAGAAACACCACCATTCAACCTAGCCTAGCTGCACCACACGTATATTAACTAGAAGCTGTGCGCGTATCACATTGCAACCGAGAACACATTACAACCCAGAACATACATGTGAAACCAGTAACGGATAACCATGAGCCTTTCTAATCCGCGTCACCGTGCGTCGTGATATACGCTGGTAAAAGGGGCGGTCGAATGAAGCTATGTATGTATGTATGTATGTATTAATGTATGTATGTATGTATGTATGTATGTATGTATGTATGTATGTATGTATGTATGTATGTATGTATGTATGTATGTATGTATGTATGTATGTATGTATGTATGTATGTATGTATGTATGTATGTATGTATGTATGTATGTATGTATGTATGTATGTATGTATGTATGTATGTATGTATGTACTGATAATAAGGAAGAAAGGAGAGTCCACTATCAGGCGTAAATTGGCTCGCCTAGGGGTGGACACTGGAACGCACGGTGTGTAGCCAGGGAGCTTTTTATGAACGCGTGGCATTTAGTACCTCCAGTGGCAGGAAGTGAGAGAGCAAAATGGTATTGAACCCAATAAAAATAAAGCAACCTATGTTTCAGATTTATCAGTCAAGTTTTACAACATTTATTTTAGTGCAGGGTCTCCATCTTGTACGGTGTAGAACACCGTACAAGATGGAGATTCTGTGGAACACCGTACAAGCCTCCATTTTGTACGGTGTTCTAATTCTGTCTTGGACTGCACATGGGAACAGCGACAGCTCCTTGAACTGCGCAAATGAACTGCGCAGTGGTTTTTAGTTGCTGTTATGAGCGATCGTTTCGTGAACGTGTTTTCTCCATACTGTCGGGCGAGTTTGTGTGTTTTTTTAAGTTATAGTTCTCTGGTGTGGGCAGTTCTCTGCCTTTTTTCCTCACTGGTTCAAATTAAATGGCCGCTTTCCGGTAAGACAACCTTTACGAAAACATTGCTCAAAATAATAAACTCCAAGAGTGCACAGAAGCAGAAGAGGTTCTAAAACATCTGGCATAGCTAAACGAAATTGAAATATTCACTGAACTAGCTCAAAAGAAGGTACACACAAAATTTCGAGGTTATAAAATATTAACCGTTCCTCGTTCCGTAAATGTGACCTCACAATAGAGCAGGGTGGCAGTGTTTTTTAGATTGTCAAAATAAATCTTGTTCCCGTACATCCATGCTACTAGAAATCTCCTCATCTTTAGTCGCTTTATGAAATATGATACTAAGACATCACATTTAGAACTGGTCATCCATTTTTCAGACTGATTTGGCTTTGTGAACGCGCTTCACGACGCTCCGAACCGCAATTGTAGGCGGCAACGTGAATTTGCCAAATGAAACAGAATGATGAAGGCGCCCTCTTCTTTGTTCCCACTTTGACCGAAGATTTCTATACATGCGATTTGTTTGTGCTAACTCAGCTAAACAAAAAAAAAACAAAAAATATTCCGTTCGGCTGTAAACACTCTGGACGTAGTGCTGGACACTAGGCCTGATTTCGTTGGTACCTGACTCGCATATGGGGTTATAGGGATCATTCTTCACTCAGCATCAATCTATGTTTACACGTCTATGTTTACAGCATCTACACGTCTAGACACCGCTGGTTGTTCCTGGACACCGTAGCAAAATTAAATTTTTGCTATCAAATTAACGATTTGGTTCTTAAATCAGTTGACGAATATAAATACTTAGGTGTAATAATTTCGTCTAATCTTACTTGGAATGCACATGTGAAGCATGTTACATCTAAAGCCTACAACAAGCTTTTCTTTTTGAAGCGTACTTTGAAAGAAGCCACGTATGAAACAAAGCTTCTCGCGTATACTACTTTCATACGCCCAGTTCTGGAATACGCTAGTGCTGCCTGGTTCCCGGCCTCAAAGGCGAGCATTGCTTTATTAGAAAGAGTTCAACGTAAGGCTGTGCGCTTTATCTTTAACCGGTACAGGCGTAGTGACTCTCCAACTGAAAATCTTAGAGCAAGCGGGCCTTAGTGAACTGGAAAAGCGTGCCAAAGTGAACCGCTTGAAGCTTTTGTATTTACTCTTTCACAATTCGTTAAAGACAAACTCCGATACCTACATTCGAATCAATAAAACCCGTCCTACGCGATACAAACATTCACACACACTCGAAGAATACGATTGCAATAACGACACGTTCTACTTTTCTATCTTTCCCCGCGCCATCAGAGAGTGGAATTTATTAGATCGCTCCATCACTCAACAAATAACAGTAGACAAGTTCACTTCTCTAGCAGAAATGGCTATCCTTTCTAGATAACAGGTTTTCCATGCTACGTGCGCCAATGTGTGTGATTTCGATACTTTTTTGAGCAAGTGCTATCTGTTTTCGGCGTTTACCTTTCTTGCTTTTATTATTGTATAATTTCTGCGTTGGTTTCGATACCTTATGAGCAAGCGCTACCTTTTCTTTTCTTCGCCGTTTATGTTTGTTGCCTCTATTGTATTGAATAATTTCTGTGCTAGTGCAAGCTCTGTACTTCGAGTCAACCGTCGTTATACTTCTTCGTTAACTATTGTAAAAAAAATCTGTTCGACATGTGTTCTTTGACTATGCCTGCTCCTGTAAAAATCCCAGAAGGGATTGACAGTATAAATAAATAAATAAATAAATAAATAAATAAATAAATAAATAAATAAATAAATAAATAAATAAATAAATAAATAAATAAATAAATAAATAAATAAATAAATAAATAAATAAATAAATAAATAAATAAATAAATAAATGTTTATCGCGACAAAAAACAATGGATTCAACAATTCATTATTGTAATACGTCGGATAATATGGAGGAGGAGGCAAGTAGTTGAGCCTAAGTCGAAGCATGTTTGAAGGAGCGTTTCAGAGAGTACAGTGTAAAAAGGACCTTAGTAGTATTATACGAAACATGTTTATTCAACCCTGGCTATAATAAAGAAATATTAACTCTCAGTTATTTACATTCATCCACTATTTTCGGAAAGTTTGCATCAATCGTGTACGTGTATATGGCTGGTAGTTTCTAGTAATGGTCGTA
The DNA here is from genome assembly GCF_048455015.1 of Haemaphysalis longicornis. Classification (NCBI taxonomy): domain Eukaryota; kingdom Metazoa; phylum Arthropoda; class Arachnida; order Ixodida; family Ixodidae; genus Haemaphysalis; species Haemaphysalis longicornis. The sequence goes on from NW_027526365.1 coordinate 2,556,636, forward strand.
CAAGCAGACTTGTCTAGTTAAAGTAAAATTTTCGAGTCCTGGCACCCTTTGAAAATATTCATTGTCACGTTGTTTAGCGAAATTTGGTCATTTTGTGTGTTTATTTCCCTGTGATGAATAGCGCCATGTACAACTAATAGTACTGTTGTATTAAACTTATTTGCTACATCATTTATCAACAAAGAAAACAAAATGTGGCCTAGTATTATGTCTTGTCGTACGTCATATATAACTTGGTATTGGTCTGAGCATTGTTTTCCGCAATCTTCTAATTGTCACCGATGTGACCGGTACGCTAAAAATTAATTTGTAATGTTTCGAATTCCGAGAATGGTATGTAGTTTACAGAGCAGTTTCGGGTGTTATACGTGACCAAAAGCCTTTCAGATATCGGAAACATCGTGTTAGACTGGCCAAGCTTTCTATTGTTAGTACAAGTAGTGAAAAGTTTCTTGTAATGTAGCAGCAGTTGAGCGGCATTTTTGGAACCGTTGATTTCATTGATAATGCTGTTTGCCTCATCAAATGCTGGGATGTGTTTCAGTAAAAGGTATTTTAGTAGTTTACAGGCAGCATAAGGGCGTGAAACGGATCGAAAATGTGAAAGATGGTTTCCATTTGCGAACTTATAAATGGGAACTACTTTACTGGTGTTGCAGTCTTTGGGCAAGTTACATGTATCTAAGGATTTTTCATACATATGCAGTAGTTATTTTCTTGTCCCGTCGGCGTATCTTGTAAGTAAAGGGTTCATGGTATGTTATTTGGACACTTGATTTTTAAGGTCAATGGCAAGTAGCAAACTAAATTCCGGATGCTCCTAAATGTATTTGTTGAGTCATAAGGGTGACTCAGCAAATTCCACATTGCTGTCTGCACCGCTTCCTACATTGATTCAGGACATGTATCGCATCGGAAATTATGCCTGTTAGGCAAAACATCGTCCCTAAATGGCAAATTTACCCGTCGTAACTTTACACCAGAAGAAGATGATGATGGTTTGATTTTATTGGCGCAAGGCCGACACGGGCAAAGAGCGCCAGACACAAAGTTATTACATGAGGAGAGAACACGAAATAAAATCAGCTAAAAAACTATGAGCGCAGCTGGTGTAAAAGGCCAGGGTGAAGAACAAGAGTGGTTAAAAGATAAATGAGGTGGTTGGTGTATAGGACCAGGGGTAAAACTATGGGTGGTATGAGATGAGTTGTAAGAAGTGAACTTCTGACAGGAACTTAAAGGTGCGTTGAACAGAAAACATGGCATCGTTTCCTAAGAAGTATGACGGGTGTGGTGGAATATGTCGTGAGTGTAGTTGTGGGAAGTGTTTGTGTCGTGTAATGTCGAGTGCCTTACATTGTGTGAGGATGTGGATCACGGATAGGGCCTCTCCGCAGCTGCTGCACAGAGGTCTTGGAGATGCAGTGAGAAGGTGCCAGTGCGTTGCATGTGTGTGCCCTATCCGTAATCTCGCTAAGGCGACTTCAGAGTATCTATTGCGTGTGTCGGTGGTGTATGGTCCAACGTGAGGTTTTATTACGTGTAACTTGTTGTCTGTTTGTTCACTCCAGTGTGTTTGCCATGTTTTGCGAAGTTCTCTGATGTGTGGTTTCACGTCGGTGTAGGGTAATGTGGTTATGTCTACTGTATTCAAGAGTGTAGCAGCAGCAGCCATTCGATCCGCTGCTTCGTTCCCGGCTGTACCACAGTGGCCAGGAACCCAGCAAAGAACCAGTTCAAATTTGCGTACATACACAGACATACTACCCTTGACGATCAGATTGACAACGTGGTTTTTCGAAGGCAATGTTGACGACAGTACCCGCAGAACACTTAGGGAATCTATATAGATAATAAATTGTGGGATGTGGCTCTGAAGTATATGATTGACAACAAGAAGTACACCGTAAGCCTCTGCCGTAAAGATACTAGTATGACTATTCAGAGTTCTAGTGACATTAAGGCCGGGCCCATGCGCCGCGCAGGACACAGAAGTGGCAGTTCTAGAGGCGTCCGTATAAAATTCAGAACACTCTTACTTGTGCTGCAAATACAAGAAATGCTGCAGAATTGCACATGTGGGAGCTCGGTTTTTATCTACATGTGTAAAAGATGTGTCGCATGATACGGGGCGGAGATGCTATGGTGCTATAAAATCCTTTAGAGAACTTTGGATTGTATCTAAAAAGGAGACAGCAAGCTCTTACGCTTCCTCTCTAACTCTGAAAGAGAAGGGCGCAAAGAACGATGGTCGATTTAAAAGGAGTTCAGTCTTGGACGTATCATGAAAAACTGATTTAAAAGGATGGTGAGGCATGGATGAAATTTTAAAAGCATAAAGGAGATCTGTGTATGCTCGCTGACGTTATAGGTTCCATTTGTTGCACTCCACATAGAGACTTTCGAGCGGGCTAGTGCGGAAGGCGCCACATGCCAGGCGGAGCCCGAGATGGAGCACTGGGTCCAGCATTTTGAGGGTTGTTTTACTTGCTGACCCATAAACAACGCTACCATAGTCCAATCGTGAACCTATCAAGCTGGTAAAAACCCGTAAAAGAAGTTGTTTGCCAGCGCCAAAAGAAATGTGCGAGAGAACCTCCAGGACATTCATTGTTTTTAAGCATTTATGTTTTAGTTCTTTTATGTGTGGGATGAATGTGAGCTTTTCGTCAAAGATTATACCTAAAAACTTGTGTTCCTTTTTGACAGGAATCGAGACACCATTGAGTTGAATGTCAGGATACAGCCGGATGCACCCGCCGCGGTGGCTCAGTGGCTAAGGCGTTGCGCTGCTGAACACGAGGTCGCGGGTTCGATTCCCGGCCGCGGCGGCCGCTTTTCTGATGGAGGCGAAAAGCAAAAATGCCCGTGTGTACGAGATTTCGGCGCACGTTAAAGATCCCCAGGTGGTCAAAATTAATCCGGAGCCCTCCACTACGGCGCGCCTCATCGCCTGCGTTGCGTCGGCGCGTTAAACCCTACAATCAATCAATCAACCAGCCGGATGCCGCGCCTCTTGGAAAACAAAACACAAGTGCACTTCCCTGGATTGAATTTAAAACCGTTGCTATCTGCCCAGCCAGCTAGCTTGTTAACACCAAGCTGGACTTGGCGCTCGCAAACAGACATGTTACAAGTCTTAAAGGATAATTGTACGTCGTCTACATAAATTGAGCAGGAAATCGACGGTGGCAATGCCTTCCTAAGGGAATTCATTTTCGCAATAAAAAGGGTGCAACTTAAAACTCCACCTTGCGGCACTCCATTTTCCTGCATGAACCCTAGAGAGTGCAGTTCCAACTCGCACACGAAAGGTTCTTTGACACAAGTAGCTGGCAAGTGTGTTCATAATGTTACCTGCCATGCCGAAGGACTTGAGGTCGCTTAGAATGCCATACCGCCACGCAGTATCGTACGCTTTTTCCAGATCAAAGAATACCGTCATACAATAGTGTTTGTGGAAAAAAGCATGCTTTATATAGGACTCGAGCGCGACGAGTTGGTCGTTGGTGGACCGCCCCGCCCTGAAGCCTGCCTAGCAGCTCTCGAGAAGACCATTGTACTCAAGAAAGTACACGAGTCTCCTGTTTATCATCTTCTCGAGGAGCTTTCACAGGCAGCTTGTGAGGGCGATGGGCCGATAGCTAGCGGGAGAAGAAGGGTCCTTTCCTTCCTTCAGGAAAGTCACTACTATGGCCTCCCTCCAAGAGCGAGGAATGTGCCCCGAAAGCCATATGTTGTTGTATAGATGTAGGAGTGTTTCAAGAGTGTCTGGGTGTAGGTGTTGTATCATGGTGTATGTGATTTTTTCTGCACCTGGAGCTGAAGGCCTACATGTGCTCAGAGCAACCTTCAGCTCATGAATTGAAAAAGGAGAATTGTAAGAAGTGTGCGACTTGTTGTTATCACGCAGGGACTTCTTTTCTACAGATGTTTTGCGTTTCATGAAAGTGTTTGTGTAGTGTGCTGAACTGGACACGTGTTCGAAGTGTTGTGCAAGTGTGCTAGCCTGGTCTTCCAGTGTGTCCCCTGTTGTACTAACCAGGGGCAGGCTGTGTGTCTGTTGTCCTTTTAGTTTTCGTATTCGTGTCCAGACTTTGTGTGTGTCAGTGTATGAGTTGATGGAAGTGAGGAAGGTGCGCCAACTCTCCTTTTTCGCCTCACGACGCACTCGCTTCCCAAAAGCCTTTGACCGTTTGAAATAAATGAGGTTATCTGTCGTGGGGTACCGGCGAAGGACACCCCACGCCTTGTTCTGGGCCTCTCGCGCCCGCCTGTAGTCCTCGTTCCACCAGGGCCTCCTTGGGGTGCGGGACCCACTTGAGGCCTGGGAATGGACTTTGCGGCGGCGTCGAGGATGTGCGCCGTGATGAGTTGGGCGGCTTCCTCCACGTGTAGGTGTTTTATGGATGTGTGGTGTAGTTGAGATGTTTGTGTGAATGTGCTCCAGTTTGCTTTTGATTCATTAAACCTTTTATGGGAAGATGGACTACTCGGGCCTATACCTATATACGTTAATGAGGTGGGGAAATGCTCACTACCATATGGGTCTGTGCCCACACCCCACTCAAGACATGGAAAGAGAACTGCGGAACCAATAGCCAGGTCAAGATGTGAGTATGTGTTGTGACCTATGTTATGGTATGTAGGCTGTGTATTGTTGAAAAGGCATGCTCCTGAAGATGTAAGGAATTTCTCTATCAGGCGACCGCGGGCATCCGTTCTGGAGGAGCCCCAAAGAGAGTTGTGCGCATTAAGGTCGCCTGTTAGTATGTATGGTTCGGGCAGCTGGTCAACCAGTGCCTCGAAATCAGAGCTCAGAAGTGCAAAATCAGGAGAGATGTAAATGGAGCATACCGTTATCAACCTATTAAATATTATTGTACGGATCGCTACAGCCTCGAGGACAGTGTTTAAAGAGAGAGTGTGGCATGTTAATAATTTCCGGGCGATAATGGCCACACCTCCTGAAGAGTGGGTGCAGCCAACGCTGTCCTTTCTGAATACCATGTACCTATTTAAGAAATTTGTGTGTTTAGAATTGAGGTGGGTTTCCTGGAGACACATGATACTTGACTGACTGGCATGCAGAACCTCATACACATCGTCAAGATTTTTAAGGAGGCCTCTGCAGTTGCATTGGATGATGTTTTCTGTTCCCATTATTTAAATTTAAGAATGACTAGAGTGTGTGTGTTCGTGTGTGTTCATGTGTCGTCTTTCGGGGCTGTTAATCTCGGATTAGGCTTTTTAGGCCTTTCTACTGGCTTGGCCGTCGGAGGCCGCTCCTGGCGCTGCGTTGCAGGCAGGAAGGGCGCGACGTCCATTTCGTCATCAGATGTCCTGGGGGTGCCCGTCGAACCGCCCCCCCCCCCCCCGGACTTGGTCCCCCTTCGGGAGCCCTTCGTTTGAGCCGCCACCGACGCGGGCGTCGGGGACGCCAGAAGTGGCACGGGCGGTGCGGTGACGGTGGGAGCCGATGCGGGGCCCCCGATGTCCATCCCCTCGACACCCTCCAACGCACTGGAGGACGAGGAAGCAGCGGCGGGAGTGGCACCGGTCCCAACGGAAGAGGTTGGCACCACAACCGCTGCTGCCTCAGCAAGCGGCGTGGTGGCGGGTTGGGCTGCCTGAGGCAACCCGAGGGGGGGGGGGGCGGGGAGGGACCAGGTCAGACTCACTGAACTGGGTCCCTGTGAAAACCAGACGCCGCTCCGACCCCCGGCGAGCTGCGTCGGCGTACGTCCCCAGGGGGAAAGAGGCCAACCTCTTCCGCGCCTCTGGGAAGGTGATGTTCTCAGTTACCTTGATGTTGATTATCTTTTTTTTCAATTTGAAATTTTTTCCACTTGCGGAAGTAGGCTGCATGCGCCCCCCCCCCCCCCCCCCCCCCCCCGCAGTTCACACAAGAGAGGGTGTCGGATGGACAGTTGTCGCTCGGATGGTGATGCGACGCGCATTTCGCACACGTCGTTCGGCCACGGCAAGAGTTCGTACCGTGCCCGAACCGCTGGCACTTAAAACAGCGCCGCGGGTTCGGGATGTAGGGACGGATGGAGCAACGGATAAAACCTGCATTTATGTGTTGTGGAAGAACTGCGCGGTCAAAAGTCAAGATAATGGGCTTGGTGGGAATCTCCTTGTCGTCTCTGCGGATAGTGATGCGTCTCACGGCAGTGACGCTTTGATCCTTCAAGCCGGCAAGGAGATCCGCATCCGTTTCGTTCAGGAGATCCGTCTCGGATATCACACCCTGCGAGCTGTTGAGGCTCCGATGGGGTGTAACCCTGATGTCTAGATCAGCTAGTCTCGTCTGAGCTAGAAGCTTCGTGGACTGCTGCTTGTCATTTATTTCGATGAGGAGTTCACCAGACCTTTGTTTTTTGCACTTATATGATTTTCCTATTATGGCATCAAGATATTTTGCGATCAAGAAGACTGACTGCGATACAAGAGGTTGGGCTGGATTGAGCGATTCCATCACAAGAAATCGAGAACAATTATCCGGTTCAGGAAATGTTAAAGATGTCAATGAAGGAAAAGATACTTCGGTGCGGCCCCTTTTCAGGGACCGATCACGTTTGGGGGGGGGGGGTTGAAAATACCATAGGGCATAGTATAAAAGCAGGGAGACTGGGGTACTTTCTTCTTTGACCTTACCCTGGTAGTCAAAGAGGTCCCGGAGCTCCCTGCCTGGTAGACAGGCAGGGAGCCCATCGGCCGGAGCTTGACCAAGGCTCCGACGGCCACCGTTTACGGATTCTACCCTTCACCTTTAAACACCTCGCCATGGTTGGACACGACTTATGTAGGGAGCTCGGGGTCCGCGGTATCGCTGCTCACCGTCACCATGAATAATCAAGGTGCCCCGTGCGGGGTACACCAGAAGATTTCTGAGACATCAATATTTGGCCTCGGTGTAATGTGAATGTTACCTCTAAATAAAGATAACCCTGCCCGAATTTCGACGTCATTAAAACCTATCTGGGCGCATTTCTTTTTACATCAAGGCTGTCCATGGCTAGGATCCAACAGATCGACTCCGGCAACAGAGCGATGAACACAGTGACGTTCGCTGCGGGATAATTTTCCCTTTCTCCGGGAATTTCAGGCTATTATTTTGGCCAAAAGGGAAAAAAAGATCCTGAATAGATGCACGGAATTGTAGTAGTCGGGTAACAAAATTAAAAATTAGCGACGTCAGTAAACTGGACCTCGCATCATTGATTACTTAGTTTTCGCTTAAAAGTTTCATGACACCCCGTCAGATTTGTGTTGAAATAGCTGCAGTCCTGTTCCCGCATGCCACGAGCACCCAAGACCACCTCCAACACAGTTCACCAAATATACAGGAGCATAGGAGAAAGAATACTTTATGATAAGGCTAGTAAAGCATAAGCGGCGGCGGCTGAAGGGCTGAAGCTCCTTTGCATGTATTCCTGCGCAATACACAAAAAGGTATTTCGGGTTATTTTTAGTACGTGTGCTGCCAGCAAGAGATGGCCCCGGCAGTCCAGGTGCTGAGCTAAAATTACCTGCATTATCCAACAATGTCTTGTACTTATTTATACGGGCAGTTACAACTTAGAGCTTAACTATGACAAGTAAGCATGCTCTATGGTACAAAACGTGAAATGCATAGTCAAATGCTGTTCAGCGGTTGATTCTCTGAAAGGCTACGTAAAGTAAACGTAGATTGCGCTGGCTAACGCCGAAAACGAAACCGAACAGGAATTCACATAAAGATCAATCAAGCACACTCTAAGCAATCAGTTAAAAAAAAAAGAAATGCAGGTAACTTTGCAGGGAATTCTTGAGAGACCTGCGGGGAAACACGCTACAAATATAAAATTTGTGAACCTCGAAGTGGGAATTTTTCTCCGTAGTGCGGAACATCACTGGATGTACACAAGAATCGCACGCGAGCGTAGCACCACAGTGTGGCGCCCACTCAAATACCCGGGACCGCAAAAGTCTGCGCCACACCTTCAACACATGAAAAAATCCATAAAAGTAATGTGGTAGGGCCTTCATAGTTTAGTATAAGACGGCTTATATTCCTCCCTATGAATGACTTCTAAGCAATACATGTGTGTTTAAAGGTGAAGCCGACTAAATGGAAGCGCTGTAAGCTTGGTCTTCATAAGATGGTTTCGCCACATTGAGCGTTGCACGATGAAGCACGTCCCTCTTCGGGGGGAAGAATCATTAGAGGAGCTGGCTCTAACTCTTGTTTTATTAGACGTATACCGAAACAAATTATATGACAATTAGCCGCTAACCCGACTGGTAACATTGCGCCGAGTTTTGTTTACTTTTCAAAATTACAAAGTTTATGATGAAGTTGCAAATATTCGAGCTGTCAATACATGAACTTCTTACACTGATTCAATGCAAGCTATTCGCGCCATTCACATGGGTAGGATTCCTGAAGAACTGCAGTATGATCTACGCAAAGCCTTAACAAAGCTACGTCCCCACACTGTCACACTGAGGTGGATTCCTGGTCACGCTGGAATCCCAGGCAATGAGGTTGTGCATAACCTCGCCCGCGAACTTCTGCACCGGGCGCCTGGGATTCCCTGGCCTTATTCACCGACGTGGGACACTACTCTCCACTACAAACAAGAAATAAAGCTTCACTACAAGAACATCAGAGAAACTCTTCGTACACTTCCTGTTCCAGACAAATCTCTAACAACCACGCAACTACGCATTCTTCGACGCGTACAGTTAAATACCATCCTTACACCTACTCGTTCCTTCCTCTACCGCATCCGACACTCACCAGCATGTCCCAATTGTCCCGAACCATACGCTAATTTAGAACACTGCATTTTCGCCTGCCCCATTGCAATTCAATCCCCACATTTTCCCCACCCACCTCCTTCAACGTGGCGGACTTGGCTAGCCTCGGACCAGCTCTCGGACCAGTTGGCGTTGGTGAACCTGGCCCGGGACATTCTCGACGCTTAATGTTGCGTTTGAATAAAGTTTTTCACTTTATAAGCGACCCCAAACCATCCACCGCTGGCGGCGGCGGCGTCCGCAGTGCTCCTCTATATTTAAAAAAGAAACAGCATCCGGCGCCAGGTTTCGATCCGAGGACTTTGCGGCCGCAGCGCGACGCTCTACCGACCAAGCCACGGACGCGACGTGATATCAGCGTTAGTGACGCGCCTTATATCTTTAACGCATTCAAACTACGTCGTCAGCGGCGTGCGTTGGCGACTCAGCGGCGTTATTGCGGCTTGATAACTGCGTGGTGTACACGTGATACTACAAACCCGATGGAAGAGATGGAAGAGAAGGCGGTGAGGCGGTGGGCTGCGGGGGCCGAGCGCTAGCGCCGCAAGCGGGCCGACAACCGTGCATTCGCACTTTCACATTCTCCCCCTCGGGGAAATGCGGGGGAATTTTTTCCTCCTCCTCCTCGGGAGGAAAACAAACAGCGCCATGTTTGTCCACTGGATTAAAGGTATAGTTTGTCGAAGTTTCTTTCAAGTAATTAATCCTGGAAGTATACTCAATCGTAAATTGCGAACAAACGTGGTTTGCTTCGTGAGCCCCTTGAACTACGGCCCGGTCAAAGCATATTGCCGCTCACGTTGAGGCTCGGCACCACAGCTTTGCTTGTCGTCCTTCTTCACAGGGTGGAAGGGCACTCTATTTGTAGAAAAAAAAATGATGGCTGAAGCGGACAAACGGGGGTTTATTGATGAAAAAACTGTCACACTTACAAACCCGCACACTTCGTTCTGCTGCCTAATCCGTAGTGTGTTTAGGTATACACGGACAACGTTAAGCGTATTTCAAACCAACAAATTCAGAACAACTATACCGTTGGAATGTCGCACTGCTGCTCGTTGAACCGTCTGAAACAGGCCAATGAAATGTGCAGCTGCTTTAAAATTTCCTAGAGAAAATGACTCACCTACTTTCCACTCCCATACTAATTACTGAAAATAATAAACGGCGCATCATTATTCCCTCCCAAGCGAAACATTCCGTATACAAGGAATTACAATAATACAGAATTCATACGGATTATGGTGCGCTCTGGCGTAACTAATGTAGAAAATATTTCCAAAAACAAAAACAAATCATTTGTCAGAATAGAAACGTTTGACAGTGTTTGCGAGTTCCTGATTTAATTAAATCGCGAAATACGTCACAATTTGTTTCCGTGTGTTTTCTATATAATCGATATATATGGAATTCTTACGGACCATGATTTGGCGTTTCTGGTGGCCGTACAGAGATTAAGCCGGTGTCAAAATGTTCTAACGTAATAGCGTACTGTACTATCATGTGTTGCGGGCACATATCACCGTTTGTTTTATTGAGGTGTGTCGGCAAAACAAAAAGTTTTTATTCCCACACTTTTGTATTTACGGAACGTTTCACAAGAGCTGCGAGAACAAAATCATTAACTTTACTGACAATGACAGTACGGCGATTGTTTTGGAGGAATGTTTTAGTGCTCTCGACGACACTTCTGTGCAAGATTTTACTCTATTTGGAAGTGTTTGTTCATTTCGTGCTTGCTTAGTTTCCTACCGCGGTATGATCCGATAATCATTGAACCAAGTGTTGTACCCAGAGCAGTCAAACCTAAAACTGTCTTTTAATCCTGGTTGCGATGCCCCCAGTCTCAAACTCTTAGCAGAACTTGTGCCTGTTAATCCATAAACTTACCAAAATATTTTCAGCACTTACTTGACCACAGCTCCTTATCTGCTGAGTGGAAGGTCCGGAAGGTGTCCCCGTTACATAAAACTAGGAACGAAAATTTACTAATAAAATATTGAACCATCTTACTCGCGAGCCTTTTGTGCAAAATAACTAGCTTGCACATGACGTCACAACCACCCTTTCGGGAGTACTGCTGTCATCTTTCTCAACGCTGCTCGAGGTAAGCGCAACAAATTGGTCGCCATCCCGCCCAGCGATAGTGTTTGTCCAGCAAAGCTGTTGTAAACCCCTACAAATGCTGATGGAAGAGGGCATAAGGTGTTTCTCGTCGTCTCGGCGGGCTTTTCGTTACCGCTCGGCTAGTGTCACTAGATATAAGGGCACCGAGTACAGGCACTCGTTTCTCCTATTGTTCCGTGCTGCCGTCATGATCATTCGTCGGTTCGCATTACGTCACGTTTGTTTACACTGCGACGGTTCATGTTCCCGCCATTTTGTTGTTTATCTGTTTTAGTATACGCTTAGCTTGTCCTCCCTGCTCTGCTGTGCGTGACTGGCGTCGTTCCGAATGCGAATCGGAGATAACGCGCGTAACAGTATTTCAGCAGCAGACGCGGGTCCAAAGATGCCGTTTTGCTGTATCTTCGCAGTGTTGTTGACGGGTGACCCGGTCGAAGTCCACGGCGAGGTCGTCGATGCGGCAATCTCGCAAAATTGATAAACGCCAAAATGGCCGCTGTTGCTGACTTGCGTGCATCATAGAGTTTCTTAGTAAGTATACTACAGAGGAAACTGCGCCTGGTAATCCATGTCGTCGTGGGGGTTTATGGGAAGACCCCCTTTTTTTTTGGCTTGTGCTTGGCATGACAACTGAACTCTTACGCGGTTTTGGGGATTTGCTTTCTTCACTATGCATTAACACGTCTGCGAGCTACGAGGAAGCCGAAATCCTTCCTGTTCTGTGGTAGCCGTGTTCGGTGAAACAGCAGGCAGTGCGTGACCGCGCCTGACGTTGGTCAGGCCGCAGTCGAAGGACGTATGTCTGAGCGGGTAATATGCCGCAGCGAAATTTGTAGCCGACGAAAAGAAGAAACAAAACGTATTTCGACGAAGACGAGATACGACAGATACGGGTGCCTGAATCCGTCCAATCTTGTCATCGTCCACGACTGTTTAACGCCACGTTTTCTTTTTTCTTGTTAAATTGCAGCTGACGGTCGGTGCACCGGTTCACCATGAAAGTGGCGTTTACATAGGCCCGCTGCAAAAACTTTCCAAACTCTTCAAATAACTTATTATTCGAAATATAAATAAAGTTATTAAGATAAGCGTCTCTAATGAATTTTCCCCGGAATATTTACACTGTTCGTGACTACCACCTTGGCCTGCGATATAGTAGGAACAAACGTTCCGGCAGAAATACGCTTTACCTCCTGTTTTCTTAGTTTTAAAACAGCCTGTTTTATTTTCTACCTACATAATTGCACACTATTTTTCGCGTTTTTGTAGAACTTTGTTTAGGTTTGTGGTCACTAAAACGTTTCAATCCAAGCCAATGATGAGATTTAGGTGAGCGTATGACCTAACGGCGGTCCATGACGACACAGACGGCCTTGATATGAGCCGAATAGACGCTAGCGCCAGATTCCTCTCTAGTGTATAGTGTAAGAAACTCTATGGCGTGCATCAGTGGCCGTACTCTTATACCTTATTTACTGAGGCCACGCTCGGCTTCTCTGGCGGCAAACGCTGGGTCCTGCCTAACGTGACGCGTGCGCTCGGCGTTTTCGGCAAGAACTGCTTCATTTAGTGGCAGTAATCCTGTACATCCTTCAAAGATAATCTGCAAACATAACCTTTACCAGGAACGCATGGTGAGGAAGTACTAGCGTTCACAGGTGTCTCATCACCCATAATAGGGCTTCGGCGCTTGTTTCTTTGGCTCCCTTAAACGAATTGTTAGCTCTATGCTGTATACCTGCTTAGCCTGACGCACGCGCTGGGCTTCTTAGGCCTAGACGCCTAGGCGTTTTTGATCACAGAGATGAAACCGTTGAGTTGTAGAGGTATACAGCTTTATTGTAATACCGGCTTTCACACCGTTTAGCTGTGCACGTGGTTAACCAACATGACAGCTGCATTAACGTCAGTGCAGGCAACACATTTGGTTTTAAGATCGCGGTAGGTTTAATGCGACGAATTTATTTTCACACAATCACAGCTTGGATTTCGTAAAAGTAACCCCCGCGATATACAATCGCGACTATCACTGGATAAGCTTTGTGCCATTGTTCTGCCTTCGGTGATTAGATGTCTGTAAACTGTTCTAACGTGTTCCAGGAGGTACGCCATTCGCTGGTATGGCGTACGGTATGGGATCTTATCATTTAGTTAACGCTTCTTTTACGGCTTCAGGTTTCCCCAACTAACCATTCTCAGTTTCTCTTGGTTGGAAACCGAAATTTCGAGTTATTGCAGTGTCCACTAAGGTAGTCACAAGGCTCCATTCTCAGCTCTCCGCGTTTCCTGAGATACAGTAATCCCTCGTAATCACGACGAAGTCAGCGGGATGGCGAAACATTTTGTTATAAGCGGCATGTCGATATAAGCGACCACTGGAGAAAACTAAAGCACTTGAGCTTTAATTGCGCCACAATTGCGAGGAATCGAAACAAAATATATTCAGTGAAGCAAAACTTTATTCCGGAGCAACAAAGGCAGTGAGCTTCAGCTGTTTCATGTTGTTGATGGGCGCGAGCAACTCCCTCTCCAATTTGACCAAGCAGTGACTGGCGTCCAGGCGCCTCGCAGACTGCAGAGCGAATGAGGAGGGGAAGGCAGTGGCCACTTTTGGGAGGGAGGGGGGGGGGGGGGGGAGTTGTCGGGAGCGTCACGCAATGCTACGAGAGTTTCGCCCTGGAAAGCGTCGCACATTTCGCGGCTCGAATCGGAGGTTGTGTTTGGTGGGCTCAAAAAACAGTTAAACGCTCATTTTGGGTACACAGCGCAATCATGAAAACTGACCGCTTTTGCACTAGGGACTTTGCATGATTACTGGGCAATTTTTTCTTGAGGTGTGCAGCCGTGAAGACTGCAAGACGAGTGTTTTAGTGCGCCGCTTTCGACAACACTTCAAATTCTACACTTGGAGCATCAGTGCTCGCGCACCGTCGCGTCGATTCCATCGACGAATGCCTAGGAACAAGATTCAATCACCCTACCACGCATTTGGACCGTTTGCCTTAAGTCGGATGGCGCGAATCGAGCATGACCGGCTCGAAAAAATCGCAGGGGAAACACCGGCTTGTGAATCCGCCGTATTGACCGTCTGACTCGTCGCGGCGTCGCCGCTACTCAGTGACGCCTCCGCTCGCCACTTCGCTGCAAGTGGGTCCAGCTCTTCGTGCGCTTTGAGTAATGCGGACTAAAATGCATGCGTTTGGGTTGGGACCAGACGAATTTCGAATAAAGCGATATTTAGAGTAAAGCGATTTCGTTATAATGAGGAATTACTGTATGTTAGTGATTTGGTATATTAACGATTTTTAGAATGTTCAAGATCAATTGGATTGTGAACGACTGCAGAATGTTCTACAGAATAGTAGTGATTATGAGCTATGTACTGTGCAGCTTGACCTCTACGATTTATCTGCTGTGTGTCGAAGTAGCGGATAGAACTGAATATTATTAAATGTAAGTTCAGCACCTATTTAAAAATATGATATTGCGGGTTTCCTAGAGTGAAAGCATAGCTTTACATTTGGTGTCGTGATATAGATATATTGGTGTTATCACCGCAAGAAATCCGACTTTATTGGTTTCTAACGAACACGTTATTAATAACGCTAATCTTTGGTTAACACTGGCGGCATTTTCTGTGGCACCTTGTCCTACCTGCTACAAGAGTAAAAAATAGTAATTCAGTCTAAATTAGAAAATGCCTGTTCATCTTCACAATCACATCTTCACATCTTCACATCTTCATTCCACAATCTCCTAAAACCCCGGAAGATCAATTGAAACAATTTCAGAAAATGTTTTGTACGCCATACTAGCGTGAGTAACTTTTTTTAGCTCCTTTATATGTTTCATCTCGTCCATACCGTAGCCGCAAGTCTGGAGTAGCACCATGCTGAACGCATGCTTTGTACAGTCAGCTATTCCGGGCACACCGTTAGAATAATGACATTCCAGCGCCAATACCAAGCATTGTGTATCATTACTATTCAGAAATGCTATGGCCAACGTTGCGTAATCTAGCCATTGCTCTGTTTGGTCCTATTGGCGGTGAGCGCGAACACGGGCGGCGCTGCGAAGCGCGCCTCCGTGACGTCAGCTTAGGGATTCTCGCATTTGTCGTCTGCTTCACTCAGGCTCGCTCTCCCTGCTGTTTCTTAGCGCTCGGTCGACGTGTGATGCTTGCGCGCGCCAGCATTTGCGTGTGCGTAACTTTTTGTCATAATAATAGGCTTAAGATCACATACACTAGCTCAAGATGTGAGTTAAAGTATTGTTTTCGGTACTGCTACGGAAGACACATTGCCGGCATCGCCCCATTCCTTGCGAAGCCGGTCCTTTGCGGAGCGTGAAGATTCGGAGCTAGGTGTCAGCGTCTGTATTAAGTAATCTTTCGACCAAAAGGAATAGCCAGCTGCTAGTAAGCGACAACAGCGAAAATACAAGACCAAAACAAATTGTAAGCCTTCAGGGCTGTCGGCTTCGACAGAAGGCATTACGATTCCCGGTAATCATATGCAAGGTAAAACAGTTTTTGCACCCTTGCCGAACGCTCCAAAGTATTATATCACATCACTTTACGTTGTCATGGCATGACAGTATGCCGACATGCACTATGGGCTGCAATACCTGTCAGCTGAGTTCCAAATAACCCACTGTGTGTATAGGCTGGTTTTATACCAGGCTTCTAACCAGTATGAAGGTTTATTGAGCAAAACGAGTCACGTCTACGGTAAAGATAAAGTAACAATATATTTGTCCAGACCTGGAGGGACGTTTCGTTACATTTCCCACAGCTATATCCTCCCAATATTCGGATATGCGTTATAGGAAAACTGCACTGAAGAGGAGGAGGAGTGGGAGGAGGAGAAGAAAACTTTATTTAACAATGAAATCGAGCTGGTTAGTGGGCCGGGTCCTCAGTCCAAGACAAGAGAGTAACAGTAATTTTCTTCAATTCATTGAACGCCATCCTGAATAGAATAGGATTTGTTCTTTGCGCCTCGAAGGATTGGAAACCAATAAAAAGGTGCTTGGAAATATTCATCAGTTTCGATTATTGTAATATCTGCACGTATACTATTTATTGCGTTAGTTAGCGAGTATATTATGCCTTCAACACCGTAATCATGTTATCATTGTTCGGGTTGAGAGTCAGGTCGCTATGATGACAATGGTTGCTATTGAAATTCGGAGCACAAAAGCCGCCTTCGAGTACTCCGGACAACGTTGTCTTGGGCGCAATCGCAGTGGCGTAGCACAAACATTCTCATTGTATTTGCATGTGAATAAACAACGCACGCTGCGGATATGCACCTTCTTGCACGCAGCCGTAACGAAAGCCAATTTGTGAAGAAGGAATTGTATGCCATGCAACCTGAAGAACATATCCACACTATATCTTTGTGAGCCTCCCAAACATCCCCAAACCTCCTAATAAGACGTCTGTGATGGTGCAGAAAAATTAGTGCGTTGGGCACAGAAAGAAAAAAAAAACATTCATCTGATACAAGTCAACTACAACGAAAGAAATAGAAGACAGCTGCTTTATTTCCTGCTGTGCGATGCACGCAGCACGTGTAGGGGCCCGTTGCTTGGTACGTAGCATTAGACTTGCGTCTTCATAAGAACATCTAAAAATACTGCAGGGAAGCTTATGCATTTCTAATACTTTTCGAGGAGCTCTGAGCGCTTATCCTCGCGAATAAGCTAGAAAGGGCGAGCTACACACGATCTTCTGACCGATGTTCTGAAGGAAGTTGTTCTCTACCTCCTCGTGCGTTGCAAACTTGTGGGAGATACAGCTTGAAATTATTTAGATGTGTCAGAAGTTTGGGGAAAATAACTGAATTACTAGAAGTACGCTTTTTAATGCACTAAAAATGAAAGCGGGCGATTTCTAGTACAGGCACTGCTGCCCCTCACAAGCGGAGTGTAGCAGACGACAGCGGCACGAGTCCCTAAGCTGACGTCAGAGCCAGGGGGCGCCACTCAAACATCTCACCGCCAATCTTTTTTTGGATCTGTGTTCTCTAAATTTTTTGCAGCGATGTTGTAGTTCTTTTTTTTTACGTTTGCAGGGTTTTTCTTTATTTAGTGATTGTTTATATTCGCCTCTCGAATGCCGATTCCTCCAAGGGTAATAAAATAAATTAAATATAAATAAATAAATAAATAAAACAATAAATAAATAAATAAATAAATAAAATAATAAATAAATAAATAAAGTACTCTTAACGCGAAAGGCTATATTTAAATTAGCTGGACTGCGGATGCTTGAGCAATTTAAGTCGCGGTTCCTCAAAGTGGTATGGTAACTAGCTATGAAAACAAGTTGGAATATATCTGTAGATTATAGCACTGACAATTCGAATATGCGAATTGCGGTCGCATCAGTTGTACTATGGCACAGAAAATATACAGAGTGTGAAAGCAGGTACCGCGGCCTTGGGAATTATTTCCCTTTACTCTGACTACACAAATAGTGTATCACGATATGGAACTGCTATACCGTGCTTCATCATTTTTGATAAGAAAAGATCTACATAGAAATTAATAGGGGCAAGGAAGCTCTTAAAATGGAACTTGAAATTGAAACGGAAAGTCATGCCTTTTTTTAAGACCCACAACTTCGGGCCGCAAACACTACCAGCTTGGCTACTTCACTACCGGAGGAGGTCAGGGTAATCGATTTCGATCAAATATTTTATGACTCGAAAATGGCATCTAAAAGCCAGGTAAAGTTATGTTCGCAAATGTCTACGTAGTTGTATGGGTCGTAGAACGTGATTTCTTTTGAGGAACACAGTCTCAATCCAGACGAAAATAATCTTTGACACAGCATCTAAATTTTCCGAGAAGAGGCACTGCTCCCACCGACTGTCTGGTTTATAAACATTTATAAAGGATTCATTGAGAGTAGTTTTACACGTATTGGAGTGATGCTTAACAATTTCACAGGACAGTGACAAGACCAGCGATGCTGCACGCAACGGGAACATTTGCCTTGAAGAAGTGTTACAGCCAGTGGACGAAAACAGCTGAAATGAGGATGGTGAAGCGGATCTGCAAGTAGAAAGGAGGGATCGGTTTTGGGCCAACAGCATCCGCGAGACGTTGGAAGGCCTGTGCAATGCGCGTGCAATCCCAGGTGGGTGACTGAAATGAATTGGGGTTACAAGAAACGAAGGGAGGAGTGAAGACCATGAGAACAAAAACCAGGAAAAACGTGCTATCGAGGAGGACATGGCAGCTTCATGCCTGGTAATGGCGGAAGCAACTGACTCTACTGATAAAAACAGGAATGTCATCAGATAACTTGAAAAATAGCTGCATTCGCAGCAGTAAAGGAAATCAGCCGTTGCACTCAAGTGACCACGTCTAAGGCAGAGGGCAAGTGTTCTGTAAATGCAAAAACTGGCTAGTGAGAAGAAAAGATAAAACAAAGTTGTATTAGGCGGTGAGTAATTCTAATGCATTATTTCTAATTTATTTACACCATTTTTTAAAGTAGTCAATTGCTTTTTTTTACACATTATTAAGAGCATTCTTACTAAAGCTGTATATCTGATGTTGTTTTCGCGAACGTGTACTCTGGTGTTTTGTGCCATATGAAAGGGCCGCGAATGCTAAAACTGTTATTACGACTAACGAAAAGCATTGGTTCTAGACGTAACAGAGCTGAAACACGATTAGTAGGCATGAAAATGGCTCGGTTAAGACAAATCCAACCACGCATTTTGAGACTAGTGCTTGCGTTTCTTAGTTTAAAGATTGCAGGGGCAGCGTGGTAAGCTTTCCTAAAATAGGGGCCGAGGACAACTTGAAGCAGTGGAAAGAAAATGATTTTTTTACGGTACCAGGTGACCTGCCCACTATTAAATTACCCGGGTGATGTGGAATTACCTCACGACCAGGAATTCATTGCTCTTAATACAAAAAAGCACACACAGAAAATATGGGAAGTTTCCCAACTCACAGCGAGCTAGATGGGGACGCACATTCTTTGTACTCATCAACAGCACGGGGCAGAATTTTCACCGCTCTCCTCTGGGCACCGTGGCCCCATTCTTCCCCTCGTAAAGGGTTTCCTCATTGAGCGCTCAAGGAGTTCGGGGCCAACGAGCACACGCTTCCGGTGTCGCCTGCGAGGCGCTCGTCATCGGTTCAGCGGCGGCAAACGACGGTGACGACCCGCGCGCGTAATCGGCGAGGAGGGCGAGGAGAGCCGACGTTTCGCTCGCTCCCCCTCCCTAGGTGGACAAACGGACAGCTCGTCCCTCCCGGAGCAGCGTCTCAAGCAGCGGCCCGTCCAGCCAGCCAGGCAGCCAGCCGAAGCGGGTGGCCTGACCCGAAAATACACAGAGAGGAGCGCCAAGCCGGTCGATGCACTGGCCCCCCTCTTTCTCTCTGCCCTTGCTTCGCGCGAAGCAGGCAACGGCCAGGAGGGCGCGTGACCCAAGGAGGAGTCCGGCCGTCATAGCGGACCGACCGACGATCTCGACCGCAGTCGCCGTCACTGCGTCCTCTCCGCAGAGCTTGGGAGCCAGCGGCCCTAGGTTCGCCGCCTCATGAGCTGCCCATGTTCGGCGCTTCGTCCACCTTCCGCTCGGGAGGATGGTCGGCCCTGGCGCAGGTCGTCGCTCTGCTGGCGGGCGCGGCCTGCTTCGCCTGCTGCTGGTTCGCCGTCTCGGATGTGCTGCTTGCGCCAGCCGTGTCTGGTGAGTCGTCCCGCGAAGATGGGGTCTCTCTCTTTAAAGGGCGAAACTCTTGACCAACGGCGCCACCCGCGGTTGATGTGATGCCAAACCGGTTGCTGGCGGTTGCTGGTGGTCGCGAGGGGGGAGGTTGCAAGGGTCACGCGCCCCGTGCTTACGGAACCCGCAAACGCGAAGGTAGGTCGTTGCTCGCTGGCGAGGTGTACGTGGCCCCTTCGGGGGTCGCTTGGGAACATTTGTCTCTTTCGCGGGGGGCGTGATGACGTGATAAGTGCGCGTCTGTGTCCGTGTTTGTTTGTGTTTGTCAGTCGATGCGTAAGTGAGTTTCTCAAAGAGGCATTGAGTGGCTATATTAAGGCATGTTGCTTTGCGCTTATGTTTTTTTTTCTGCTGCTTGCAGAAGTGTTCTACTCCGGCTGGCACGTTTAAAAGATAGTACTTCGTGCGTCAACTTTTTAACGCAGCAGTTCAATGTTCGCAACATGTTCAGTCACTTTGTAGGTAATAGTTATCATTGCGCTACATTGGAGCCCAAGTTGTCACAAGTTTACAGTTACCTGCCCAATAATGTATCTGATGAGCTTAGTGAGCCGTTACCTTCCTTGCTTCTATCACAAGAAAACACTGGAAGGTGCATCCAGAAAACTTGATACCTTGGTTGATGGGGATTATTGACTGGTCCTATGGTAACGCTTGAGTCGAACAATCAACCTTAAGAGGAATGATGATCACCTTAAACGTTGGCCGAATTCAGAAGCACGACTACTATGCAGTGCCAACTGTCCTAATTTCATCATATTGCGGCTAGGAAAGCTTTATGTAGTCAATACCTGCTGTTCTAGGCCTCCAGTCTTTTTCTGGCTGTCAGAAGTACGAGCGTCAGTAACATGTGATGTGAATGTTACGTGCTGCCGGCGCTTGTATTTTGCTTATAAAAATATAGATATGAGAATCACTCGGCAGCTAAATAATGCCATTTTGACAAAAAGTTTGCTTCAGAGCCGACGCCTAAATTCGCTTCTTAAATTGACAAGGGAAAAACCTCGGACGCATAGGAACCACGTTCAAGTTCCCTTCACTTAGCTTATAAATTCTTTCTTTCAAGTGGCAAGGGTATAAGTACGTCAATTAGGTCCGGTTCACAATTGAGAAATCACAATTAGCATGCGGGGAACATTTGTTTTTAAGGATTTACGCTCCGAGGCTTCGCTAGGGGGATGAGGCAGGCTGAGGATCGTTAATGGGCGCCGAAATCGGGTCAAATGGCGGCCAACCATGCGCCCTACTCGCAAGGTAGTTTCATTACACGTTACGAGCCGTTACTACAGAATGTAACACATCTTACGAAATCTCAGCCCAAATAATTAGAGCTGAATAATTACTACGAATATTTGGGGCTTGCGTAGAGCAAAGACAGGTACCATAATTTCAAGCAGGATGGAGGGGAAAAGCGAAAACTCCTGGGTGTTCAATATTCTGGTGCACGTTAAAGATCCCCAGGAGGTCAAAATTACTCATGAGGCCTGAACTACGGCGCGCTTCATCGCCTGTGCAGTGTCGGTGCCTGAAACCTCATAATAAATCAATAATTTCAAGCGGGGATTGTCCAGTTAACATGGGACTAAATTGACCCCGAGCGCAGTGGTATTGCTTGCGAATTCCGTTTTTAATAGTTGAATATCGAAGCATTACAAGCTACATGCATAAACAGGGCAGTTGTTCGGCAAGTCTTGGTGCTACGGGCAGCATACGAGGGTTCAGGGCCAGTTAAGTGCTTCAAACATGGCGTTGACACTCAAGTCAGTTGCAGATGCTGAAAAAGGTCCCCTTCACCGCGAAAGCGTCACAGCGAGGCTGGATGTCACCCTATACGTAGAATATAGTTTATCGTCTTCGTAATAGTTATCAGCGAATTCGTGTCCGCTGAGAATGAAGTCGTGCCCCATTGATTGGGAGGTTTCGGGGGATTACTGTATCAAGGTAGCTAGATCCTGTGCTAGAGATGCTTGTGTCCCAGAGAGCCGACCTAGTCTACAGTGGTGTGCGCAAGATGTGGGCCGAGGGGGCCACGGCCCCACACGAAGTTTTTAGGTCTTTGGAGAAGGGGTCGGACAAGACTCTTACTATGATTGTCATCAAAAGACAGCTGCCATAGTTTTGGTTATATTGCAAATGATGTACCAGTTGTCTTACAGGGCATCTATGTATGCTCGTAGAGCAGCGATCACCTGTGTTGCATTGCCCATTAACAGAAAAAAGAAGAAATTTAACTTCAACTTTATCCTTGGGTTTTTGTCATTTCCTTTATTGTTATTTACTTTCATGCTAATTACCGCTTCTTCCGTATCCTTATTTCTGTGTCCGGAATTCCCCGCAATAAAATCCGATGTATGCCACTGAAAGTAGGGTGGCACCTAACTCAGCCTGACGGGTACCTTACGGTGTTATGCATATCGGGTCAGGCAGTCCTGAGGGTTAAAAAATGAGGGGCGGGGCAGTAGCTGCACCACACGCACGGGGCAATAGTCGTGCTCATCGGGATGAGCGTAAAGTGAGGTTCGCGAGGGACAAATACGCTTTAAAGATCTCCCAAAAGGTCTTCTATTATGTTTTTATTTTCCTAACCTTAGATTTTGAATACTTTCTATTGAGGCACTTATCAGCGGCCCCAAATCTTCTGAGTGTCAGTGCTAAAAATATTAAGGTGTGTTTCGCTGATTGGTCTACGCTGTAATTCTTGCACTCTTGCATCGCGCACATGCCGTTTGCATACGTTCTGCTCACGTCTCGGTGGTGCAAAGTTATACAGTCATGGTCAGGGAAAAAACGCGTGTTAAGGACATATTAGTAGAAATTAAGAAGAAATGGGTGTGGGCAGGACATGTAGTGCGAAGGCAAGATAACCGTTGGTCATTAAGGGTAACCGAGTTGATCCCTAGAGATGACAAGTGTGGCAGGGGACAGCATAAAGTTAGGTGGGCAGATGATATCAAGAAGTTTGCGGGGATAAAGTGGCCGCGGTTAGCACAGGACCGGAATAATTGGAGATCCATGGGAGAGGCCTTTGCCCTGCAGTGGGAATAGATAGGCTGATGATGATGATGATGATGATAGCGTATAAACGCGATGACACAAGGTATGAATGTTTATACTGCCCAGTCCCTGAGGTCGTGAAGGTCATATGAGCGTCTCGTGGCTGGCCACGCTGCAGTTGTTTCGCACCGGTCACTCAGACTATAGTGATGAGCTCCCTCCCACTTGAACTTCGAAGAGGAAATCATACGACGACCGGAAACCAAAAACGTGCGGATGACATTTCAAGCCAGCCATCTCACAACAGGCTAGTGTGCCAGATTTGATACAGCAGAGCCAGTACCTATGCGGTCACTTTGTTGGTGTCATATCTGGCTTAATGCGTGACTGCAGAAAGAAATTATAAAGAACGACAAATAAATGCTAGTGATGTCGCTTCAACTGTAAACTACTTCCATTCGTCTAAAACGAGCTATAAAAATGTAGCTAGGCAAAGTTTCGTTTACCTGCCTTTTTTTGATGTGCTGAACTTCGTGCTGTTGAACGTGTAATGAATTGACGAGGTCGTAGAAGTTACTGCAACTAAGTATTTAAATTCGCCGAACGTATTGTCGTGGCATAAACGTGCTTTTTACTGACTTCAGTTTACAGAAATATACCTCTAAGGAGCTTTGTCTTGGGTTACGTTAAGTAAGTTCAGGTGAAGGTTTATTGGAGCAGCAGCGCAGAGCGCCATGGCGCTAGGCCGCGTAAGGGCACCAAAGAGCAGGAGCGACACGAGGAAGAGCGTAATGTGTAATTTTGCACGGTGATTGTGCTTAAAGTTTCCAATGCACCTGCCTGCTTACACGTTGTTTAGGCCAGATTTGGGGTGTCCAGTGAAAGGAGAGGGCTGTGGCCGCAATGGGGGAGGGGTTCTTCTCTGAGCGGGTGGGTGTGCTTTGTATCGACAGGTCACTCCGACACCACAAAGCCATCCGCTGCTTTGGAGTTCGACGACGAGCCGAGCCCGTACGCAGTCTGGTCTGCGGTGGCGAGCTCGATCACCCAATGGAGACGGACGCACGTTTCGCGCGTGCGCAGGAGTGCTGGCGCTTCAACGGCAGAACGAGGCGTCTGCTACGACTCACTCGGCTGCTACAGGTGAGCTTACGGTGACACGTAGGAAGTGCATGACTCATTCAAAGACAACTGTTACGGACGGAGCACAAACTTTTGACGTAACGAGGCCATGTTTCGTTTAAACTCATGATGGTAGCTAATGTATTGTTTCGGGCATTTTTCTAACAGAATGAGCTCATTCGCACAAACAGAGATTGCAAAAAATGTAGGGTTAGTGAATGACCTGCCAATAAATGTGCCTATTGCTGAATAACTCGTCTTTACAGCCAGCCCTAAGCCTGATGCGTCGCAATGCTGACCCTAAAGAACACGGGCCAGTCATTCCTATTTTGGCGGTCATTTGGGATAACTTATAACGAAGAAGGAAGAGTAAGAACAGTGTGCGAGATTTGAAATAAAAACGGCACCGGTTTTATACACCTTCTATTCCTGAATCTTGGAAAGCTGGGCAGTTGTTAGCCAAAAAGTTGTACGTAGTGAATATTACCAGCTATGACTCTAAAAGTGGTGATTCAATGAAGCAACTCTTGTTTCTTAAAACCTGCTGCATCAACACTGCATTCTGCTCACAAAAAGGACAGTCCAAAGATAATTAGGAATGAGTGTTCTTAAGTGGAAGCTTCCTTTAACTGCTTTCCTTTTAAGAACAGCATTACCGTAAACGAATATAATGACAGAGTAAAATCGAGTTTTGCGGTATTTAGAAGACGATATGTATTACAAAAAAAATTCAGCTTCATATCAAGTACATTCAATACAGTCATGGGCAAATGAAGTGTGATCATGGAAATCGGTACCAGAACGCACAAATAGCGCGGTTTCTTTCCCCACAAGTCAAATTGACGCGTGGCTAATTACAGTAACAAAGTTTGCAAATGTGACTTTCCAAATATGCCAATAGCGTGCCATTATTGGACCTACACGAGCTGTGTTTTTCGATTTTCCATGTTATTTTCATATTTTCGTTCTCGCATTTAAATTGTCCCTTACTGTACTTAAAGATGTCCTATATATTGGGCACCTGGTTATAAAACATAACTCTATGAGTATTACGCTGACTACCCTTGCGTGAATGTTGCATGTTTTCGATGCAAGCACGTAGAAGTAATAATAATATTAATAGAGAGCAAGACGGGAGGCCCAAGGGAGAAAATAGAAGGGATAGGGAAAGAAAGAACACTTTATAATTCACGAGGTTCCACAAACAGATCACTGGTCACCATACAGTTCGCTAAGCAATGACATGCTCACATGCCTCCTTGTAGCGGAGCTGAAGTTCGCTGAGAATTCACTGACAGGCTCACGGGGATTGTTTAAGGGAACAGCCATGATTGGAGTCCCTTCAGACCGTTACACCAGCTTGTACAAGCCGCTCACAAAGGCGTATTTTGCGATCGCTTTAAGAAGGAAAGGATGCAAGAAAATTTTCGCGGCGTAATATTTAGGGCTATTTTAATATTCACGGGTTTTGTCGGTTCTTACTCGTCTCTTAATTGTTCCAAGCCAAGTCAGCTGAGTCCATTCTATCCCAATCTCCACTTCAGGGAGGACAACGGCTCGGGTCTGCCGAACGCGCTGCCCGAGGAACCGGGCAGCATCGGCACGCGCTTCTATCTGAGTTCGCGGCGCAGCCGAGAGCCGAGGCTGCTGGGGGATGCGGCCTACTTCAACGCCTCCAAGCCGGTCAAGCTCGTCATCCACGGCTTTGGAAGCAGCGGCAAGCGCTCCTGGGTGCGACGCATGGTCGACGCCCTGCTCACCGCAGTCAGTGCGCATTCACGCCGCCCCGTGTCCTCTGCTATATCCGGGATAACAGATTGCGTACGAAGTCGTAACCTAGCGGTAGCAGTATACCTGTTAGTCGCTCCCGGATTGATGTCATTATTATATTGTATCAAACAGCTGTTTGAATTAATGTATCGCAGTTCGTGTCTCTTTCAATGTGGTGCGTCCTCTCCTAGTCAGGTACACATATAATTTAATATTCGAATAAAATTCAACATACTCGATCGTCCTTTTCGGATAGGCTTAACAATCTTGTGACGTGCTCTGCAAACTCGGAGGTCAGAGAAGTTCATTTTTAAAGCAATATGAGATGCTTCATTGATTGAAGCTATGCCATATCAGGACATTGAGCACTTTACCAGCACCGGCAGACGTGACATAACACCCCAAGAAGGTAACAGATAGCAAACAAGGACCAAGCCCTTGCGCGGTGGCACCATGGCTGCGCCAAAATTCTAGTTCGTGCGGCTGCAGAAACAGTGCAGTCTTTTGAACTTGCGGTCTTTTGAACTGCGGAGGCAGCCAACCTTTTCAATTTTTTATTGTTGTGTTAGCAAGATAGGCGGTGCATGTAAACAAATTTTCGCCGTCGACCCGCTGACGCAGGGCAGCAGATTAAAGAGAAGAGAGCGCGTGCGGAGATGTGGGACATGAAATGCAGCTGGTGGCCACCGCACTATAGCAAAGCGTGAGCCGAACTGAGCGTTTCGTGCGCGGAAAAATATCGCATGCACTCGACAAGCGCAATTGACGCAGCCCCAGAAACCACCCGCACAGTGCGGGGTGCATCGAGCGACAAAACACCGCGATAGCTGCGGCCGTGAAGTGGCGCAGGTAGCTACAGCGACAGCTCGTTATGGCGGTAACCAAAATGGAAAGTGCGGTGAAACAAAGTTACACGTGCAGAAAAGGAGCTGATAATGGGGGTGCCGACTGCGCTAGAAGTCGTCATCCGGGCCGCTTATAAATACGTCAATCAAATATCCGGAATGGTGGTAAGCCTAAGCATCTCTTAGCGACACCGCCGACTAATCCAGACAGTTTGAAACTGGCCTCTTCTGAGCGTCTGTTTGCTTAATTCTTCAGGCCCCTTCCACTACTGCGCCGGGCCTAGAAATTGCAGCCCATGCAGTGCTCTAAAGCTTTGTAATAATAAATGCTTATTGAACGTATGTCACACGTCAGATAAAACCAGTTAACACAGCGCAGCACGTTCAACCTGCTAAACCGTATACTCGTAATAACCCTTATTGTGAAATGTGCTATATTTCCCATACATGAATCTGTGAATTGATCTGTTGCTACCGGTACCAAGGTTATTATTTTGTAATTTTTCCAGGCCCTTCCTCAACGCCAGCCTTTTGAGACTGTGGAATACCTTAAAAGCATTCCCTTGACGCTACTGCGGCCTGGCGCAGGGGAAGTTAATTCTCCATTAAGTGTCCCAAAACATAGCAAGGTATCTTAGCGA
The DNA here is from genome assembly GCF_048455015.1 of Haemaphysalis longicornis. Lineage (NCBI taxonomy): Eukaryota > Metazoa > Arthropoda > Arachnida > Ixodida > Ixodidae > Haemaphysalis > Haemaphysalis longicornis. The sequence continues at coordinate 2,583,696 of NW_027526365.1, forward strand.
TAGTGTGTGTGCTGAACTGCAATTGAATGTAGTGAAAATTAAAGGCCCCTTTCTCGTTCGTTTAGTAACATTCTAGGGGAAGCATTAGTGGCACCGCTCCCATTCAGAGATCAAGCTAAAACACCATATAAGCGTCCTTTTAGGAAGTAACGACTAGTACATTTCTACCGTGTTTGTTTTCGGCCATAATTCTCTTTATAGTAGCAGTGCTTGAAGCTGTCTGTCGCCTATTACCGTGTCGCAGGGGGACGTGAACGTGGTGGTGGTGGACTGGGAGAAAGGCGCCACGCTGCCCAACTACGTGCAGGCGGCCGCCAACGCCCGCCTCGTCGGCCGCCAGGTGGCGCAGGCCGTGCGGCGGCTCATGCGGCTGGGGGCGCGGCGCCGCGACTTTCACCTAGTGGGCTTCTCGCTGGGCGCGCACGTGGCTGGCTTCGCCGGAGCCGAGCTGAGGAACCTGTCGAGGATCACCGGTCAGTGGGCCCAAGTAGGCTCATTATGGGCTTACTGAGAAAGTGCCCAATTCCTCCCTCGGGAGGCCACGTGTCACGTTACTGCGTGTCTAGGGGCAGGTGGCACAGGCGACGATGGCGGCCTCGTATCGGGGACTTTGGGTGCATTACACATGCTGCACAAATTGTCCCGTCAGGGCGGGGTTTCAAGCGGCTAATAGAGGGCACGCTACCGCCTCGCGAGTAGCGTCCGAAACAATCCTACTTGGTGGGGTGCCCCACGGGAATAAGAGCAATGAAGACAAAATACAGCCTGGTTCAGTATGAAGGAACACTGCCTTTGATAACTCATCCAGCTATGTTCCAACTACGTCATTTTTTTTAACAGAAAAAACGCAAGAAATACTGAAAAATCTTCAAATTTCGCACTACCAATATCAGCTGTGATGCGATAGATGGAGCAGTGACGCAATGCAAATTAAAAAGATATATATCATTGGTTTAAGTTCGCGGTAGCATTCAAGTGATACGGTAAAACGGATATAGAAACCCCGCTAAAATCTCCCCAGTCGTGTTCAGTGGTGGTGGCTTTGTTCCGAGGACGCCAATTGCATAAAAACGATACCGCCATTTAGAGAGAGCGAGAGAGAGAGAGAGAGAGAGAGAGAGAGAGAGAGAGAGAGAGAGAGAGAGAGAGAGAGAGAGAGAGAGAGAGAGAGAGAACTTTATCCAGGAACCGTTGGGTCAACAACGAGTGGTGACCAGCGCTTTGGGGGCGCCGGTGACCTGGGCTGCTCGTTCAGCGAGTCCTTGCTGGACCCGCGGATCCGAACTGCCTAACGCCGCCACCCAGTGCTCCACACAAGATATGAGAGAGAATGAGTTTTGAGGGCATTGCCAAATTACATGAGCAACTGTTTCGTGGCCTCGACAGTCGGGGCATTGGAGAGAGGGAAATACAGATGGATAAATTGCGTGTAGTCTGTGGCGACAGGGGAGGGTGTTGGTTTGGAGAAGGCGCCAGTATCGTTCCTCTGATAGAGAGTGACCAATAGTGATTTCGTGGAAAGTCAGAAGGCTGCCGCGGGTTGGTTGAACTCCATGGGAAAGGGTGCGACCTGGCCGGGCTCGGTGGGTTAGCTCTCGAGCTGCAGGGTTAGCCACTTCATTTCCTTCCAGCCCTGCATGGGTAGGAGTCCAAATCAGCTCCGCGTGGGAGGTGGGGGGATTTAGAAGGAGAAGTTTGAGAGCCTGCGGGGAAATAATCCCTCGGTACCACCATTTAGAGAACTGATCAGAAAGTTGTCGGGGAGCCGTCACCGCTTAATCTGTTTTCTTCAGTTTGGAGATAATTTGAAGTTACCTATAAATTTGGTATCGCGGGAATCGGGACACATCAGTCCTTTTAGCAGACCAGACTTGTAATTTGTCTGTCTGACTCATTCAAGAAGGCGACACCAACTGTGGGTGATGCCTATGCTGCTCCGCCATTTTGTTTCACCGGCGCAACTCATGTGGAAAAGGCAAGAGAATAAAACCTGAGTTGCACTTATAAATAAATAAAATGAATGCACTCCTTATGAAAAACCTGGTTTTCCTCCACAACGGCACCTGAAAACTGCCGCCCAGTCTCTCTGCGACGTGAAACAGGCTGACGGAGGTGTGTGACAGAGAGGCTTCCAGCTAAAACTCGCAGCTGTCCTCGCTCGCTCTCACAGACATCCGTGCTAATATGGAACAAAACCTACGAGACCACGCAGAGAAAGAAATAGCAACACAAAGTGAACATTTTGAGGGGGCTTGTGGCGCCTATAATCCCCTTCCCACCGCAGCCTCTACCCTTGGGCAGTTAGTGGCGTGCATGATGCGGCATTACTACTCTTTGATTGCGCTAAGAGGAAGTGGCGTGTAGAATAGTAAAGTGTGACCTTGTATTATTTCGAGGCCAACGACAAGGCTGGCGTCCTGCTTCGAGAGAAAATACGTTGACCTATTCTTTTGCGTTGGAGCACCCACACTTGCTCCAGAGCTCTACCGGCCGATACCGAAGCCGATAGTACAAATAGCGCTGTTTTCATAATGGGCAGCACGTTGGCTTGTTTTAATTTGTTCTTTAGGATTCACGGGATAGCATCTACAAACGAGCGAAAAATTTAAAAACGTTAATTTACGTCGGTGCTCTATTATGTCTAGCTTAATCATTTGAGATTTGTGTTCATCCATGACTTTCATTCAGACACGACAATCACTGCAAAAAACTTGCATTTTTCTTCAGAGCCCCCAAAACCATCGACTGTCTCGAAAATTTTTAGTGCACGGCACTACGGCGCGCTCTCACGTCTTCATTTCATGCGGAAAGCCCGAACTTCGAAGCTTCCTTCGGCATGGTTCTTAATAACACTGCCGATACCAGGAGCACAAGCGGGCGCAACTAAGACATTTTTAATTACGCCCAATTTGTCACGTATAACGGGTGTTGTATACGGCAGTGCTGTTTTTACATGCATGATTCGAAGGGCTGGACCCGGCTGCACCGCTGTTCGAAGGATACGACGAGGCGTCTCGGCTGGACCCGTCAGACGCCAAGCTTGTAGACGTGATTCATTCCAATGGAGACAGCTTCCTGCGCGGAGGCTTGGGTGCCTTCGAACCCCTGGGACACGTCGACTACTACCCCAATGGCGGCAAGGTGCAGTTGGGATGCAACAGCGTCTTCGTTGGAGCCCTCAGCGACATCTTCTGTGAGCACCCCTGTGGCCCTCGTGGCTGTCGGTAAACATTTGCGCCTTTGGAACCAAATTTGCACATTCGGAAAACGCTAAAAAGAATCGTTGCCTTTTATTACCCGGCTGGGCGGAATGTGGGGATAAATACATTGAGCCGATATTTGTTAAGGTTTTATTTAGAGAATCGTCGGTTAGGATCACGAAATTTAAAATAGGGAGCATGCAAGGAGCACGAAATTTAAAATAAAATGGGTGTTTATATCACGTACAGCCTTGCCCTGCTTACATGTCTGGGGGGCGTACAGGAAAGCGAGTGGCAACTTCGGTACCTTTAATAACTGTCAAATCATAACTACCGTTTTACAGCAAAGCCGTCTGTGGCTAGGATCCAGCTGATCGTTTCCGGCAACAGAGCGATGTAGAAAAAGATTGCACGCGAGTGTATTGCCATGTGTCTGCGCCCACTCAAATTCCCGGGATCCTAAAACTGTAAGCCACACCTTGAGCCTATGGAAAACTCACACAAAAATAAAAACGTCTTGGGGACTTCATATTTTATTATACGACGGCTTATACTTTCCATAAATAAATGTCTTCCCAGCAATGCACAAGTGTTTAGAGGTGAACGCGACTTTAAGGGGATCATTGTAAGCTTGCCCTTCATAAGGTGGCTTTCCCGCGTTGAGTGTTGCACAGTAAAGCGCGTCCAGCTGCGGAGAAAGTAGCTAGTACAGAAAGTGGCCATTACAGAAAGTGGCTAGTCACTCTTTTCCTATTGAAGATATCCTAAAACAAATTATGTTACAATTAATCGCTAAAACGACTAGTACATTACGCTTAGTTTTATTTGCTAGAACAAAACGGAGACGCCGACAAGTCCAAACAAAAAAAAAATTGCGCCAATCCACCCCGTGAATGTGGTTGGAAAGCAAAGCTGTAAGTGGCACCCATAACGATTACCCATGCGACGTCACTTAAATTCACTCACATCGCTCTACAAACAGTAAAACTAGAGAGAAGTGAAATGCACTTAACCACACCCTTTATTACTTCAAAGAGATATTTTTGGTAAGGTTAAATCAATGCATAATCCATGAACGGTGTTTGGTTGAGTTGTAATGGTGTAGCACAAGAGTGGAAACTTTTTTTATAAAATAAAAGTAATCTCCAACCCGGTGTTAGACGATCTGACTTCTCCGTCTCTGCGCCGCGGACGGTGGCGACGAGATTTCCGGCAGAGAAGAAGGAGGAGAAGGAAGAAATACTTCTGTTCAGATTTCTGAACGGCCCAGAGTGCATCCCTGGGGAGTGATTCCTTCTTCTGTGGGGCCCATATGCAGTCCGCGCGGCCTGTGTTCTGTCCACCCGCTGAAACTGGGTAGGTAGAGAGGGCCTGGACAGCAGCATCTCCTATTACTCTTGTTGGGTAGTTGACGGAAAGAGAGGAGTGTGCTCAGGGCTAAAGTCGCACACCCCGATTACGGGGCGGAGTGTTCCTAATTCTGAGCAAAATTTACATTCAGCGTCGTAGCGATTCAGATACATTGAGTGAAGACGCGTAGGCTGTGGGAAGGAGCCCGGATTGTATGAGCCGTAGGGTAGTTTGTTGTTCTCTGGAAAGGTCAGGGTAAGGGGAAGGTACGGTCTATCTCAGAAGGCGATAATGCTGGGTTATCTCCCTGAACGTGACAAGCAGGTGACTGTCCTCGTGCAGCTCCATAACACAGGAGGTAAACGCGCAGGCTTGTTGGGTGGGCGTATTTGTTGCCGTCCGTTGAAGCGTGAGGGGGTGTCCAGATGAGCTGAATGGAACCGTTTGGGGAGTGGTTTTTTAGCACGCGCAGTGCAGTGCAGGACACCCAACCCGATTGGTAATTCCATTAGGCTTGCTGGGAATCGGTGACTACCCTCCGAACCCCTGGTTGAGTGAGAGCCAAGGGGATGGCTGCCTCTTCTGCTGCCGTCATTTCTTCGGTCCTAAGCGAGGTACACACAAGGAGGTTGGTTCTGGAGGTAGCCACGATGATGGAGTATTGCTGCCCTCGATGTTTGTGTAGATAACTCTCGAGGTGTCTGTGTAGATAACTGCATGATCCCCACCGAGGGTGGTGTTGAACGCTTGAGCCAGGACTTGTCGGCGACCCTCGTCGTGTGAGGGGTTCATATTTCTAAGCAAAGAGAGCATCTTTATTTCTTGCCTCCAAGAGTCCGGGAGTACATCAAACGCAGTGACATTCTGTGCTGCCCAGCTACTCTGGTGAATGATGCGGCGACCCGCCACAGTTCTGCTCAATCGGAGCTTCTGGTTAGAAAGATGGCCCTCTGCCAGCTCTTCCACCGTGTTGTGGAGCCCCGTGCTAAGAAGCCTCTGTGTGGACGCACTCATGAGAATACCAATGGCCTGCTCGACCACTTTTCTAATCATTGTATAAAGCATCTCTATGTCTTCCTTGTCGAGAAGAAGACAGGAGTTTGACGTAAGTGACTCTCGAGAGGACAAAAGCTTCATTTAATCGAAAGGTACCGGATTCCTTTAGGCCTCACTTCTTGGTGGCAACTCGCCTGATCATGTGTATGATTTGATTAATGCTTTTTTTGAGGCGCTGCAAGGAGACGTCACTCTTGGTGTTAGCCTCGAGATGCAGGCCCAGGATCTTGATGCTGGGGCTTGGAGTGATGGCCTGGCCATCAAAGAGTATTTGAATGTATTCCTTGATTGGGCGTGAGGGCGGACGACAACGAGCTGTGATTTTTTACGTGAACACTGCAGGCCACAGGCTTTAGCACATTGGGGTACTAGATGGGAGATACCATGCATGGGTGTGAGCTTCCTTTAATTTTTGTAACTCTTAGCACGTGAGCAAGGTGCGCACAGGGCCGCTAGACGGGCGTGAGTGGTCACGTGACGCTTTCACGTAGCATTCAGCGAGAATGCAGGGGGTAAACCCGTAGATGTGCTTGGTGAGTACACCACCTGTCTTCCCCCGTCTTCGCGTGGGCTCCTAGCTTTTAGCCATCACTGTTTGGTTTCGTTTTTGTTGGGAAAGAAAAGGGACAATTCCAAAAAGTTCAGTTGGGAATTATGGAAACTGAACTCGCAGTTATTGGACGACAAGAACTTCACCCAAACAGTGGAAGAAGTATTCCGCAAATACCAGAACGTAGAACACATGAACTGGGGTGCCAAATGGGAACTATGTAAACAAGAATGGAAAATGTGTGCAATAGAACGAGGAACGGCAATCAAACGGCTAGAGAGGGAAAGAGAAAACAAGCTAAAAGGTAATTTACAGCAGTTACTGAAGCTTGAGTGCGAAAGCCCAGGCCTGTTTCGCGATGATATAAGGACAATTAAAAGTAAGTTAGAGGCGATAGACATACAGAGATATCGGGGGGCAACCATTCGGGCAAGGGCTGAGAAGTTTTCATCCGGGGAAGCCCCCACTAAAAGGTCGCTGAGTGACGAGGCAAGCTACGCAAAAAGGAACGCAATCGAGGAAATACTGTGGCGTGGTGAACTTACGCGGGATGAAGTGCGAATCGAAAAAGCCTTTGTGGAACATTACCAGCAGCTGTTTAGGTACGCTGCACCGAAAGTTGATGAATTCAAAAAAGACTTCCTTCAATTCATGCCCCGCTTAGATGATGATGTGAAAAAGAGATCAGAAGAGCCCATAATGTTAGCCGAGGTCGAGGGAGCCGTAAGGGATTTAAAAGGGGGGAAATCTCCGGGCCCTGACGGTTTAGGTGCAGCGTTCTACAAGAAGTTTATAGAGATTGTGGCCCCTTTTTTGTTTCTGGTCTTTAGCGAAGCGTATCAAACGCAAGTACTGCCGCCCTCCTTTGTGCGAACACACACTGTGTTAATCCCAAAGTCCGAAGACAGCATGAAACGCCAATCTGTTACTGGCTTTAGGCCAATAACCTTGGCTAATACAGATTACAAAGTACTAATAAAAATAATTGCTCAAAGGCTGCAGGGAGTAATAAGAGATGTATTGGGTCCGCACCAGACGTGCGGTATACGGGGCAGAAGTTTACTAACTAATGTTCACGTTGCGCGTAGCGTGTTGCAATGTTGTTATTTATTTTGTAAAAGAGTTGCCATGCTTCAAATCGATTATGAAAAAGCATTTGACAGTGTGTCACGATATTTTGTTTTGCGTTCTGGAACATGTAAATGTGGGTGAGGTTGTGGTGGAGGGAGTACGCATGGCGTACAGTCAATGCTCAACAAAATTAATTGTCAACAAAAATGTCACACAAAGTATACCCATCTTGTCTTCTGTCAGGCAGGGATGCCCTGCTTCCCCTCTGTTATTTTGTATGTTTTTGGAACCATTTTGTTTAAAAATAATTCATGACACTGAGTTGCGGGGCTTTCGTTTTCACTGGAATGAGGTGAAACTGCTTACATACGCTGACGACGTAGCTGTTTTCTGTGAAGACAAGGAAAGTATTAGCAAAGCGATAAGGATAACCAAGGATTTTTGTCATGTGACGAATAGTTCTGTTAACTGGTCGAAATGTACCGGTTTTTTTTCAAGGGGAGTGGGAATCGGCACCTTGTGTGTTTGAGAACGTGGTGTGGTCGCGCACGCCGGTGCGCTATCTGGGTTTACCTTTGGACCAGTACGAACAAAACGACGAGTACTGGGAAGGGGAAACAGCAAGGTTGCGTGAAAAGACAACAAAGTGGGGTGGTCGCGCATTGTCGGTTTTTGCTCGTGCCACAGTCTGCAATCTTTTTCTTTTAGCCAAACTGTGGTACGTGTTACAAGTCCTTCATTGCTCTAGAGTTCGTGTTCAGAGAATACATCGTGTGTTTGCTGTCTTCATATGGTCATCGGTGTGGGAGCGCTGTAGTAGAACTAATCTCTTTCGACGGGTGAGGGAAGGTGGTGTCGGCCTATGTCACATTTATGCCAGACAGCTTGTCAACCGGTTTTTGTTTTTACGAGACTCGCAAGAGCCCTTTCTACGAACTTTCATGCAAAGATCACTAGCCAGTTCATTGCCCATGTTTATTGTCTCCTCTGCGAATGAAAGATGTGGAACAATCAAAGCCTACATGAGGGATGTAGTGGATTCGGTCAAGTTTCTTTCTGTGCGGTTTTCCCTCGAATACCTAACAACCGTATCGAGGAGGACGCTCACCAAGAATTGGAAAGAAATGCTATTCCCGGTACCCCTGTATCGATCGTTATACAGCTCTGTTCTTGGTCAGGATGTTTTATCTCGGGTAAAGAAAATGGCTGTCCCAGCGTCCGTGAAAACATTTTTCTTTAAGTTGCACACCAACACCCTCCCTGTTAAAACTTGGATGGAAGAAAAAGGTTTGTTTGTTCCCTGGCCAACAAATTGTACATTATGTAGAAAACCAGAAACAGTTGAGCATGTTTTCACGGAGTGCTGGGACGCCATTTTTTTCTGGGATGTCTTGCAAAGGACTTTAAAGAAAGACCTGCCCGTTTCACCAGATGGTATACGGTTTCTGTCTGTACAAAGTGATAGCAGTGTGCCGTACGATCTTATCATGGCCCTAGGCCTGCATGCCATTTCGAGGTCGAGGATGGCCGTACGCCATGCTGATCCTGAAGCGCTTAGTGTGAGCAAGTACTTTGCACAAAGTATAACCATGCTGTACGAGATCCACAAGCTACGAGACCCTGACCACGAATGGCTGCCAGTTTTGAAAGAACTGTGTACTTTTGATGTTTATTTTAAGTTTTTCCGTCAGCCAAAGCATGGCAGACGGTTTTTAATCTACCCTTGACTTGATGTGTGTTTTGAAAAACGGTAATAAAAAAAACTGGGCTCGTAGCTAAATCGGCAAGACAACGGGCTCTCGCTTTGTTAGACTGTTAGTTCCAGGTTCGATTCCCGGCGCTACCAGTAAATTCTTTTATTTGTTCGCTGGAGTTTTCTGGTGACACCAACGGTCGCGAAAGAACCCTTGGGGGGTAGAGGTAAAAAGCTTTGCTTTAAAACGTACTGACGTTTCGGCTTCCAGCACGGAAGCCTTGTTCACAATGAATGCATCACCAGAAGTGGGGCGTTTACGTGGGCTTGAGTAATCACTGCAAAGAGCGTGCGTAGATCGGGTTTAGATTTCCGTCGTTATGGTTGACTGCGTTACATGTGGTCTGAATGATTAGTGATTCCAGATGTAGCCGTGATGCTGTAATTTTGTCTGTTGCCACGATTCTTGCGTTGTCCCAATCAATCTTGTGGTCATTCACGACGGCGTGCTCGGCTAAAGCATTGTTGCGGACGCTCTTATTTTTTTTACGCCACCGGCGTGCTGCTGCAGACGATTCCTGTAATTCCCTGATTTTCCGATATAAAGGCCGCTGCTGTCTGCGCAAAGTATCTGGTATACCACACCGCGGAAACGCTCCTTGGGCAAGCAGTCCTTGACTCTCACGAGCTCATGGCGCATCTTCCTAGCTTGAACGTGGGCCACCTGCACGTCATATTCCCGTAGTATACATACCAAACATTCGGTTGTTCCTTGATTGTATGGTACGGCAGTGCACTTCACCGGGGGAGGAGGCGCGTCTCATTGTCCCCGTCGTGTCAGTCAGCGTTCCGTTGCGCTTATAAAGTGCCAGGGGTAACCGGAGTTTGCCATGTGTTCCCGTACTTTTGCCGTCTCAGGCTTCGAACACAATCTTTTAGCACGCGTCTGCAGTATCGTGCTAACAACAGCCCTCTTGTAGGAAGCGGATTGTACAGAGCTGAAGTTCTGGTAGCGGCCTGTGTGGGTATTTTTACGGTATACGTTGAAACGTAGACTCTCGCCCTGCCGAGACACGAGAACGTACATGAAAGGAAGTTTGCCATCGACCTCCTCTTCTAACGTGAACTGAATGGGACGTTCCATACTGTTTAGGGGGGCCGGAAAGCTGTTCGCCACATATTTCTGAACGACGCAAAAACAATCGTCGACATAGTGGAGGAACACTTTCGGGTGAAGGGCAAAGGAGGGTAGCGCCAATGCTTCCAGCACTTCCATCGTCAGGTTCGCCGCCGTGACCGAAATAGCGGCACCCATTGGAGTCCCATGGCTTTGGTTGTAGAAATGACCCATAAAAACGAAGCGCGTATGGCAAAAATCCAGAAGCCTGCGTAGATCTGGTACATCTTTCGGGGACCTCTGCAGCAACGTCTCACCAGCCTTGAGAGCAGCGGTGCATACAGCCAGGTTAATCGGAACGCTCCTGAACAGGGACTCCACGTCGAATGACACCAGCAAGTCATCTTTTTCGATTACGGTGGTGCGAGTATTCTAAAAAAAATCGAAACAATTACGAACGTGAGTGGTCCCTTGACCGACGAGCGGAGCCAGAACTTGGTGGAGGAGTTTCGACAGGCTGTGCAGTGGAGAACGTGTATAATCAACAATGGGGCGCATTAGGACGTCTGGCTTTTGGATTTTTGGCAGTCAATTAAGTGCAGGTGCGGATCCATTCTGGCTGAGGAGCTTGTAGTAGAGTGCTTTGTGGTTCGGGTGAACGGTGAGGAATACGCCGGCCAGCAGCTTTTGGAATTTTCTTTCCACCTTAAGCGTCGTATCCTCGTTCAGGCGGATATACGTGTCACTGTCATCAAGCAGAAGAAGCATCTTGTTCTCGTAGTAGGCTCTATCAAGAAGAACGGTAGCATTGTCTTTGTCGGCTGGCACAGTACTCAAGCCCACTTAAACGACCCACTTCTGGTGAGCCATTCATTGTAAACAAGGCTTCCGTGCTGGAAGCCGAAACGTCAGTACGTTTTTGTTTGAACAGGGCGGCGTCTATTTTTTGTTCCGAATGTACCCTCCCGGCCAGACGGGATTCCGTCATGTTCTCGACTTCAGTTTTATTTGCTTTTCCAAATTACATAGTTCACAGTGAAGTTGTAATTACTGTGTAATTCTCGTCTGCTGTCAATACATGGGCTTCTTCGGGCGGGAAACGGGCAGCCGCATGTTTTCCCACTAGAATAAAGTTTTATTCAAGTAATTCACAAGAAAGGAGTACCATATGTTGAAGGCATTATGTCGCTTACATTGAGGATCAACACCATAGCTATTTTGGTTATACTTCTTCACAGAGTGGAAGGACACTGTTTTTTTAACTACTTACGTCTGATAATAACTTGAACTACAGCTGGTTGAAATAGACTTAATTAACATTCTATTGTTTGCTCCAGGCATGCAAATAGTTGGAACCTTTCGGGGGAAAGAATGGGGCAGCGTTTCAAAACAAGTCAAGCGGCACGCCCGTCTGCCTGTTGGCTCGTTTGACTCAGAGTCGAAGTCGTCGCCAACCTTACCAGTGAGGCGGGAGATTAAAATTACGGTTGCAAGGAACACAGACCATGACTTCTATGTGGACAGCGGTTGTATCCGTTCTCGGGCCGGAATCGATTAATTATTCAGGGTCGAAGTGCATGGGTGGCTGCTCAACACAGCCCAAAACTCTCACTGCAAAAACGGCCATTTGATAAGAAGATCTGGATTTAATAGCAATGCACTGCACAGAACATACTAACGAAATAGAACAGCCCCCTTCTCTTTGGACCCCAGAGTTCAGGTTATGTTACTGTTAATGTTACTGTTAACAGTTACCACGTTGCAGGTACCACACCCATGTTAACAGTAACCATATTGCAGTAACCAGATCCATAAGCAGGATGGTGACGTGTTGTGGCGGCGCTGCTGTGCAGGGGGCCACTGGCAAAGCCTGTGCCACCACCGTCGCGCCCTGCAGCTGTTCACCGAGTCAGCTAGTCCCCTGTGTCCATTCCCGGCATTCCAGTGCGCCAGCTACGAGAGCTTCCAGCAGGGCGACTGCTTCCCGTGCGAGAGGCCGGCCGACTGCAGCTACATGGGCTACTTCGCCGACCGCTCCAAGGCGCGGGGCCGCATGTTCCTCATGACGCGCCACGATGAGCCCTTCTGCGGTCAGTGCTTCCCGAGGTATCGCTTTATCGCGCAGTGTGTGCCTCTAAATGCGGCGAGCACCCTATGGCCACAATTGGTCGACTATTTGCATTAAAATAACAACAGGCCCAAAAAACCGGTCAGCTTGGACGATTCCCACCTTAGAGCTTACTAAGACGTTCGGCGCCCTAACGAGGGTGCCTTGAACCGTTGAGTCAGCGGACGGAACTCTTCAATCTGACGAATCCTACATGTTTTATGTAAGCACAATCGCTCTGTGTCCAGGGTCGCCATGAAATCCCAGCACTTACTTGCATAGGCTGTCTACAATTGGTGCCAAAGTGTGCAGGACTTCAGCCTGTCTGCAACAAATACTCGATAACGGCTCGTACGTACGAAGAGCGGATAACCCACCAGCCACAATTCCCCGCCGCGCCACACTCCCTAGCTTGTGGCACTTTGTGTGGACTACTGTTGTAGCGTTCCACATGTAGATACCCTCTAACCCCCTTTCTTTTTATCCCACATAGGCCTATTCCCCACTTACGCTCTTTGTAAAGAAGTTTATTGAATTAAGTGTTTCACACGAACATATTGTGGTTCATTTCTGTTCATTACGTAGCCCTTCCACTGTTTTTTTTAGAATGTAGATTTAATTTTTAGCAACATTGTTTTTTTATTCAATAACGTGACCTTGGTGCCGTCGTCACTTCTGGTGATGAAGGGCTGACGCGTTTTCGCGGATGATTGATGGGCATGGCTCCTGCGTACGCGTAGCTCCAGCAGAACATCGCTCAGTGAGGCCAGTAACGCTATCGCGTTAAAAAAAGTTTTCGCGAAACTTTTCCCTTTGTCACTTAGGAAGCATAGATAAGACCTGCGAGGTAACGTTCACGACGAATGCATATAAAGGGAAGCAGCATAGTTTTGATAGGCGCGGCTTGGTATAACGACCTCTGCTCCGTAGTCCACATAGCGTCTTTAGAAGGTATACGCTAATTGTGGCTGCACTTCTGAGAAAATTGTAGGTTTTCGGTGCACTGTTACTCATTGTTTATTCTTGTTTGCCCTATTGTTTCAGCCAGCCAATACAAGCTCATTGTAAACAGCTCGGCTGACCAGGAACCGTCATGGGGGAAAATTGAACTCGAGCTCTTCGCCGAATCAGGCGCTAACGAAACGTTCAGCGTCACAACGTAAGTACGTTTTCAGGCAGGTAAACGTCAGCTTTGAGTGTTTGTTTTTTGCTGCAGCACAAATTCAGGGAACCATTTTTTTTGGTAATTGCTATGAACATCTTTATGGAATCCTTGCTTTAGCGGATATTATTTTGGTTTGCGTTGTGACTGGTGGTATATATATATAATGGGCGAAAATGTTCAATTCTGCTAAACCAACACGATAGCTAAAGACCCGATTGGAATCATTAAGGCTCAAGTGTTATGTGCCTTTAGCAAAACTTGCTGTAGGGTTAGTTGCTTGTTGTGCTATGCCCAGCCCAATACTACAAACGATGAGGTTATGTGCCCCATAAGGCGAAAATTCCGGCGCTGTGACCATTGGATTTCCACAAAATTGTATGTGCGGGTGCAATTTTGCTTTTGATTGAAATTGTGCAAGAGGAGAAATAAAGCATGAAAAACAAAGAACAAAAACAAAACTAGAGAGCGCCTATGGTGGCTCCACGATACCGCGTGACTCGTGGCTCCGTAGAGCACCAGGTGGCGTATTTCCAAACGCTTCGCTGCACAGAGCACCCAAGTGACATGTCTGTTCTCGCGATGGAAAACGGTAATTCAACGTGGTCATTGGCTGCGCCCAAGCCTAAAGCGACCTAAAACATACCAAATCACCATTATTAACAAAAACAAAGCGTAGATTTGAGATTTGTTGTTGTTGTTGTAATCCTTTATTTCGAAGGGAAGGCCATAAAAAAAATTATATTTAGGAAAATATACGCAATTAAAAAAAAAATAACCCACGAGATAGACCTGCTGGGGTTCGAACCCAAGCCGTCAGCGCCAGCACTCAGTGCTCTACGTCAAGGCTACAGAGCCAGAACGGTGGGTTTGTTTTAGCAGGAGCCTAAAAGAATAGCGCGCGCAGTGACATCACACATGTCACGTGCGTGCTCTGTGCAGCGAAGCGTTTGGAAACACGCCACCAGGTGAAGCCGTCAGTTTTTCTGGTGGTCCTTGGAGGTGTTTGGTGTGGCTTGTTTCGTTGTGTCAGTATGGAATGTGCTTCTAATTTGGCTGTACCAATAGTTTCTGCAGCGGCTAAGTGCGGTTGACTACGCCTATGCTCCCACAAGGCTGGTGCTCCGTTAGTGCACAATGCAAGCAGGAGAAATAATTCTTGCGCACTCGAGCATCGGAAGCATACTTACGGGTTCCAGGGAATTTTTGTTATGGCTGTTGTTGTTGTTGCAAGCTTTAATAGAAACAAAGGTCTGTGGCCATTCGGGAAAGAAGGGGGACAAGAGAAGGGGTGGCTCAGTCCTCATGGAGGTTGTTATTAGCATAAATGATTTTTTAGCATAAATGGAAATGTCGCAGACGGTATCCTGTGACAGTGATATGGAGTCAATCGAAGTTGTGGTGCCGTGTTAAGGAGGAGTGAATGTACGAAAGCGAGAAAATTAGAGGCATTGCCAGATGTGGTTGGGATTGGCTGTGATGGGGTGGTGACCATAATGACATGAGGGGGTGCTTTGCGGGTAATACTATTTTATCATCATCTATGGCACAGTGCAAGTGTTGGGGCGATTTGTGGTCTAGTTATGTTCCGGAAGGTGCTGAGGTGGCGTGGAGGTGTGAGAGCCTTGAGGAGTAGTTGTTAGTTCCTTGTGTTTACAGAGTCTGATTGCGGGTACTAAGTACGTCACGAGCCGCTGAAGTGCGATAATAATGTTGGTTGGTTGGAACCATGGTGACAATGGCGCGTGCCTGCTCTGAGGGATTTGCGAAATCAGGTTGGGATGTCATAGTTGAAGAAGGTTAAGAACTAAAACTAAGCAAGAATCGAAGTGAGAAAATTTTGGGCAAAGTAATTCTAACAATTTCGAGAATCTGAAAAAATAACAAAAATCAATACCGATGCAACAATGGCTACTTTAACATCCACGAAAAAGAAAGTAGGTGAAACGCTTTCCTAACTGTAAACGACCTGTTTCCGCAATAAAGCAAAGAAGGGCGGGACAAACATCCCAGTGGCAGTACCCGGGTCCCAATGTAGCAAATCGGTTTTAACTGGTCTTCATTTTCTCGATCGTTTTGAGGTTTCGTTATTGTACCCTAACAAAGTGCCCTGATTAATGACAATACAGTCGATTCGATATCGCATGTGCATGCTTTTTTCGCGGCAGTACCCACATTTTCTTTTCGCTTCTTTTTCTAAGAAATAAACTCTTAGTTAAACGGCTTTTCCGTTATCAGTCCGCCTTTCATGACTATTCTTAACGCGCACTTAGCTTCCGCATAAGGACAAATATACAAAAAAGAGCATTTTTAGTGTAAAACCTTGAAGTGCTATATTGCAGAAAAACGCACTTTGTCCGTTGAAAAAATGGCCGCTAAATGAGAAAAGTCACTCACACAAATAGGCATTTAGGCCACAGTGCGTATGTGGAGCACTTCCTATTAATTAAATTGATTGGTAGAGCAGGGGATTAGGTACACTGGCGTTCTTGTGGCAATCGAACTTGGATCTGGATAGTACAAGCCGAATGCGCTTCACAATGATACATCAGCACGTGGCCAGCGACGGAACAAAGATAGCGTCGTGGGTGCTGCGCTAACGTCTTATCGCGTAATGGAGGACGTGACGACGCGTGAACAGAACAGGTGCACATGCCTGCGTGTAAGTGTGCGCGCGCGTTATGCCCTCTATGGAAACATACTGCAGCAAAGAACAAGTGGTGTTGCATTCGGGGTGACTAACGTGTCTTCTGTGAAACAATGCAGTGATGGCCACGAGCTAAAAGCCGGGCAGGGTGACAAGGTCCTGGTGGCCGCTCACCCGGCCGTGGTGAACATCACGCGGGTCGTGATCAAGTACACTAAATATCGAGGGTGGATCTACGGAGGGAAAGACTCGTGGTTCATCGACAAAGTGGCCATCCTGGACAGCTTCGGCTACACGTGAGTGTCCCTTTCAGATAGACCGTCACTCTCAGCTGCGGGGGACACAGCGCTCCTGCTCGTTTTAATCGCCAAACACTGAAGGGAGTTGGAAATATGGTCCAAGTACGTTATCAGATAAGAGTCTTGACTACATGAGCATTTTGTGCCTGCTCTGTCACACTAATTTACTGGCCGTAAAGTTGCGTTCGAAAGTGCCGTTTCTTAGACGATTTGCTGACGTGTGCTTTTACGACACCCATAGACGAGTACGCACGCAGGGCTAAATTAAGCGGACTGCGGGAACTTTAATGAACACTATGTGCGTTCCCGAATGACATCTTGATATTTACCATAATACGGATTGAAATTATGGTTTAAAAGTCTGGGGCAGCATGAAAACATACTGAGAAATCTGCATAAATTCAGACATATGTGTGCGAATGCTTGCATTCTTCTGCCGTTTGTCTGGAGTGTGAGTTCTTTGCAGCAAAAATATGGGTATGAGGAGCGATAGACGTGGGAATGTTTTATTCTTTATGATTTCCCTTTTGTTTTCTTTGATTGATTGATGATGATATTTAACCCGCCGATGCTACACAGGCGATGAGGTGCGCCATTGTGAGGGCTCCGGATGAATTTTGACCACTTAGGGCGAAAACTCCTTGCGCCTTGCGCCGAAATCTCGACAACACGGGCGTTTTTGTTTCTTTTCGCCAATGATGCAAACTCATACCATTATAGCGATGAAGTGCCTTTACTTCGCTCAGTAACTTTTTTTTCCCGACGATGCAAGGTATACCCCCAGTTTACGCTATTTGTATTCGTATTTTAAACGTTCTTTCGCTGGCTTTTTTGTTTATTCTTCGTTAAAGGAGAGATCTATAAAACTGCATTTTTTTTTTCATATCATTTTTGTGAAAATTTTATTTGTTATATTTTTCTTATTTTCTTGGTTCTCGAAGTTGTGTTCGACTATTAACTCCATTTAAGCTATACAGTGATTGAAGGCATTACTTTCGCCAAATCTGCATTTTTTGGAAGTGTAGGGCATTGCTGGGTTCGCATTTTCGCTATTTGTTTTTTGGTATTTCTAGGTTGTTTTGCGGACTTTTCCCCTTAATCTTCGCACTTTCGGTGAGATATGTATGACGTATATTTTTTTATTTTTTTTTTATATTTATTCTGAAAATTTTAGTTTCCCTATTTTTCTTATTTTCTCCTGTTTTTTTATTTTCTCCCTTTTCAAAATTATGTCCGACCAATTATCTCCATTTACATTTTTATAACCACTAAAGGCGTTACTTTCGGCCAATCTGCATTTTTGTGGAAATGCAACGCCCTACACTGTTCGCCACTTTCGGTATTTTGTGTCCGTATTTTGCGCGTTATTTAACGTTTTTTTTCGTTTATCCTTTGGTTTTGGGGGAGATGTATGAGATGCATATTTTCGATTTGGTCAGATCATTATTGAGAAGATTTTCTTTTTTCTGTTTTTCTTATTGTTTGGCTTTTCAATGTTTTGTTGTACATATTGTCTACATTTACGCTATTATAGGGGTTGAAGGGGTTACTTCCGCCAAATCTATATTTTTGTTGAAATCCAGGGCGTTACACTGTCCCGGCTGGTGGTGGTGGGAGGGGGTGGGGGGTGCTGGGCAAGTAATACTACGCATTAAAACAGAATGACATCGTTACGGTAGTGAGGAGGTAGCCGCAAATGAGGTGGCTGCAAACAACGGATGGCGTTATCTGTTTCGTGACTGCGACAGCAAGAACTAAAGTCGTAAATTTTCAAGAAGTTATATAATAAATTACATGGTTTACACTGGACTCCGCGACGCCAAATAGGCGTGCGTCAGACTCACTTGGCGTGAACGGAAAAGACGACAACCACCAGTATACTTACATCGCCTGCAATGCAAAACAAGCAAAGACAAGGGGAAAACACAGACAACATACTAATTAAAACGCATGAGAGCCAGCTGACACCTCAATTTTTGTTATTAGACTTGCACTAGTGCCAAGAGCAAAACTTGGTGAGCAAGAAAAACCCAGCAAAAAAGTTTTCATTAATCAGTAGTATAAAAAAAGAAAGCCCTCATTCTATCACCATAGACTTCTCGCTCAATGTACCGTCAAGCTCTCAAAAGTTTGTTGCCTTATTTAGATTACAAAAGCCTGACTTCTATATTAGCAAATCCTATTGCCCAAACTGAAGAACAGTATCCGCAGCAACAAAAACAACAAGAAAACAAGCAAAGCAAACACACTTCTATCCAGTGTGAAATACAGAGGAGCTGTGGTTCTCTTACCCCAGCTCGAGCCTCAACGGGCGCTTGGCCGAGAATGTCAGCGCCGTCACCACGCAAATTCTACGGTTCGCGCAAAGCAATCGGCGGCACAAGGCTCCCTCCCTCCTCCCTCCTGGAGTGGGAGGGAGAGAAACCCACCCCTCTGAGAGCGCTGCGCCCTCTGTCGGTAGGTCTAGGAACCGGGAAGCATGTAGGGGACCTTCAACGCCCTAGAAAGCAGAGATTTTTTCCTCTCGCTGTCTCTATTTGAGCAAAGTTTAGACCAGCGCACAATATCGCAGCCTGAGAAATGCAAGTTCATATCCTTCCACAATAATACCGATCCTATGCCGATAATACCGATAACGCCGATAATACCACGCTAGTTTAGGGCGATTTTATGATTAAAGCAGATACTTGAATTGAGAAGATACTATGCAGACTGAAAGAAAAGAATGTCAGTGCGTATAATGATGGCGGCATTAAAAATGTATGAAGTATTAATGTTTATCGAAGAGACGTCTGCTTTAAAATAAGCCTACAAGGAGCAGCTTAAACTGTACAAGACATTTTTGTTGCCTAATGTCAACAAGAAGATAAAATTCCTCGTTTTAAGAATGAAATCTTCGTGAAAGCCACCTGTACCGCCCTCGCCAACCAAGCTAATCGCATTGTTGACTAGGTGTGCGCAAATTCGCCGCTGTTTCATTTTTCCGGCAGAGGCATTGGACATACGAAAAGCTACGCTTGAAAGATAAGATAAAGGTACTCTAATTGTCCGATTATTCATATTCTGCTGTGTATCGATATTAAAAAAAAGCGCTTGTACCTCCACGTTGCTTAAAGTACGGTTAAGAAAGGGGAGAAACGGGGTGCACAAGGGGGTGAGAGAAAGAGTATGTGAAAGAAGGAGGTTTTATTGAGCCTTTAAAGGGACACTGAAGTGAATTTGTCAAGCTCCTGTTTTTACTTGCACTGCGTAGACTGGCTCAAATTAGCACACTTTTCATCGTTTATCCAGTTGACAAATCGGTAATTATTTTACAAAGCGCGAAGGAAGAAAAACTACCATGCGCGGTTTGCGGCGGCCGCACCAACTAAGCTGTGATGTTGGGAGGAGGGGGCACCGTGATTGGACGATGCCTAAGGTTAGCAATCATACAAGTTTCGGTTTCGGTTTCGGTTCTGTAAAACAACATGTTCGACATCCGATGGCGTCGTTGGATGGGCATTCTCAATATTCCAGTAATCGTAGTACCGCGCTTCTGCAATGTTGTCGGCTGTAAAATGCATAAGATAATCCTCCCAGGACGGCTTCGAATTGTAGCATTCACTAGCCGAGGCCTACGCAGTGCATGAACGCCCTCCGCGTCCCCGCAGACGCGCAAATGCATGTGCTTTTCCCCCGTATTTGGAGCTTGCCTCACTCATGCCTGTATCGTAAAAAGCGTGTTCGCACCAGGCCAAGGGTCTGTTGAGATTCTGGCCTGTGCCCACTGCCCGCAAGCAGACGGTGCTTATGGCAACAGTACGCCAACAAGAACTCGCTAGCGCGCCAGTGCCAGGCTTCACGAGTTCTGCGGACTAGTTCGTGGAGCAGTGAACGTTTCGGCCCCCAAAAAGGTGAACCCAGTATAGAAAAAAAAAAAGCTTGTACCCGCGGGGATTCGAACTTGTGACGGGCAAACACTTGCCATGATATATCTAGCGCTGCAGACCACACGGCCACGGGCGAGAGCAGTGCGGCGATGGAAATATAAGGTATATAATGTATAACCAGTTTACACTTTTATTTAGTTTTAGTATTTCAAGCATCTTAGGTGACTATTTGTTGTATTCCGCTCGTGCAGTAAGCGTAACCCGAGTTTCCACAATAGCTCACGTCTAGCAATTGCATTTCTTAGACGGAAAAGCGTTCGCAGATGCGTAGTCGTGCTGCTGACCGCTGTGCTTGTTCGCCCAGCGCAAAAAAGTGCTTCCCGCACCGTAGTTTTACGCTGTACGGTAAAAATATCAGTTGATTTTATTTCCTTAGTACCTATATTGACTTCGCTGACTCTTCTCCCCCTTCAAGAGGCCTTATATTTTCCTACTGGCGTACCAGTCAGCGAAGCGTCGCATGTGCGCTTGTGCAACGCTTGTGTGAATCGACCTTGACTTGGAGCTAGATACAGTGTACAAACTAACCAAGTAAAGAAAGGCACATTCTTCCATTCACAAATGTGTTGTGGCTTGATCGAGCGAATTGCGACGACCCGTCGGCGGCCGGCGGACTAAACGTTGGGCCGACTGACTCGGTCGCGGAAGGTCGGCGAGCCGTGCAGTAGCGCAGCCAATTGCCAGCTCCTCTCCTGCTGACGTCACACGAAAACGCCAAAGAAAATGGGCGAGAGTGCAGAGAGGAGGAAAGCATTTTCAAATTGATTTTTCTACTAAATAAATTCGCGTAAACGCGCTCAGAGTGGTAGAAACAGGGCCTAGGGACTTTGGACTACAATTTGCGCTTGTAATCCCGCATTGTTTACAAATCGCTTCAGTGTCCCTTTAAAGGCCCCTCAGGTGAGGCATGGTGGCCGGCGTACCGGTGACCGTAGCAGCCCTCGCCATGACCTCCCGTTGGATAGTCAGGTCGGAGCCTCCCATCGCCTCAGCCCAGTGTCCACCGTCTTGTAAGGAGCAATGGCGGTTGTGAGGACTGTTTTAGCACAGATGTTCGACCGTTTCGACTGCTCCACCAGCAGGGAAGTTGGGAGAGGGGGAAGTTGTAGAATAAATACCTGGCTGGTGGTGGCGACAACCAAGGGTATTGGTTTGCCCCAGTCGCCATAGGTGTTCCTAGGCGCAAGATAAGGCAGGGTGGGCTTGAAATCATTCAGACGGCACCAGCACCGTAGGAGACGCGCACTAAAGGCAGTAGAGCCATTTCGCAGCCGCACAGAATTTGTTACATGTGAGTTCGCTTGCCTTTTAACCCAAACTGCGTCATTTCGGTATGCTTTGGACCCACATTGGGTGATTCTAGGCCCCTCGCAGTGGGCAAGACTTACCAGCCAGCGAAATCAACGTCCGATTCAGGCGCCACAAGTCGCCTCATCGGATGAGCAAGAGACTTGGTCGACAAACGACCTCAACTCAAACTAAAAATTGGCGCGTATCTGCTCCTTTTGTTGCAAATGTCGACAAAAGACGATAGTCTTTGTCGACATTTCCCAAGTAAATACATCCCTTCTTTTTCCCACTAACCTCTCATGCTCTTCCTCTTCCGTCTTGCTCCACCTAAGGTAAATGCGCTAAAGTATTTGCTCAAGTCAATTTAAATTTACTGTGTTCACTGCTCTAGGCCGGGTGCCTCGATGCCAGCGCTGCCGTACGGCGGAGACGTGCGTGAATTGAAGCGCCTTACTTCAACATTTATAGAACCGCGTTGCCGTACTCCACGTGCGTTCCAAGTAGAACGTGGAGCCTATCTAGTGGATCCTTTCGTAGCTGTTGCCGTTTGATTTCTCAAAATGCCGCCATAAGCTACAGTGGCGGGACGACAGCAGGTGACGGAGTGAATCTTTTTCTGCAGTGGATGTAGTATTTCATTTCGCGAAAATTAAGCATCTAGGAATTTTTTATAAAGGAACACTGTAAAAATCACTTATGTATTAAGTTTCTGTCTCATATTTGCGTAATGTCTTATTCTTTTTTCAACAACGTTCACAAGCATGAACATTGACACCGTATGTTAAGGTTTGGTTGAGTATATAAGACTATTGCGCATACCTTGTTTCACATTGGCCGGGTGGCTGAATCGAGACACGGACAGACATACCAAAATTTCTTGGTCTAATTTGCCCAAGAAAGGCTGTCGTCTTAAAAACAGTTTTCTGGGCGTCACATCAACTGAAGTGCCACAACTAGGATTGATAACAAACAGGCATGCTCAAGCCGTTGTGGGTTGAGCGTCATGAAACTCACCTCAACGTCGCCTCTTACCCACTCATACCGAAAACTCGAACCCACATCAAACTCAAACATAATTATTAAAGAGTGGTCTCTGATAGACTTGATTTCACGAAAGCTTCATGGCGGTCTTTGAAGACATAATAGGCTTACACGAACAACGCATGAAGGGTGCCTCCATTTTTCGGAGTAAAATCGCCAAATGCGTGTTTGCGACTAATACTGTGAAGACTATAATGTGAAGTTTATTTTTCACGCAAATCTTTGGAAGGTCTTCGAGCAAAAACAGAGGCGTATAAAAATTTCACTAAACTGCTAGCTTTTTTTTATCCTTCGTGCAGAGTTTCGTACTGCGGCCTCCGCACACGTCTGCCGGACGGACAGCCCGTCAAGCTGCGAGTGCGGCCCGAGGACTGCCAGCCTCCACCGTCACAGCGCGTGGCCCGCCTCATCTGGCAAGTCCTCAGCGATCCTGTGCTGGGCAGCCAGCCGAGGCCCCCGCGCCTTGTCTGGACGCTCCGGCTCGAAGACGCCGCCGAAGCCGCTGCGTCGGCAACCACACTGGTTGGCGCAGGACTAGTCGACGCGCGTCCGCTGCCACTCACACCACCAGCCCGGAAACCTTGAGCTGCCGAATCAGCTCTCGATTCGGTGCCACGGGTGTCTTCCCGAGCTTGCAGGTGGGATTGCGAGGGTAAGAAGGCTTCCCATGCTTTAACTAACGTCTGGGAGAAGTGATTGAGCAGCTTAAAGCTTTGTGCTGCTGCAGACGATGAAACAGGTTCGTTCTTTGCCTGTGATGCATTTGCGCCATAAAATATTATCATTAATCAATCAACTGATCCCGTCCGTCGATCGCGGGTAGTTTGCCAGGTGGACGTGAGAAAAAAAAAACTTCACAGCACGTCAACCATGCCCAGTTGATATAAATTAATATGGAGCATTCCACTCCGGTGCGTGTCATAGCTGAGGTGCAATTTGTCCGCTTACAACATCCTACATTTGAAAAACAGCGTTACGAAGCTAATTCAAGAGTACCGAAATTCCCGGCCGGCCTATCTGAATGCACAACGGCTCTTCAAGGTTCAAATACGATAGTTTGCATCGTGGAAGGAGGATATGTCTTCTTGGATGGGGCCTGTACATTATATGACCAGTATACGTTTTCTATGTGTTGTGAGAACTGAATCTACTATACGGTAGGGGACGGCTCCCTCTCTTGTAAATCTTAGCACGAAATTGACTGGCGCATTTTATTAAGCCTACATTTATTTGCGTTCGTCTTAATGTATCAGTAAATAAAGGATAGTCAAATTTCGATTAAAAGATAGTTTGTGATTCATTTCGAAATCATCTTTTATTAACATTTATGCGCTTCCCAGACAGGTCGTGGGAGCAGGGCAAAAGGTTCAATAACCTTTTTAACCGTGAACTTCATCCCCCGTCTAGAGGTGACCCGGAGCGGTGGCTCAGTGGCTAAGGCATGGTGCTGCTGAGCCCAAGGATGCGGGTTCGATCTCGGCAGTGGTGGCTAATTTTCTAATGGAGTAAGAAAGCCAGAAAGCACATGTGTCTACGTTTAGACCCATATTAAAGATCCCCACATGGCCAAATTAATGCGGAGCTGTCCTCTACGGCGCTCCTTGTAGACCAGGTGTTGCTTCGGCGCGTTAAATCCCACAATCTTCAGCAGTCTGGACACTGCCAGCCACTACACTGTTCTGATCACTGTTCTGATAGCGATCATGTTTAAAAAGAGTAAAAGTATGAAGTAGCTGACCGATGTAATGTATTTGCTTTTGTCCCAATTTACTTTGCGGGGGATAATAACACGAGCGACCATAAATACTAATAATGATGCGTAAGTTTGCAGATGCTCCTAAACCTCAGTGTTTGTTTTTCGGAAACAAAGGGATTTAAACAAGAACGCTCTCGACATACAAATCTTTGCCTCGGGTATTAATGTTCACCCTAAATGTACCATTGTCTCTCTCCATAATTATCACAACACTCTTCTTGCTCTTGCGAATATTTATGTTACATTTTTTTCGCCAAAGAAGATATCTGTATATGAACGTAAAGTGAGGCCCAGATTGTACGCATAATTGTGGTGTTATTTGCTTTTTTCTTCTTTTTCACATTCAGAGGCGAATTGGTGAAGCAAGTACAAATTACCCCAAAGATACAGCTACGGCATGACATTCCAGTTGCTGCTGGAATGAAATCCTTCCAGCCACGAAGAAGACAGATTACTGTGCTCAGGTTAGCTTACTCTTTTTCCTTTTTGGTCACCCTTAGTGGGAAACAAACATTTTTGCTAGGCGCCGGTAAGAACTGGTTCCATGCCATGTTCTTGTTTTCAAAAATAACAAACTTTGCGTTGGGGTGAAGAGAAACAGTTTTTCAATGAGCGCAGTTCTACGTATTGAGGGCATGCGGCACAAAATATGCGTTCAAATTGTTTAAAATGTGCGTTCAAATTGTTTATTTTTATATACAAACCAGGTAGAACTTGTTAATTTTTCAAGTTATTCTTTGAGGGTTTTGTGTTATATAAATCTTTATGATGTTGACCATGAATTTTTACAATCTTTTACTTTCTCAATGTTGTTGATTTCAGTACTTTTAACACTTTAATTTTTATTATAATTCGTTATTTCATTGTCTCAACCATATTTATATCTAAAACGCTTGGGCGTGCGCGAGCGTGCGTGCGTCCGTACGTGTGTGTGTGTGGGTTTGTGTTACCGTAGAGAGTGTTTCATTATCTACGGTTTCGAGGCAAGGTGCAGTAAATAATTCTAATCAATTTTGCATAACGAAGAGGATATAAGTTTAAAGGGCTAGGAAAAATTAGCTCTTTTAATGGGAAAGAATCTGATGCCCCTTAAAGCAGAATTGTGGTGTCCGGTGTCTCCGTGACCTAACGGAGTTCCAAAAACAGACGACAGCGCAAACTGAATGAAGGCACAAACAAAGAGAGAATAAGTGTGTCTGCGATTCTAACGTCTGTCCTACAGAATGCGATCCCTACAGACACACCCGCAGCATGGACGATCACTGGCTTTGGAAGACAAAAGTTAGAGCGTGTAAATGGGTCGTGGCCTTCTACACAAAAAGTGTATTAGACGCACTGCTCAGGCGTACGCGAGTGATTCGAGCATGCTAATAGCGTAAGTGGCGAATTACTTTTATGTTAATATTGAATACGTACGGCTTACAAGAGCGAAAAAGGAAAGAAAGGAAGAAAATAATCCTCCTCCTAAAGCAGCAGAAGAAAACGAAAAGGACTAATCAAGAAAAGGACCTTACAGGTCGTTATGAGAGGCATAATCGCACCCCTGGAGGACAACAGTAGCAATTTGAACATCCTAGTTACGAAAGTAGCAAAGCGTGTTTACGCAAGAGGGCATATGCAGGGCTGACCAGGGCTATAGGCGACGCCTTTCAGTCATACTGACAGAGATAGAAGCGAAACGGCGCAAAGAAAAAAAGGGTCACAAGGATGATAATAAGAGGACGCAGTCCCACCACTTGCAGCCTGCATGAGTAATTTGAGCATGCTAGTTAGAAAAGTTCCAAACACGTGTTCCCTAATTACGTATTTGTGTCGCTAAAAAGCATGATCAGTCATAGTAGCACAACGAAAGCGTACCAATAGGAAAGGACCCTGGCGATGGTACTGAAAGGATAATGTCGCCACTGGACACGTTTCTGTATGTCTGCGCTGTCTCTACTGCCATGAACTCTGAAGTGCGACACTTGTGGCCCATGTAAAACATGGTCGCCCACGAAAGATCGCTTCAGAATAAGATTTCAAGGGAACGCATCTGTGCCGCACAGCGAGCAAACAGGCAGCCGCTCGCTGCAGCTTGAAGCGCCCTCTAGCCGATACTACCGTAACCGTTACGACGCGAAGACTACACTCAAGACCTATATGCTTTCCGTGACGAAGACGTTGCCGTAGCAGAAGAGGACATGCAGTAATCCCTCGTTATAACAAAATCGATGTACTGGAAATATCGCATTATTCGAAATTTCCTCTCCTCCCAACCGAAACGCACGCATTTTAGGCCACATTACTCGAAGCGCACGAAGAGCTTGACCCGCTTAGAGCGAAGTGGTGAACGGAGGCGTGGCCAAGCTGGGGCGACTCAGCGGCGAGTCAGGCTGTCAACTTGACGGGTCAACGCAAGCTGGTGTTTTCCCGGCAATTTCTTGAGTCGTTCATGCTCGATTCGCCCCGTCTGAGTCTAGACAAATGGTCCAAATGCGTGGTAGTCCCATTGAATTTTGTTCCTAAACATTGGTCATAGGCGTGGACGCGACGGTGTGCGAACACCGACACCCGTTCCTTAGAATCAGCAGTGTCGTCGACAACTGGGCGCCAAAAAACTCTTGTGTTACAAATTTCAAGGCTGCACATTTCTGGAAAAGATTGCCCAGTGATCATGCAAAGAAGCTAGTGCAAAACCAGTCAGTTTTCATGATTGCGCTGTGCAGTTAATCATTTTTTTTTTCAGCTCAACAAACACAACCTCAGACTCGAGTCAGGGCGTCTGCGGCGCTTTCCCGCGCGAAACACTCGTAGAGTTCTGTGACGCCCGCACGCACCCCGATAAAATTGGACACTGCCACTTTCACTTTTATGTCAGGCGACCACAGCGTCATGAAAGTCTTGATAAAATTGGAGTTAGGGTTGTTCGCGCTCGGAAAGAATTTAAAAAAGCCGAAGCTCACTGCCTGTTTTGCACCTGAATAAAGGTTGGTTTCACTGAATACATTGCACTTTGATTGCTCGCAACTGTGGCGCAATCATAGTTCAAATGCTTCAGGTTTTCTGGAATTGTCGCTTATATCGAAATACCGCCTATAACAAAATTTTTCGCCCTCCCGAGGGCATCGTTATAATGTGGTATTACTGTATTCACGATAGTCCTACGATTGGACACGAAAGATCGTACAGCTTGAAATAAAATTTAATGATTTTGCAATCCAATAAGTAAGCAGTCTGAAGTGCATCTCTGAATTTGTTTACTTCGCGGGCTTGCCGCTAAAATATATCAGCATTGCACATCCCCGTGTGCGCACAAACTATTTCTGTCACGTGTCTATGGGGACGCCAATAACTAAAGTGATGTATCTTAAAAGAGCTGGTATCTCCGTCTCTTATACGTTCGATATACGTTCGATAGGTATACGTTCAATACTGCCGTATGCAAACAATTTTCGAACCCTGCTGAACTGATATGTTTTCTTTTCGTTGTCCTCTCAATAATGGTTTGCCTTGAAAGTAAATAAATGAATATTTTCAAAAGAATCGAACTATTTTACCACTTAATGTGACTGAAAGGACACAACCTGAACGAACATAGATGCAATGGTGTTTACATTGTTAATTCAGTTGTCTAGCGGGACCTCTTTTTGTTATGAGGTGTGAACGGATCCCCGATATAACGTATTATGAATGGTCATGCATCATTTGGTCAGCGGCAATGCATTGGTGAAATTCGGCGAGAGTATGATAAGTTGGTTTTGTCAATGCACGAAATGATCGACGCTGCAAATGTACTCGTTTCTTGGGAAGTGTATGAGGCATGGTAGAGCACAAGTTCAAAGAAACGTTCCACAGTCCTGATAAATTAAACGTAAAAAGAACCCATCAGTAGTGTACCTTGCGAAAACCAAGAAGAAAGAAATGTGTTTCACTGCTACCACTTACTACTACCCAATGCCTCATATTTTCAGTAGGTCATGCTTGATTTTATGTTCTTATAACACAATCAATCGGTAAGTGTTTGGAGGAACTAAAATCCTCGCCCTTTTTATTTCGTTCCCAGGGTTCTGTGGACAGCTCGGAACATCGTAGTGACGGTCAGTGATAAAGTGGAGGCAGTTAGTGGAGCTAACGGTGCCTGGACGCGTTGTCGGCCCTGGAAGTTCGGAATGTGCTGCGGAACGTCACAAAAACTCCAGTGCGTTGTGCAACCGCTTTGCAACTGAGCAACTGGTGCCCAGTGAGTCTCGACGGGACATTACAATGGCGGAGACACCGAATAGGCTGCTGGACTCGAGGTCAGAGTTACACTCGGAGACGAAGCTGCAGTGCGGTGCAGGCAGCGAGGGGCTTCCAATCAGCAGAAGATCCAGGACTGTGCGCAGAACGACGACATATCTTTGCCAAGCCACCTGAAACATTGTGACTGCGTGGTTTTGATGGCTGCCTTGTTCTTCACCTGAAGGAAAGAGAAGTTTCAGCACCGAAGCTGCTGGCGGCTTCGTGTTAATTGCACTCAGTCGAGGATACTCAAATAATTTGCATTCCCTGAAGTACTCGGTTAATGTCTGGGTGGTATGTAGTTCCTGAAGCAAAGCTCCGTACATGCTGTTTTAGTACTGTACTGTTTGGTTAAAAACGTTCGTTTATTGATACGCGCCAGGTAAATACTCAAAAAGTATTTTCTTTCTCACAGGTTCAAATCAGAAAATTTATTCCAACCGAGTCGTTCTAATTCCAATACCGGTTTTGAACATATTTGACTGCAGCAAATAAACAAAAATTAGAAACCAAAGATTATGTTCTTTTGGGTATACACCTCATTCATTTGGGAAATTGCTATTTTCTTCTTTGAAACTGTACGGTTGTCCACTAACACAAATAAAGGTTTTATAGGTTCTGCGAAGAACACCCACATAAAAAATGAAAACTTGTTACGAAACAAATTCAGAACAAGCCCTTCACGACTTGCGCAGAACAGGCTAAAAAATGATCAAGATTATAGAGAAGACAAAACGTTTAAGCTTTGATCGTGGAGGCTATAATTATTTTTTGTGTGTTCGTGTGACAGTTGAAACTAACCGAAAAAGCGGAGAGCAAGTTTCTTTATTAAGTATCAAGCAGCCTTTGTCTTTCAGAGCGTCTTTGGTTTCTCTATTACACAGAATGACCGCGAATTCGGTGCAGTTCAAATAAAAAATCCCACCAGTAATTGTTCGCGCACTATGAAAAGCGTTAGGTGCATAGATTAACAGCAACAGAGCGAGAATAGTTGTTATTGATTGGGGCAGTTTTAGCCTAGCAGAAATCTGCCCACATTTGCTGGTGTGTTAGTTGTGATGATGCAAACGACACGGGATTTCTCCAAGGAATGCCCAGACGATGCGGAGTGTGTGTTAACTCAAACTTGTAAATATACTCCAAGTTAGTGATCGGTTTTATTTCTTTGTGGAAATGAACTTATACGATATGAATAGCACGCTTAAAGTTACTTCGAGGCACCTCAAGTCCAAGATCACAGGCAAACATGAAAAAAAATACACCATCTCCCCGAAGGTAACTATGTGGTGATACAAAGCATGGGGGTTTCGTGTAGGTTCCACACCGGGGCAGAACCGCCGCAGGCGGTGTCTCCGAGCAGACTGAACGCCGCGCAGCGCGCGACCTTTTATACAGCTGGAGGAGAGGATAAGGGAGGAGAGACGCGCATGCGCAGTGGGGGTGTGCACGGCGCTACAACAAGGGAGGGACATAGCCCCGACCATGAGATGGCTCCTGGAGCGACAGTGTCCCCTGTGTCTTCCTGGGCCGGCACGAGACGAGCACGCTTCCCCTTTAAGAGCTCCTGGAGCAAGAGTGTTGCCGGTGTCTTCCTGAGCCGGCACGAGACGAGCCGAGCGGCGGGAAGGACAGCGGCGTTATCACAGCTGGTTAGGGCTCCTGAGCGACAGTGTTGGCGGTGTCTTCCTGAGCCGGCACGAGATGAGTCGAGCGGCGAGGAGGAGCGGCGGGGAGGAGAGCGGCGTTATCACAGCTGGTTAAGGCTGTGACAGTGTTGCCGGTGTCTTCCTGAGCCGGCACAAGACGAGCGGAGCGACAAGGAGGAGACGGGGTTATCACAGCTGGTTAGGGCTTCTGGAGCGACAGTGTTGCCGGTGCCTTCCTGAGCCGGTACGAGACGAGCCGAGCGGCGAGGAGGACAGCGGCGCTATCACACCTGGTTAAGGCTCCTGGAGCGACAGTGTTGCCGGCGTATTCCTGAGCCGGCACAAGACGAGCGGAGCGGCGAGGAGGAGAGCGGCATTATCACAGCTGGTTAGGGCTCCCGGAGCGACAGTGTTGCCGGTGTCTTCCTGAGCCGGCACAAGACGAGTGGAGCGGCAAGGAGGAGAGCGGCGTTATCACAGCTGGCGTGGAGAGGGGTACGAGGATAGCGTCCTGGGCACGTTGGTACTCC
The DNA here is from genome assembly GCF_048455015.1 of Haemaphysalis longicornis. Classification (NCBI taxonomy): domain Eukaryota; kingdom Metazoa; phylum Arthropoda; class Arachnida; order Ixodida; family Ixodidae; genus Haemaphysalis; species Haemaphysalis longicornis. The sequence goes on from NW_027526365.1 coordinate 2,614,400, forward strand.
ATTGTTAAATAAAATGATTGCGCTAAAAAGGACACGGACGGAGTGAGGACAGACACACACGTTGTGTCTGTGTCTGTCCTCACTCCGTCCGTGTTCTTTTTAGGGCAATCATTTTATTTAACAATGGGGTACGAGGAGGCGAGGCGCGGATGCCGGACGCCGAGGGATGACGTAGGGTCAACTAAGAGATGCTTTGCATCTAAAAACACCCAACTGGGCACACGCGTCCTTTAAGTGATCTTTAGACGCACACACGCCGACGAATCCTCACATAGAGGACACTCTGTGCTGCAGTCGAGGACTACGTGACATCGTTAGTCACTTACGGCTCTTACGACTTACGGCTCTTGCCTGCTTAGTGTGATCAAGGAACCCGTACCGGTTCCGAAACGTCTGTGTTTTCACCTTGACTTGGTCCGTGACCGCATCTTCGTCCTTAACATGATACCTGACCAGACGACCTTTCGTCGAACTCTTGACTACATATCATTCAGCGGAGTCTCTACTTAATTTGGGTGGCAGCTTGCACGTGTTCACCTTTTAAAGACAATAGTCTTTCTTGGGCTACTTAAACCCAGAAATTTCGGTCTGTCTGTATGTCTGTCTGTGACTCGATTCAGCCACCTGGCCAAATTAAAATTGATATTGCGGAATAGTCTTTTATACTCACAGCCAAATGTAAACGTCGAAGCCCGGTTTATTTGTTCATACTTGTCAACTTTGTTGAACAAGAACAAGACATTGCGCAAATATAAAACAGGAAATTAGTACACAGGGGATATTTACAGTGTTCCTTTATGAAAAAATGGATGCTTGGTTTTTCGATAGCAAATGATATCCTACACCAAGTGCAGGAAACCGCCGCCTACTGGCGGCATATGAAAAATCACGCGGCAGCAGCAACGAAAGGTTCCACTAGCTAGGTTCCACGTTCTGCTTGGAATGCACGTGGAGCACGGCCACGCGGTTCTATAAACCTTGTAGTCGGCCGCCTCCATTCACGCGCGCCTCCGCCGTACTGCAGCGCTGGCATCGAGGAACCCGGCCTGTAGCAGTGGAAGGCGGAAAATTCAAATCGCCTTGCGCGAATGTTTAGTGTGTTTACTTTAGGATGAGCGCGACGGAACAGGAAGAGCATGAGAGGTGAGTGGGAAAGCAAAGGGGGCATTTCCTAGGCAAATGTCTACAAATACTATCGTCTTTTGACGACATTTGCAACGAAATAAGCAGATACGCGGCCATTTTTTTTTTAATTTAGCTTGTGTTTTTCCGGCGGGGACTTGTAGATACTATCGTTACGACCAATCCGGGGCGTACTTTCAATTAAGACCGTAATTGGCTTGATGATGCCCTCTTCCTCTGCCCAACTGTAAGCAGGCTTCACATAGCGCTTAAAAATTTAGACGTATATGAAGCGTATCATAGTGTAAGTAGTTTCTAATATCCATACTTCGTGTTGGGGTCCTTTAATAAGTGCTTTTGATACGGAAAAGTGGCAGTGAGTTTCAATCACCTCTAAGAAGCGACTGCTAAAAATTGATGTTTAAAACCTGCTAAGATTCGCTGATACATCCTGTCTATATTAATACAGTTGCGAGTACACCAAGATAAAAAAAAACCCGTACGCACAGTGTTCGTTTATACCGAATACACATCTGCTGACTGCGTAAGTTGCATGCAGTGTTCTTTGTTATGCGCAACGCCAGAGGCCGACACAGCCTATTAAACAGTGGGATTAATGCGCAATTAACCCGCGCCTTCTGGTGCAAAACGGTCGCTTTCGGAATGGCTGCCGTCTATGCACGTCTGCAAAATTAAATCCACAGGTATGCCCCCCTCCCCCCCAAGAAATATAGGGGCAGTTCATGTCTGTACTCCTTAGCCTGCAAATGATATGCCTTAGATCTCGTAGCTATTTATATTTACTTGTTTATTTAGTGACTCTCTGCCTCCAGATGAGTTACAGGATGGAGTGCGCCTAGCAGCGAAAATGTGGAAATAATAGAGTTGAAGCATTTTTTACGGATGATGGGTTTTAAATTATTTGTGCTCGGGGTGGAGGCGATGGCAGTGTCATTGTGGTTCCAGTCACTGCTTGTTCAGGGAACTAAAGTGTTATGAAATTATTTCGGCTGTCGATGGCTCACTAACATTTAAACCGTAATCCAAACCGGACGACGTGCATAAGAGAGTCGTTAAAATTTGTTTTTAAACAGAAAACGGAGTTGCAGTGGAAAATCTTCTGAAAAAAAAAAGAAAGCCGTGAACATTTAGGACGCACCGGAGGTCAGGTGAGTTCAATGTATTCACCATGCTGGTTTCAATAGAAAGTGAGGAGTAGTTTGATTAAACAAATGGTCTGCGTTGTTTTGAATCGATAAGAGGACAAAAAGGAGGAAAGATTGAGAAAGATTAATATGGCCCGTTATTATTGCAGTTCGGAAACGTGCTAGGGTGTCTAGGCGAAGAAAATATCCCAGAATGCGATTAGAATGGTTAGTCATTTTAATGAAGAAGGTTTTTCTAATATCGATTATTTGCGATATGGAAACCGAGATACTTCCATGAATATACGCATAAAAAGAACCGCTGTTAACAGTATGGGTGCACCTGTTAGCAGAGTTACCGCGGTCGCATATTCGCATTGTATTTGCATTTTTAGTGTTAAGTAACTGTATCCTCGGTATTCAATTGCGTAGAATGCATGCAGTCAACCAAGTGTGCGCCGCCATATCTGTGGCCAAGCGTCTGTTGCTAGGCGACGTTGTGCGCACGTCCCGCAGAACAGGCACCCCTCTTCTCCTCCATGCAACCGTGTGAGTGCGCCCACGGCCGGAGCGCCCGCCGCTCCTCCAGGCCGGCCGTGGTGCGCCGTCACTCGTTACGTGGGGCTCCGCGGGATGGCGGCACTTGTCCGTGCTAAGCACGACTGTGAAACACATGACTGTGTTTTACGTTACCAGAGTCCTTCAAAAGCATTGAAGGACTCTGACGTTACGAACTCTTCGCCGAACACAAAGTATTGCGTGGAGTTCACTGTGAGTGCGATTAATAACATCTCTGTTGGCGCCACAGTTTAGAATCGGATTGGAACGGAGCAGATGACGCACGCCGGTGTCTTTTTTTTTTCGGCGAGCGGCCGCAGTGGCCCAGGCTGCGCCGTGTCCGTGGCACATCGGCCATGTCTGTGGCCGTTTCCAGTGTTGCCAAGCGAAGAAATTGACCGCTAAACTTTTTAACGAATACCATCTATATATTGATTGCGCTAAACATACAAGTTGTTAACGTTATTGTTGAATTTAAAGGAGTTGTGGCATTCACAAATGCTTAATTTTACTCGATCGATGTGGCACCAAGTGGCGGGTGTAAAGTTTGCGGCACACCGGAAGCTGTTAGGCACTTTTCATAAACGTCTCATGTTTTTCATCGGGAAGACTGCAGCTTTCGTTAAGAGTGCGTCCCTGTACTCCCGGCTGCCGTGGTGTGAGGTTCAGAGCTTACGTCGCTGGCCTTCTCCGTCATCAGCCCACAAGTTGACTGAGGCACCTACAAGTACATACGTCAGTGCAGGTACCTACGGTACATGCAAACTACGAATCTCTTCAAGGGACTACAGTACGAAAAACTCGAGTAACAATCCCTAAACTCTAACGTTCAATGGCTTGACGTTGGGCACACCTGTACGCTCTGTTTCTTTCCGCTTCCTTTTTATGTTTGCTCTTATGTACTCACTTTCTAATTTCCGACTTGCCGGACAGGAAACTAGGCCCTTTGAAGCCTCTTTAAGTCATTGCAAGCCTGGTTAACATTTGCACTTTTCTTCTACCGCCTTCATTCTTTCTTAAACCGCCTGCAAAAACCTAAAGGTGGGGAAAATGGTGCAGCAAGGAAAATTGTTAATAGACACAAAACAGAGCCATTGTCACAACACTTATACTTGGGTTGCGTCAGACGTTCGAGCACGGGATAATATTAAGCAATCAGTAGCAACACATACTGGGTTTTCTTAAAAGGGAAGCCTGTATTCCAAAAGGGCGCATTTAGGTGAATACTTAGCTTGCTAAGCTGCAATACTGGTAAGACGCGGAACAGAGCGCTACAAGAGTTGGGAAAATCAATAAAACTGACAATCACTGTCAAAACATTCATCAGGATTAACGAGTAGATAATCAGTTAGATAAAAAAGCTCCGTTTCGCGTGTCAGCATCTTCCTTAAAGGAGCCATGAAGAGAAAATACAACTTTATTTAATTTGAAAGAACTAGAATTCAGTATCTCACTCAGCTCTATTACAGCCACAAAAGATGTTTTTTTAACGAAAAAAAAGCAAGAAGTATTTGAAAACTTTCAAATTTTGCGCCACAGTGACGTGTTATGAGCAAGAATGACGTCATACGGGCCAACAATAAAACACAATTTTCAGTGCGTTAACTGCACGGTAGCATTCAAGTGATGCGGTCAGATGGAACTAGAGGCCCCATTACAGACGTCCAGTCATGTGTCGTCGCGACAGGTCAGTTAGGCGGCCGCCAATCGCACAAACAAGGTTCCGTGACGTCATAGAAAAGTTGCGGGAAATTGGCAAGGGGGTCGCGACTGCTTCACACGTTTTCTTTAATATCGCCGTTACTTGTTCGATGATTGCGATGATATTGGTATCATTGTTATCGGGACTAAGCAGTCTTTCTAATAAACCCAACTTGTATTTTGTCTTCATGGCTCCTTTAAGCAGTGCTGAGAATCATTGATTTATCCCTAGAAATCCATTATGGGCTCTAATATTTTGCAAGGAATGGTTTGCGAATTAAATGGGACCTAAGTTTTCTAGGGAAAGGCTGCAACATGACTTGTGAACGGAAACTTCCTTTCAGTTCTGCGAAGACCTTTCCCTTCCATTGATTGTAGCGTTTAACGCGCCGACGCAACGCAGGCGATGAGGCGCGCCGTAGTGGAGGGCTCCGGATTAATTTCGACCACCTGGGGATCATTAACGTGCACCAAAATCTTGAAAAGCGGCCGCCTCCATCAGAAAAGCGGCCGCCGCGGCCTGGAATCGAACCCGTGACCTCGTGCTCAGCAGACGTTTCCCTTCATCCGACTGTCCGATATGACTGAACACGTAAGGGCTGATGTAAATTCTTATAAAGAAACATCGATGAGTAACGTCTGCACATTTTAGTACTTTAGAATTTACCCCACCAGAACCCGGTCATAGTTAAATCGTGGAGATTTTTATTATTTTTAACTCCTACCAAGACTAACAATGGGTTTCCTCGGCAAAAAACATTATACTAAAGGAAACACTAAATCACTTAGAGGCTTGCGGCGTTCATTACCAGGAACAGCGACCACATGTGTTAATTGTACCGTGTACGACTCACAATAGCGCGAACCAACAAGCGGTCACAACTGAACAAAATTTTGTGGCGAATACAGCTTAGAACATTAGTGGCGAATACAGCGGCGAAATATTAGCGGCGAATACAGCTTAGAACATATTTAAGATCAATTTTAAAGGGTGCGAAACGCAACCGAGCAGTCAGCAGGGGACCTCGTGCAATCGACACCCCCAGGATATTTTGTAAATAAACAAATTCCAATCACGTCACGAGTTTTTGTTGGCCGCTTCTGCACTGCCGGCGTTTCTCGCCGGCTCGCCGCTCTAATCGGAGGGCGGAGCTTCTGCTCTCGAGAACGAACGATCCCATCGCTGGCGGGGGAGGCGCCGTGATTTCGTCGGCTCATCGGGCAGCTGGCCGCGACCAAAGTTCTACAGCGATTCCAGGCACTATATTTTTATTACTTTTTATTTACGTTGGACGCGAAACGCCCCGGAGACACGAAACGCCCACTGAGCGAGCCGCACGGTCGCTGTGCAGGCAGCGGCCACGGCCGCGAAGTGGTGCAGGCCGGCGCATGTAGCTCGAGCGATTGCTTGTTACCGCTGCACGAAATTGGACCAAAGTCCAAACCATGGCAGCTTATATGAGAAAGGAGTTAATGATGCCATGGCGGGTTGCATTAAAAATTGTTATCTCCACCACTTACGAGAGTGGCAATCGAATATCCGCCGCAGTGCTAAGCCGGACACATCTCTAGGCGGACCTGCAGGCAGACCGGCCGGCTGCTCTCAGCGCGCTTCTTGCTACCCACTGTCTCGAGCGTTGCGCATCGTTCTCTATCCGCGGCAGCATTTGCTCTAGCAACGCCTGCGTCCCGTCCACGGTTGCTTTTTAATTAAGCGGCTCATGAGATCAGTACGTGGGGGAATTCGTAGAAACTACCGGCGACGCCGATTCGACAGTGCTACGGCAGCTCTGCTTGCTCCGCTCTATGATATCCCTCCGATGGTCCCGTGGTGAGCTTTGTTCACACAAAATCCATCGTTTCACGGCATCCGCTGAAACCGAAACTGCGACTGGCCGCTTTGAAAACGCATCTAATTAAACAACCGTCGAACGCTGAAGCAAATGAGGTTTCTACAGGTAATAAGTAGGTCACTAGCTAAGTATCGCAACAAAAAAAAAAACACGATGCAAATTTTTTGTGCCAGTGCCGCTTTAATAGACGTGCTGGGCGATAATGCTGAGACCAGCGGTTGGTTAGTCCTAAGTGCTGAAGATATCGGGACAGACGTTCCTTCCTGTTGTGTAGGCTCCGCGTGCTGCGTTGAACCACAGCGTACTGGGCCTGGACACACTTGACTTAACAAAGAGTAGCGGCAAAATAAATGTGCCAGTTTATCTTTGAAAAGAGACCGTCTTTATCTGGTGATCATTGCACATGATCCACAAACACTCCCATTTCTGCCGTTATTAACCGGATGTGTGCTTTGAGCAGCGAATGATAGTTTTAAAAGTTTTGTTGCTAAAAGCACGAGGCTTCCTACCATAGCATAAGATTGGGAAATCTGTAATGCCCTTTAGGTAGCCAAAGGAGTAACTAATTAAGCTTGGAGCATTTCTTACGATCCTGTTTAAGGAGATGCGATGCTCGTGGGATGGTGAACAAGTTGGGTTATATAGATTTGAGTCAAGGTACAAGTGGATCTTGTCAGCACGCTCTGACGATTATGCGCAACCGTTGCTAGGTCGCTTTATCACTTTATACTTGGTAGGATAAAATGTTCAAAAGAAGTAGGCGCGAATTGGGGCTCTAACTAGAAGACTGTTGGATGGGTGGCCGGTGCTCGTAGGTCTGAAGCTTGTGAACCCTTGTTATGTTGCGATCACGCAGAGGAATCATTCTCCTTCCTCTTTAGCCCAAAGAGTACTGGCGCGGCTAGCTGAATTATTCTGCGTTTAATGTGCTGTCTTAAATAAACGCCCGCTTTATTCCCAAGGTGCGCCAACAACGTATTATTGTAAATTCGCCTCGTCTGGGAAATGAGACACGTCATAGCAAATTGCTGGAGTCTTTTTTACAATAAGCCGGAGGCTCCAAAATCTAACATATCTAAATATCACTTGTATAAAAGAAAGATTGTTGCGAAACGGAATACCGACCGCGTGACTCAGCGGCGCAGCCACGGAGCCACGGCGGTGGGCGTGACTAATCAATATTGCTTATGCAATACGTCAGCAACAACATATCACTTCCGTAAGGGATCATAAGTAAAAAGAAAGATTCATTCCACATTTCTCCTTTCTTGAGAAATCATTTCACACTGGCTTTAGTTTAGTAGCTGTGCTCAGCTGACAAGTGGTACAGGCGTTCTGCTACGGAGAAAGAAACTTGAAGGAACTTTACACACTCATGAGCATGCAGCGCGAAAAATAATAAAAAAGCTAAAGAAAAATGAAACCTCCTGCTCTCTCTTGCACCGAAAATTTTCATTTCATGTTTGTATTCACTTCATGTGCAATGCGTTATTTGCGACGAGCTGGAAGCTTTGAGTGTTCAGCTGACGCCTACCATTGTCCGATGTCGGGTTTGTGCGGCCGGCTATGAGGTGACCAGGACGCAGGGGATGGATTGCAATGGGGGAGGTCCTTGGCACAGGGAAGACTGGTGGGACATCTGAAACCCAATCACACAGCGTGCTGTGGTCTTTGGGGAAGTGTGCAGCTATATTCGCGGCTGCCGTCTTTCCAAGAGAGGGAGACCATTGTGTGCGATGATCAGTTTGTGTAGTGTGAAGGCACACAAAGCTCCGAGCGTTCGCACGCATTTCCAGTGGGTGGTGTTCAGTTTATTGTTGCGCTAGTTAAAACCATGTGTGTGGAACGAGTAAAAAGATAGTGGCCCTCATGATCTGGCGACGTTCGTGTTCTTTGGGGCCTTTATCGTTGCCAATTGTTCGGCGCGGCACCTTTTCGGGGAGCTTAATCTCCAAGATGGCAAGCTGGGCGAGTGGATAATGATTCATGGTGATAGAAAATAGCCAGCGCAAGAAAGACGAGGACGAGGAAGGTGTCTGTTACCTTTCTCGTCCTCGTCTTTCTTGCGCTGGTTGTTTTCTATCACCATGAGTTTAGTCTCTTTGATTAGTGTTGTGGTCAGGACGCTGCTCCTCCAATCCTGCCGTGTGAAGCCGAAATTTAAGATATTTATTTCACAGGGAAGTGGATGGTCGTCAACAGTGAGGGTGGTGAGGATGGTATACGTCTGTTTCCTCTTGTTTTCGGTGACGAAGTATCAGAATGTTTCGATCGATCATGAACTTGAATAATGTTGTCGAAGTGGTTAAACGGCATGTGTCGCTAACCGAAGTGAAAATGAAGCTTTACCTGATGGAACGTTGGGCGAGTTGGTGGGTGTTTTCGTTGAAGTGTTACAGCGCAAGTAGACGAAGGGCGGAGGAAAAAAGCGCAAAACGGGCGCTGACTCGGACATCGTTGTATTGAACAGGAGCAGCACGGATATATACACGTAGTTTAGTGGAAACACAAACAAAATCGAAACGTAAGATAAAACAGGAAGCAAGGCATCAGAACCGCTCACATGGCGCGGACGCGTCTAGAAACGCCTTTTCCTCCTCATACAGCGTTAAAGATAGCTGGCTTACACGCATGTTCAGATTCTTGTTTGTATGATGCGGTTCAACCACTTCTCGCGTCCACTGGTCCTGCCAATCAGCGCACTGCCTAGCATGCGGCTGCACGCCGTGTTTTGATAAACACAACATTTTGTTCGCCCATAAGGAACAGTGCACAGGAGAAGTTGTTGAATTGTTTTATAAAAACAAGAATCTCGACAAGTGTGTAAGCCAGCCTTCTTTGACGCTATGCGAGGAGGAAAAGGCGTGTCTAGACACATTGTAGCCACGTGAGCGGTTTTGATTCCTTTATTCCGGGTTTACCTAACGCGTTTGTTTGTGTTTCGACTACAGCAGATTGTACAGCCGCCAATTTTTTAATAATGTCGCGCTAGCATTGACCAGCGGGTGGGTCAGCGCCTTATCACGTTAACAAGCGGCGAACAAGCGAGGGTACTTCGCATGCGCAGGACTGACCCGCCAGTGCAACCGTCGTCTGCAAGGTTGTCCCGGAAAGCAGGACACAACCCCTTTCCTCTACTTATCAGCCGCTTCGCCATGAACAAGTCGCCCTTGAAATCGCTTTCACCGCCCTGCAATGAGAATGGCCACCTGATTATAAGGGGAAAGGGTTGATCGATCAGATTTAGGGGAAATCCTAAGGTGGAGTAAGATTCTACGAAGGAAAGTTTGACATCCACCTAAATCCAGCCCTACGGCTGCATTTAGGTGCATCTCAAACTTTCTTTCGAAGGAGAAGGGGTTGCTTCGTGCTTGAGGGAACAGCCTAACAGACGACGGTTGCACTGGCGGGTCAGTTCTGCGCATGCCAACTGTCCGAACCATCCTCGCTGGTTTCGCCGCTGTCTACCGTCATAAGGCGCTGACCCAGCCGCGAGACGATGCTACTGAAAATTATTAACAAAATTGGGCGGCTGTACATGTAGGTTATACTGTCACGAAGCCAAAGACGGCGCAGTTGTCTTGAAGGGAAATCAGTTTTATAGAAGCGAACTTGTGCTCTCCTAACAACTCAAGGAATACAGATGCGGCGAAGCAGCAGTCAACAAAGTGCCGTGCGCAGGCGAGGGTCGGCGAATCGAATACCGCGGCGTCTGCTCTACGCGGGTATTTATCTCGCGGCTCGAGTGTTTCTGCAACCGTCGAATTACATCCAGAACACTGTAGATCAAGGAAGATTACTCTAGGCTGGTGACGTTACTTCCAAACACTCTCCCTATCAAATGAGATAACAAGTGCGGCATAAAGATTGGAACACGCCCTTCACTTGGCCCACGGATAACACAGATGACTCAGCCCCTCTCAGCCGGTCGGCAAAAACAAAACATAAATAAACAAACCCAATGCATGGTTTGGGGCAATATATTTGTGCTCCTGAATAAAAAACTAGTATCGAGTCAGCGTCCGTCTCGTGCATCTTTACGCTGTCCGTCTGTTTGCGCTGTAACACTTCAGCATGAAACTTTACCTTTTCTTTGGAAACTGAGAGTTCACTTAACTTGTAAGGAAAGAGACATTGGCGGGTGGGTATGCCATAACTGGAAACAGTACGAACAGGAGAACACCACCGTGTTTTTGTCTTTCTTCTTCTTGTGTAATCGTGTCTTCGCGCTGTTTTCTACTTATGTCCTTTCATTTCCGAGGGAACTCGTAGAAGGATTGCATGTGATGGTAAAATGCTGGTGCATCACACGTACAGTCGTGCGCAAACACAAACACACAGCTCATTGACCTGTGCAACGAATGGTGCGCTGTTATTTCTTGGGAGTGGAAGAAAAATCATTCAATTCCCGGTTGATGTTCATAGCACACCGGCATCCTTAAACAGGAATCACGATATCGATCCCCAGTGGCATGTGATCGAACTCAGTGCTGTCTACTTATCACCACTGTCTGTAATACAGAATGGGAACCTGCTCCCCTCTACAACAATGTTACCAGAAGAGAGAGTTTCCCCACTTACTTGCCGAGCCGCCTCAATTACCCTCCCAACGTTCTCCCCTCAACAGATAGCAGTCGGTTGCGTGCAGGCGAATAGAGCCAACCACCTTCCCCAATCCCCTTAACTACAACCGATATTTCCCAGACACATATTCCGACAGATGCAGGTGGTGGGCAAACAATGCCAAACTTCAACACATCACATGGGCAGGCCCACATAAACCTCGCTCACATGATAAATCACTAAACATCCGAACTCGCGAACATTGGGAGGCCGTTTTGTTCAGCTCTCACCCCGACTCACAGCAACTACTCGTCCAAGTGACGGAAGATGCCCGCTAGGGTCCACAGGCTCATGGCCGCCATCTAACGGGGAAGGCCAGGTGACGTCCTCCCTATCACTCCCTCTGTTCGACCAATTTGGGCTTAAATAAAGTCCCTTTCTCTCTTTCTCTTCCGCGCCTACTTAGAAGCCTGTGAGGTGAGAGGCTCATTTCGACGACGACGACAGCATGGCCGAAACGTGCCCTCAGAGTGCCCGTGGCGCCAACTGGGGGTGCGGGGATTGCCCTCAGTGTGGTTGCGCCGAGAAAGAAGAGGCAGCAAGCCACATGAGGGGATGCAGGACTGAGGAGTGCGACGTCCGTGTGAGACCTGAAGCTCGCTGGGTTTCGGGACCCGAGAGGGGTCCTCCTGGCGCCTTGTTACACTGTGGCCGAAGTGCGACTCCTGACTCGTGGCAAGCGCGCAAGTTTGGCGGGCCCCGTTCTTGGACGACCGGCGGCCTCCTGCACGTCGTTTACTGGCAGTTGCCAGTTGCCTGCTGCCTACTGCCTGCTGTAACCTGGCACCAGGTCGTGAGCGGGTGCTGACCAGACGGGTGCTGCTCGGCACGGGTGCGGGTGCGGATGCGCCTCCGTCGCCGAAGTCCCGGCACGCGCAATGCGGCATCGTCGCCTCGTCATTCCTCATCTCGCATGATTGCAAGAACCCACGACGCCCTGTGGACAGCGCCTCATCACGGTGAAAATTTAGTGGGGACTTCTCTTTGTATTTTTTAGAATTGGTTCGTCTCAGTTTTATGTACATTTCGCGTAACCTTGAGTTGTGATTAGCTGCTGTTAATAATTCAGTATGTTGTCTTGACATGTTTGCTTGCATTGTGGTCGTTCGAGAATAATTGTTTTGTTATGTTCTTTGCAAGCGCCCTCGTCTGTTTATTGGCACTGTGGCGAGTCCTAGTCGCCACTGAGTAACAGAGCCGTTCATTTCTGGTGGCGATACGGTGCAGTGACGTGCACAGGTCGCAGTAGGTGTGAGTTACGACGTCCTGGTGGATACCCAGGGCGTACAGGAGGACGCTGTCGTGTTAGATACAGATGGCCAGGGTGGTCGAGCATTCAAATAAAAAAAAAAGAAAGTTTGGCTATATTGTCGTTAGCAACGGCAACTGTAAACTCTTTTTTCTAGTGCTGCGTAAAAACAAAACTTGGTTTTTTCGCTGTTTGTTCTCTGTGCTAGGTGACAGCCGTCTCAGAGACGTTGGAACGGCGAGCCGACTCGTGTGCTTGACCGATAAGTGTTCCAGACCCTCTCATTTTTAAGATTAGAAAGACGAGCAGAGGTTGACGTGTGCACTGGAGAAATTATAGAATTCTTGACCCTGCCATGTCAGCACTAATCCAAATTTCAGTTCTCAGGAACCTGTCATCAACCTATACTCGAGTGCCACAAGCACATAACTAGGTGCAACGATAAGTCGACCTTATTAGGCAGGTTGCTTGGATAAATTAGTGTCTACATCGAAACAGGCGCGAACAGCTTCGACATTTTGGGGGGCATTCAAAAAATGTTTTTTGTTATATCTTCTACCGCTGTTGATCTGCGGCTATAAGGTGTGATACTGCTAAGCGTGAAGGTGAGGGTTTGATTCCCGTGGCGGGGCCGTTTTTCTGATTGAAGCGACAAACAAATACGCTTGTGTTTCGCGATTTCAGCTTACCTCTCAGTTCCCCAGCCGGTGCATATAATACCTGACGACTCCCATTCAGATAGTTTCTAAGCACAGGTGCAGCTTGATCTGTTAAATCCCAATATAAAAGAACAAATTATTTGTTTATGTCTTTATTTTTGTCGCTTCTCGCTTTATAATTTCAATGATAAAACTCTATGGTTTACAGGTGTAAGGTAGGTATTTCCGGATTTTTTTTTGCAAATTGCAAGTATTTCGGTGTTTAGAAACCTTCTGCACCAATTTTATTATGTTCTCTGTCCACTGGCTATTCACTTAATTGGAAACTATGCGCTAATCCTCCTAACGATTCACAAGCCCACTTGGCGATACCATAGTAACCTTCAGCGTTCAAGCAGTCCATTTGTCCTCGAATGTAAATTTAATTGCGCTGAATTGAAAGAAAGAGAAAAACGAACAACGAGACACATTCTTGAAATGATCGACAGAACTTTTATGAAAGTAACATCACAACTCCACACGTTTCACAACAATGAGTTCATTGAGAAGACCAGAAACGCAACCACTAAACACAAAGGATAACGAACGATTAATGTCAGAAGAAAAAAACTGCCTTGTAATGTGTGCTGTTTGCAAAAGTCAGCTCCGTATCTCACGCTCGGGTGCTAAGCATTCCAAACAAATCAGTCCTCTTTCCCGGAGTGCAACTTCCCCACCTTGTTGTCCTTAAATACGACATTTATTGAGGAGAAAGAGGACACATGGGCAATGTGTCCGTGGAGATCTTTTTCATTTGTGCGAACTTTTATAAAAGAAAGTAGTTAAACATCCGAGGCAGCAGAAGACATTGCTAGCACTGCACTCGTACCCTGTTATTTTTAAGAGCTGCCCCTGCCGAGTTGAGGCACGGCGTTACTTGAATTCGATTATCCACTCACAGTAAATACAAAGGCACTTGCACTGTATCATTGTGCACGCATGGTTTCTTTTTGTTGTTTTCGTACTACTAATGTGAATGTACGCGCTCGAGATCCGCAGTTTCGTTACTGAGGTTAAGTGCAGCGGACTGCCCCGTTTGCACCACACACGAAACATTTTCTATAGTTTACCCTGTTGTTTCACGCTACGGCCGTCAACATCCCTTCAGCTTGACATCACATCCAAGAAGCGGGAGGAGACACTGAGTTATTCTTTTACCCTTTTGAATAACTCCGCTCGGTCATCTTCCTGGACCCGCTCACTTAAAATGGAGATTTTTCTCCCAGCTTTTGTCATGCTGCCGTCGTGGGTCGACTTGCTTGGGGTCACTTAGGCAGCATTTGTGGTGTTTCCGTCATGAGATGGTTGCTCTCCCTCTTCTGGCTTTGAGACGGCCGGTCCACTGAGTCGACAAGCCCCCAGGATGTCATTCTGCGACAGTCGCTGCCTGTGAGCCTCTTCAGGACCCTGAAATACCAACATGTCAGGCAGCTGATATTTGAAATACCATTGTTAGTCTATTGTTTCCTTTTGAGTTATATACCAAGAATTTTGAACAAGACCCTCGACACAATCTAAATTTAGCCAACGTGGTAAGAATTAAGCTTGGTGCATGAAGCAGCTTGACATAATCCTGTCCGGAAACTCCGTGGAGGAACGCTGATTAAGAGAGTTAAATTTAATACCATAGGCGACGTCGAAGATGCAACAATGCAAAAAAGTACCAGCAGCACTGCAAAAGTTACTTTCCAGAGCAATTATTCAGCAGTGAACGGAAAATGAAGGGATGCTTCAACCTACCGGCTTCATCACGTGTATGGAACACATGAGTATTGCAGCTACTATTGGAGGCACGCCCGCGAGCAGGAACGCCAGGTTGTAATTTCCCCGCCTGTCATACAAGATTCCTGCGGAAAGAGAATTTGAATTGTGCTTTAATTCATGTTCACCGGGGCTCGCAATGTTAACCGCCAGAACACGTTCTTATAGAGATGGAAACTGACCCTGGGGTCAGTTTCCATCTCTATCAGTTTCCAATGAGATTTCCAGTCAGTTTCCAATGAGATTGAAAAACGGGCCGATATCTCGGAATAAAAATAAACACTATAGAATTTTCCCCTAAATTCGCCCAAGACATTTTTCGGTTAAATAACATTTACGTGTTCTAACCGTACTCCCAGGCTAGCAGTTGGTGAAGCAGCAGCCACGGCAGCTCGAACGATAATTCGTTGTCCTGCTGAGCTCGAGAACTCCGGGTCGATTTCAGCCGCGGCGGTTGTTCTTCTTGGAGACGTACCAGACAAAAACCGTTGTGTAGAGATTTCGGCGAACGTCCCGAAAAGCCCCATGTGGTCTGAAGTGAATGCCAGCCCTCCACTATGGCACGCTTCCTATTCCAGCTGCTGGTTCGGCGGATTCATTTCCAGTAATGATATTGTCAATTTATGTCATTATCCTTCGTTTTAGGTCTTCTTTCGGTTCTGATTATTGCATTGACAAATTTAGTTTACTTATTGAGGTAGACATTTGTGGAGTTTACAGTTGCATTTGTTGCACACATTTGAACCGCCGCAATTCATAAACGAATTGTGATCTACAGGCTACGTACGTAGCATTTTTGTTCTACTTCCCGTACAGTGACTATTTGGTGCTTCGCAAGGTATGAAGGTGTGGGTGGTGCCTTCTAGTGATCGGCAGGCCCATTTATCGATACTGCAAAATTAAAGTTATATTTTATTGAACTGAAATGAAACAAAACAAACAAGATTAGGCACATTTCGCTCGCAGTGTTTGTCAGCCCGTTCATTGAAGTAACATCACAACTCCACACGTTTCACAGCTGTGAACTACTTCAAAATACCAAAAACACAGCCGCCAGACATGAAGGTTGTATAGGTACACTTAAGACCAGAGGTGCTTTCGGTTGCGGGATCTGTTTGCGGAGGCCAGCTCCAGATCTTACGCTTGGTTGAGAAGCATACCACTCAAAACCGCATTGTTTTCCAGCGTAGAACCCCCTCCCCTTACACGCGCGCGCACACACACACACACACACACACACACACACACACACACACACACACACACACACACACACACACACACACACACACACACACACACACACACACACACACACACACACACACACACACACACACACACACACACACACACACACACACACACACACACACACACACACACACACACACACACACACACACACACACACACACACACACACACACACACACACACACACACACACACACACACACACACACACACACACACACACACACACACACACACACACACACACACACACACACACACACACACACACACACACACACACACACACACACACACACACACACACACACACACACACACACACACACACACACACACACACACACACACACACACACACACACACACACACACACACACACACACACACACACACACACACACACACACACACACACACACACACACACACACACACACACACACACACACACACACACACACACACACACACACACACACACACACACACACACACACACACACACACACACACACACACACACACACACACACACACACACACACACACACACACACACACACACACACACACACACACACACACACACACACACACACACACACACACACACACACACACACACACACACACACACACACACACACACACACACACACACACACACACACACACACACACACACACACACACACACACACACACACACACACACACACACACACACACACACACACACACACACACACACACACACACACACACACACACACACACACACACACACACACACACACACACACACACACACACACACACACACACACACACACACACACACACACACACACACACACACACACACACACACACACACACACACACACACACACACACACACACACACACACACACACACACACACACACACACACACACACACACACACACACACACACACACACACACACACACACACACACACACACACACACACACACACACACACACACACACACACACACACACACACACACACACACACACACACACACACACACACACACACACACACACACACACACACACACACACACACACACACACACACACACACACACACACACACACACACACACACACACACACACACACACACACACACACACACACACACACACACACACACACACACACACACACACACACACACACACACACACACACACACACACACACACACACACACACACACACACACACACACACACACACACACACACACACACACACACACACACACACACACACACACACACACACACACACACACACACACACACACACACACACACACACACACACACACACACACACACACACACACACACACACACACACACACACACACACACACACACACACACACACACACACACACACACACACACACACACACACACACACACACACGCACGCACGCACGCACGCACGCACGCACGCACGCACGCACGCACGCACACACACACACACACACACACACACACACACGCACACGCGCACACACACACACACACACACACACACAGTCGCGCACTCCTAACAACTACTCGTGGGCGCCTTCCCTCCTCGCCACTTTCCTCACATTTCTTGGCCTATCATTTCCCCCTCTCGACTTTACTGATCCGTACTGACAGGGGAAAGCTTAAACAGCTCGGCTGCTAGAAATCCTTGGGAAGTACACAGCGCAGCACCGGAGGAGAGTCCGTCGCCGCCTCAGGTGCAATTGGGGTTTACAAACTCTTCAATGAAGGAAGTCGGGACGAGTGCACTAACATAGGGAGTGAGGAATATGAGTTGTTTTATTGCAGTATTTCCTTATCAATCCACTGTTTCTTTATTGTTGCAACCCCTTGAAGGGGTACTCCGCCTGGCTACGTGCTGCTCCCAACACTTTAGCTTGCTCAAATATGTGCTTGTAAAAGTTGTCGCACTTCACACGGAAATTCAGCTTTACCTGCATCTCTGCTCCGACAAGTTCGGGCCAACTGCGTGTTCCGTAGCATGACGCGCCTTGTTGGTCGTGCGTAACATCAAATAAAATTTCTAACTGGAGGACCTTCCCGATCTACCTGGACGGTCCGCAGCAAATCGGGACTTGTAGCTGTCCCGACAGGTACGGCGCAATACTCGGGACGTTGTATGAAAAGTCGGGACAGTCCCACAAAATCCGGGATGATTGGTAGCCCTACGTGAAATAGGAGCCCCCTTGGGATGTGACGGTACCGACGGGGGCGCACAGGCGGCTCCTAGCGATGGCGAGAGAGCTGAACGAGCTTCGAAATGTGCTGTTCACGGGGCTGGTCAAGTGCCGAGTACTGCGGCAGCTAAGTTCAACAGCAGATCGAGAAAAGGACAAAGCAGACTTTGACCGTCACATTCTTTGAAAGTTTAAAGGATCCTCAATTATTTTTTGCTTTCTCTGCGCTTCTCTTTAAAAAAAAGCGCTCGCTTACTTGCTAGACAAGCAAGGAAGCAGCCCACTGTGCTAACACCGGACTCGCACCCTGCTGTTTTTTTATGCGGCAGCCACCAAAACCAACCGTGTAACGCGCGTGCCAACTCATTTTAAGGTTCCGTTCAGACTTACGTCAGCAGGGTGTGTGCTCGCGTTTTTCGTTTCTTCTTCTCGTGCCAGCACCTCATTTCGTGTTCTCTTATTCAAATGTGTGCTCTAACGCAGATTCAGATTTTACCACCAATAAAGACATCGTCATCTGCGAAAAAAATGTCTCGCCAAGAAACTTTGTTTTTTCATTTCTGACTGGTTGTTTTAGGTCATAAATGCAAATGAGGTGCATTATATCAGTCTGTAATACAGTTGTGTTGCTACATGCAATACGCGTACCACACTGTCGTTGCCTTTTGTGTGAAGCGCAATTTTCTGCAGAATCCTGGTTCCTAGGTTACAAGCCATTACATAGTCATTGTATTCTTTATCATCAAAGAAACATGGCAGAAGTAGGGCAGGAATTACACGTTGCGTTAGAGAAAAATGAATACTGAGTATACGTTTGGAGTTACAATCCAATCGCAGCTGTTGACTTGCGCCCGATTGGGGCTAATGCGACTCAATTTGCCTATGGGAAACCGGCTCCTCTGCCTACGTGAAAATGCATCTTTGGTTTTGGCGGAGTGCTGATACATTTACCCGGCATATCCAAAGCGATAACGGCATTCTACACATCTCATACTTCGAATAAGACCCAATTTTAACGTATAGTGATCAAAATTTTGCATGTGTAGAACGTACCCATGACTGTGCGTAGGGCAGTTTTTCTGGGTGTCATGTAGTTTTAATTTGTCTGCCCATGGGAGCCGAGCGTGAGCTGTTTTTGTAAACGTTGTATTTCTGTTGCTCAGTCCGCTTACATTACGAAGCCGAGTGACGCGTAGACGCCTCCCTCCCGAGGCCGCCTTTCGTGACCAAAATTTCTCGGGGCGCCTAAGCCTCCTTACGTGCTTTGAAGGGAGCGAATTACGTCACGGCGCGAATTACGTCAACAAGCAGGCTCGAACATTCCAGAGCCTCCCTAGAATCAGGGCTCTGGGAGGCTAGTGTGCACCGCTCTACTCACGTCCCACGATGCTCAAATGTGACGCGGCATGCGCTATTCTACAACTTTTACGTGTTAAATTTAGTTTTGGGAATTTTGTGAAGAGGGCACATAAACCCTTCAGTGTTCCCGGTTCATGGCTTACGCTTCAAGTGTATATGTACCACGACGAAAGGAGCAAAAACGCTAACTTTTGTTCTGCGCTAGTATTGTCGGGAAATAGCCCAATTGGCGCAGCACGGTGCTGTGACTGTGCAGTGTTACGATTCAGCGCACCGCTACCCTGCTCGCGCGTGCTCCAAGTTGGTGTACTGTGGCGAAGCATCCGTGCTTTGCGAAAAGACCGCCTTCCTCGAACGTGTTGAGACAGGCTGCCGCCGCGCTATCCCCGCCAGCAATTACCCAAGCCACGGCAGTTGCAAAGTGCAAAACAAACTGCCCCGCATGTAGAGACTTGAACCTACCAGCAGACGCCGCTCGCCGAGATATCCTCTTCCCCTATCTCACGCTTAACGCGCGCCACTACTACCGGCCCTTACGAACTCGGGAAAGAGTGCTCTTGTGTGTCTGTATTGTGCTCGGGCCGTGTGCAAAAGCACTAGGGGAGAGCTGTTCGACCGACGATAGCGCTTCGGGGGATAAATACGCGGTTCCTCCGAGTGAATAATTCATTCGATTGACCACATCGGACCTTGCTAGCTCTGTTCAAGTCTTGATGTAAGGTCGCCCCGGAATGGTGATGTTCCTGTATCGTCGCTGATCATAACTCGCCATGCAGTAAACCAGTTAAGTTTGCCTTCGGCTTTTTGTTGTCAACACCAAGGGAGCAACTTTTGCTGACCGTTCGTCCCCCACGCTACTACTAAATGACGGAGGCCACGGAGTGTAATAACAGATGTAATCTGCTATTAGCAGATGTAATAGCAGATGTAATGCCAAATGTAATAGCAGACTCAGCTACAACTCCCACCGGATAGCACACGTGTTTCTTAACCTTTTACATCGGCACCCATTTCCTTAACCGGACAAGAGCAACAGCAACAACGATGACGCTTTTTCCCAGATTGGGGCATTTAGGGAGTTCGCTATAAATCTGCGGCCTGCGCAATTAATACCGGCTGATACATAGGAGAAACGTATCATACCTGTCTAAATTACGGCAATAAACGCGTACGAGCAAGAATGAGCACAGGGATCTCACTTGATTTGGGAAACTGTGAAATGGCATCTTGAACAGAAACATTGTTTCTTTCGATTACAGTCCGGTGTGTGGAACCGACAAAGTAGTTATATCACCACAACCACCACTGAGCCCAGGCCATTAGCGTGAAAACCGTACCACAAATACCGAACAGCGAAGCCTGTTTAGCTGTTGCTCAAGAGAATAGAAGGAGTGTTCCAAGCGAACCAGCACATGACGCTCGTGAGGGTGCGTCAAGGCCGACAGGTTTGTGGTTCACGTGGTGGGAACTTCCAAGTGCTCCTGTTTTGCGCCATAGGAGTTTCATCATTGCCTCATGCTAATCATGGTCATCATCAGGATCATCATCATCATAACTGTCGACATTGTCGTCGTTCTCGTCGCTGCCATCGTCGTCATTATCATTATAAGCAGCTGCATCTTGTTTGCGTTCACGGAAAGACAAAGGCCTGTCTCAAACACTTGCTGCTAGTTGTATCATACATTTCGTAATTTATCCTTTCGATATAAATTTTCTTGTTTAAGTCCGCCATCGCGTCAACTGCCTTCCTCTACTTCCAGTAGCGTCTATCAGTATCCACACTGTTACTGGGATAGTCCAGCGCGAGTCAGGTCTCCGCGTTACACGTTGAGGCCTATATGGTGTATCGACCAAAGCTCTCTAATATTTAACAGCTTTGTATTGGCCCCAAGTATCGAAAATCGGTCGTGCTTGGCCGCCTCTTCTGGCGGCAAACAGGAAGAAGCCTGAGCCAAGTGGATAAGCCTGTCATGGGTCGGCAGGAAGGGGAAGTAGTGCTCAAGCGCTTGCGAAAGTCAGAAAGAAAAAAACATGGGAGCATTAGTAAACATGACATAGTTTAACGTTCACCAATTTGAAAAGTAACCTCTATTTATTAGGTTTTGCTATAGAACTAATTGTTCAGCAAAGTTCAGTGTTTACTCCCTGTGTTCCAGGCCAATACACTTGTCTCTCAATTATAACGAGGCAGCGGTGCTCGCACGGTCCAGATTCGTAACTGGTGTATATTTCGCACTCCTCTAATATCACCTGAAACAACTACTATATGCATGTAGAATATAAGATATACTCCTATATGCGACATCAAAGAGGTTTATGGATGGGAGGGGGAGAGAGGAGAGTCAGTTGTATTGCAGGGGCGGCCGAAGATATCGTCTTTCGAAGAAATTTGCAGCGAAGCGAGCAGGTGGGCTCAAAATTTTTCATGACGGCGTTCACGATGAATCGCGCACTAGGTAGAACTTCCAGTCTAGCTGCACAATTTCCCAAAGCCGATAATAGGATTGCAATAATACAAAGCCGCCGAAGGCTTGGAAGCCTGCTTTCTCCTAGTGTTTCGTAGCAGACGATGTTTCGGATGCGGAGAGAATTACCCTTTCTAATATAAAGAAATGTTGCGTTCAGCTCCAAGAAAGACGCAGGAGAAAAACAGGCAGAGAAAAACGAAATCACACACACAAAAAAAGTTCGCGGCGAGACTTGCTGGCCAAGGTTTACTTCGCACATAAAAGTCAGAAGGTAATTTACGATTCCACGCGTTGAAGCGGTACAGGCAAGCTAAGGCGAGTTATATATACGTGCGCCTGGTTAATTTAGAATGCGCTGGGTTTCTGAGCCTTTCTTCGCGTGAGAGCGGTTTTGCATCTCGCACTCTCTCATAAACACAGCGACCGTGGTAGAGTGTTTACGCAACCCCGGATGCCTCGTGTGTGTACTAAGAAAACGGCTCGGCCACCCCGCAACCAGGGTGGCCGAGTAGAAAAAACCCCTTCTTTTCGTGGGCGGCAAAGTCAACAGAACGCAAAGGACACAAGGGGCAACGTTCTTCAATGAGCTTTCTGTGAGAAGCGTACGCTTTGTCCACGACGTGTCACCAACAAAGACAGCCCGCACCAGGGCAGAAGATGCGGATATTGACTCTTTGGACAACCGCCAAAGTCAGCTGGATGCACAGCTGAGCCTTGGCGTTATAAATTTCGCCAAGGTCTTAAAGGGAGCATTTGTTTTCCCATGCTCCTGATATGCTGCTCGAGAACAACAACAAAAGAAAACTGCCTCCGATGCATCCAGACTAGCCAGGAAAATAGTTGTGCAATGAGTATGAAGCTGAATGGGAAGGATAGAAATGGCAGCCACAAAACATTTTGGCGCAACGCAAACGATCGCCAGTTTCAGAGGGAAACGGGAAATATCGAGTTACGTTCAAAGAAAGTCACCAGGAAAACCGCAGCGGATAAAATCTGAAGCGGTTCAACCAAAATATCAACCAGCAACTCTCGCCTAGCGAGTTACTCGGAGGTTAAGATTTTGGAAGTACCTACAAAGGGTAAAAATTGGTTGGCTGCCTACTTGCTTTGCTGCGAATGACGTCGAAAAACATTTAGCTGATGCCCTAGCCCGCAACGTCTTCTCTTATCTCCCCGTCACGCCTACGCTCTTCCCATAAAACGAAGTTCCGCTTCCTCCTCCAAATCTCCGACTCCCCCTGTATGTTCTACCCCCTCGCGCTCCTTCTCGTCTCATGAGGAATAGAACGAACGTATTTCTGTTAAGAAAAAACGCAGTTTTCTCCTCCCGTGTTTTTCTAGAGCTTAAACAGTATTTTTGACTTTAAAACGAATGGATACATGGTCAGTGTAACTAGTGCACATGCGTATGAGGATTTTTGGCGTGCCGCATATTTACTTTTGTATGGAATAGTTATATTCTCAGTTAGTTCTGAGGCGTAGCTCACGAGTGAGAATGTAGGCTCCAGAAGTGAACAGCGAAAAAGATATATGCAAAGTTAATCTCCTCCAGTCCAATTCTGAAGATAAAGGTCTCGTTCTTTTAAGAATTACGTCGCGGACGATTTACTTCTAGAAACAACTCAGTCATATATAAATAGAACGAGCATGGGTGTGTTCTTGTACAGTGCTGAGGATGCCCCTTGTCCAATGTTTTCACATGTATTTATATATATTGCAAAGGCGCGAAGCTTCGCGCCAGAAAAGCTGCAAGCGCAGTCAGCGGCCAATCCACCATCAGAGCGGCGAGGACGGCGGCCGACTGGAAGCGAAGGAAGAAGAAGCGCGGGGCACGTTCGGGGAGAGAAATACATGGCTTCGTAGGCATCGGACGTTGGTTCATTACAAGTGGCGCAGCCGGCACGCCTTCAAGCCCCGAGGCGACCCAGCCTCCGGACCTGCTCTCCCTCGCGGCGATCCAGCCGCAGGGACGGCCCTCAGCAACGGCCAAGGCCTGGTACGCCTTCCAGCCCTGCTGGCCGAGTTCATCGGTGGGGCCGCGGTCGCACCACGAGCGCCGAACGCAATGGCAACCCAGCCCCCAGGTCAGCCAGCCTTGGGCGCGACCTTCCACAGCGGCCGACGTCTTCTTGACTCGCCGCTGCGTCCGCCGTTCGCGCCGTGATTTCTGCGGACTTTGCCCTCTTCTCCGAGAGTGACCAGCCTTTACCGATGGCGACCAGTGCTGCGCGTAGCAGCCACCCGTTTTGGACTGCCCAGGCTCTCAAAGAGATGTGCCAGGAGCTTCGCGACGCCATTCCCAGCACGTTTCCATCGCCCGCCCACACGGGAGTCCCGGTCTTCCGAGGGTTCCAGGGCGATTCTCTTTCTTGGGTGAAGCTAATTGACGCCCTTGCTACTCATCATGCCTGGCCCGACCATACCAAACTGTTCGTTGCACAAGAACGCCTGCGCGACGCTGCCCGAGCGTGGCAACTTTAAGAAGGTCACTCCCATCCCACCTGGGCAAGCTGGAGCGGGGCATTAATAGCGGCGTTCAGTGGATTGTCAGCCAGCTACGACTCTCGCTTCATGGAAATGCGTGCTCGCCTGCAAGGCCCTAGCGAGAACGTTGCGGTCTACATCTACGACAAGCTCCGCCTTCTCGCAGGCTGCGACTTCGCCTGGGCGTCTCCTGTGGCAAAGCAGTACGTCATAGATGGCCTGGCTGACCCCATTCTAGCTGCAGCCTTGGCCGTGCAGCTGCCGGAGTTGAGCCCACAAGCCTTCGTCAGTCTGGCTGTAGGACTGCAGCAGATTGCAACCCGGCAGGCACAGGAACCTCATCTACAGGCGTCGCTTCAGACCCCGAAGGAGTACCGTGGCCCTGGTCCCGAATTGAATGGTATGGTAGTGGAGCAGGAGGAGGCAACCACCAAGGTGACTTCAGTTGTGACTGATGGAGCCACGTCTGCCGAGTCTCCGTACCAGGACTGTAACCAGCCGACGGTTTCCTCCTTGCCGATGGAGGCCTTCCTTAAAGATGAGCCACCGTCGGCTCCCGAAGAAGGTTGGGAGAGTTTGTCGTGGACGGAGGGCCAGTCACCACCGTCACTCACCCTCTGCCTTCTGGAAGCCCAAGACGAACCGATGGGGGCAGACGAGCAACAAGTCGCCCAGAGTTGGATGGACAAAGAGATCAGCCCAGAACTGAAGTCGATGAAAGAAGAGGAGGTGAACAGCCAGACGACCCAGAAGGTCACAGAAAGCGGGGAACCACGTCCAAAATTCCCCGAAATGGCGCCGATAAACAACGTTTTGTTCACCGCGACCTGCGACTCCAACCACCTAGCGGAGTGCTTCTTGTACCCACAAGGACGCGATAACACAATCGATATGGGCACCCCGAGCAACTCGTCCGCGGACGCGTCTCAAGAATCTGTTAAAGAACCAGCCATCGTTCCAGCTCAGCCCGATGAAGATGATCAAACAGACATGTCGGGGGAAGCTGAATGTCTTTTAAGGCCTACAAGCTTGCACTTGGTCTACTTCCGAACACTTATATCGACAAGCTAATGAAACTTGGTCTGCACAACACCTGCGAGGAACTCGCTGAAGGTCACAAAATCGGCCAACTCGAAAGAGTTAAACTCACCAAAACGGGTCGTCATACGCTACGTCGGCTTGGCTACGATGCACAGAAGACATCATAGTAAACAGCGCATCCCCCTGGTTCTACGCCAACTTATTACTGTTGCTCCAATCCCCAGAAATATAAATCCCGTATTCAATGCATACCGAAGAAAGGCCAGGGTCATCACCCACAGAAAATCCCACGGAGACAACAAACCAGCGGTCCGCTACACAGATGCTGCCCGGTAACCTCGAAGTCTGCGCATGCCATCAGCGTTGTCAACAACCATGGCACAGAACTTACGTCAGCCACAATCTCAATCCCCGACACAGAGTCTGCAGAGGAAATTGCCATCGGCCTCGCTGCTACCACGGGCTCAGACTACCTTACTGTTGTAGCGCCGCTATCATCATCAGTAGATTGGTCAGCGGGCTCGGAGGGACACGCGACACTCGACACTCGGCACCCGGCACCCCTCGGGAACGGCGCTCTCGTTCTACTCGCTTGATTCCGACCATGGCGCAGCCAGCGCAACCGCAATAAACGTGGGCTCGGCCGCTCCGCCTCATCGGCCGCCTACACTGTCATCACAGACTCCAAAGCCGCCTGCCACAATTACCAACTAGATCCTGTTTCTGGTCACGCCATCCGCATCCGGAACAATCTAGAAAGCCCACCCGAACTTCGCATAGTCTGGACCCCAGGCTACGCATCCCTCGAGGGGAATGAAGCGGCCCACTCCTCTGCCCGTGAGCATACCTTCCGGGCCTTCCCCTCGTTGGCAGACCGATTGATGACTTACAGCGATGACATTCCAAGAAGATACACGGATGTCCTCGCTCATTACCGACTACAGCGCCGCATTTACCGCCCCCCCCAACAACCCCAACATGACCAGAGAGGACGCCATTACCCTCAGACAGCTGCAAACTAACACCTACCCCCACGGAACACTACTTCATGCCATCTACCCAAGAACATACACTCTGACTTGTCAACACTGTCCCACACCCAACACTCTCTACCATATGGTCTGGGAGTGCCGACAATCACCATCATTAACCCCCCAATCAATCTCAACACTGGAGCAGTGGGAGGACCAGCTGACCAGCTCATTCCCTCAAGACCAGCAACGACTCGTGGACTGGGCCCGCCGGGCAGCCAAGGACCAAGGCTTCCTGGACTAAGGAGGCTTCCCACAACGGAACTAATACAGTTGAATAAACGTTTATTCTTCCTCCTCCTGAGCTTGGGGGTGGTAGCTAGCCACATCCTCCCTTTTGCTTTTAGAGGTTTTCTTGACTGCCAACCCCTATTTGTCTTAATTCAACGAGCCCCTCATTTCCCATTCTGGTTCGCGATATGCATATCGAGGGCCTCTGTTCTGGCAGTGTTGGTCGGTACTAGGGGTGACCGGCTCGACGATGTAATTGACGGGAGACGTTTTTTCGAAGACCCGGTAGGGGCCCTGCTACTTAGTCTGAAGTTTGCTTGAAAGCCCTGGGGCTGCGGACGGTATCCGTAGCCATACAAGGTAGCCGGCAGCGGAAGTCGGCGTTCCACTACTGTCGTCGTGTCGAGACTGCTGACGTCCTTGGTCAGCTGCCGTGAAGGAGCGTTCCAGTTGACGACACTCTTCGGCTCGCTTGGCATTTTCCGAGACTGGAACACATTTCGAGAAGTTACGGCGGTAAGCAAGGATGGTGTCAAGTAGGCGGAAAGGTTCACGACCGTATAGCAGAAATGGTGAGAAGCCGGTGGTTGTCTGCGTGGCCGTATTATACGCGTACGTGACGAAAGGCAGAACTAAGTCCCAGTTCGAATGGCCACGAGAAACATACATCGAGAGCATGTCGCCCAGGGTACGGTTAAAACGTTCGGTGATCCCGTTGGTTTGTGGGTGGTAGGATGTAGTCTTCCTGAGAACAATGCGGCATTCAGTGAGCAGCGCCTCCACGACTTTGGACAAGAAGACTCGTCCCCGGTCCCTCAACAGTTTCCTGGGCGGTCCGTGCCGCAAAATAAAACGTTGAAGAAGGAAGGATTCGTCATCGCGAGCAATGGCAGTGCGCAGTGCAGCTGTTTTCCGTATACCATGTCAAATGATCAACTGCCATAATAATCCAATGAGTGCCGGTGGCCGTTCTGGGAAGTGGACCTTACGTAAATATCTATTCCAACACGGTCAAAAGGTCGTGCTGGACACGGTAGTGGCTGCAATGTTCCCGTGGGATGTTGAGGAGGAGACTTACGACGCTGACACTCTATGCACGAACGGGTGTACTTGAGCACAAATGTGTACATCCCCCGCCAGTAGTAGCGGAAACGGAGACGCTGAGACGTTTTCAACACTACAGCGTGTAAGCACTGTGCGTCAGCGTGGTAGCGTGGAAAACCGGGCTAGTTGGTACAGATTGATCTTCGCAGCGCAGAAATTACAGGACAAAGCACTTGTCCAGTGTTTTACTCCCCTTTGTCATGTCATTTGTGCGCTGCGAAGATGAATCAGCGCGGTAGTAACACCAGAAGTCAGAACGCAAATGGCCAGGAATGACGAGTAGTCAATCCCTGCCTTCAGATGAGTAGTTCCGGCGGTAGAGCAGGTCGTCATGTATGGCGCAGTGTGAACCCTGGCGGCGCGTTGCCCGGGATGCTGGAACTGCTGATGGACTCGACAGGTATTGCAAGATTGCGGCAATCCACGCATCCTTACGCTGTTCCGAGGCCGTATCTTATATGGCTAGTGACGCCGACGCGCAGTCTGTTGGGAAGAGGCAACCAGTGTACCACACGACAGGTAATCGAGACAGAGCATCGGCATCACTGTGTTTGCATCCGGACCGGTGTACGACTCGAATGTCGTACTCTTGAAGTCGAAGAGCCGAACGTCAGAGTCTACTGAAAGGGTCTTTCAGTGAAGACAGCCAGCACACAGTGTGGTGATCCGTGACAACGTTGGATGGACGACTGTAGAGATAAGAAAGAAATTTGGTGATAGTCCAAACGCTAGCCAAACATTCCTTCTCGGTGACGGAATAGTTCCGCTCCGCCTTCGTCAGGGTGCGACTGGCGTACACAACGTTTTCATGGAAGCCTGCTTTGCGCTGTGCGTGAACGGCACCGAGACCGACACCACTGGAGTCAGTCTGCACTTCGGTAGGTGCAAGCGGGTCAAAATGGCGCAGTATTGGTGGCGACGTCAGCAGGCTTCGCATAGCCACAAAGGCCTTTTCACAAGCAGGAGACCAGTCGGTAATATTTGCGCTTTCGTTGAGGAGCTGCGTCAAAGGGGCGATAATGGTGGCAAGTGTTTCGGATGAATCGCCGAAAATAGAAACAGAGGCCAATAAAGCTTCGAAGGTCTTTCAGAGTGGTCGGTTTTGGAAGCTAGGCCACTGCACGAAGCGTTCCGGGTCCGGAAGAATGACGTCTTTAGAAACAACCTGGCCCAATACTGTTAGCCTCTGAGCAGCAAAGCGACACTTTTTAAAGTTTAGTTACAAGCTAGCCGAAGTAAGGCACGTCAACACTTGTTCAAGGCGCTCAAGGTGCGTGTTGAAATCTGGCGAAAACACGACAATGTCATCGAGATAACGCAGACAGGTTGTCCACTTGAGGTCCCGTAAGACATTGTCCATCATTTGTTCGAAGGTAGCTGGCGCATTACAAACCCCGAAAGGCATCACATTGAATTCGAAAAGCCCGTCGGGCGGAATGAAGGCTGTTTTTGAGTGATCGGCATCGGCCATTGGAACTTGCCAGTAGCCGGACCGCAAATCTAGTGAGGAGATGAACTCGGCCCCCTGTAAGCAGTCGAGAGCATCGTCGATACGAGGTAGCAGGTAGACGTCCTTGCGTGTAATCTGGTTCAGGCGACGGTAATCTACGCAGAACCGGATCGACCCATCTTACTTTGTAACCAGTACCACGGTGGAGGCCCACGGGCTGGTAGAGGGTCGAATTACGTTGCGCGCAAGCATATCTGCTACTTGCTCGTCGATCACGCGGCGCTCCGCAGGTGACACGTGATATGGTCGCTGCCGTAGTGGGGTGTAGGAGCCGGTGTCAATTTCATGGGCGACATTTAACGTGCGTCCCAAGGTGGCCTGCTGGCAATCGAACTATTCGTGAAAACGTTGTAGAGGGTTGATGAGCTGGTCGCGTTGGGCCGAGGTGAGGTCTTTATTGATAGACTGTAGGAACACGTCTGGACTTGCCGTACACTCGGGGCTAAGTGCACTCACAGGGAAGAACGACGGTTCGTGGGGCACGGTCTTTACGTGCGAGGAATCAACAGCTTCCACGAATCCCAGACATTCCCAATGGAACAGTGTTGTCGGGCAAGAGAATGCGTTGCAGATCGCCATTAATCTTGAACCAGAGCGAACATCAAGGACAGCAGACGGTAAGGGGAGCAACTTGCGAAAAAAAAAACTCGACGGTGTGAAAATTACTGTTCTGTCCGTAGTGACATTGCAAGAAACAGACACTATCACAGAGCAGCTCGGGGGAATATCCGTATCTTCGGAAACCAGCACCTTCATCGACAGTTCGTTCTGCGGCGGCTCCAACAACGTTAGAAGTTCAACTTCCGCACGAGCGCAATCGATTATGGCGTGATGACGGGATAGAAAGTCCCACCCAAGAATGATATCGTGAGAACATGACGGGAGCACAACGAACTCGGTGACGCACGTGATGCCTTGGATGAGGACACGAGCGGTGCACATGGCTAGCGGTTTAACGTCTTGCGCAGTTGCATTACGAAGGGTAAGTCCACCGAGATGTGTCGTGATTTCACGCAACGAGCGGCAGATACGTTCACTTAACACTAACACGGCGGCTCCAGTATCAACAAGTGTGAGTGCGGCGGCACGATCCACAGTCACATAGAGGACTTCGGCATTTTGACGTAGGTGCAGTTCTTGCCTCGGCAACTGCAGCCGTCAGTTTCCCTTGGCGATCGGATTTTTTCAGGGGCGCATGGGCGACACGGAGCGACGACGCGGGGAAGAAGGGTGACGGCTTGAAAATCGTGGTCGCTCACTAGTGCAGGAGCTCGGTGTCGGTGGTACCGTTAGGGTCGATGCTACTGGGGGAGCGAGAGGCGCTGTGGCGGTAGTGGAAAAGGGCGGTGCTACTGGTGACGATAAATGTGATGTCTAGGGTGAAGCCACGGATACAAGCACATGTGGCGGTTGGCAGTCTCAGGGAAGCATATCGGCGACCTGTTCTTGAATCACTCACCGCACAGTCGTAGGCAGCGGAAAGGCAGCCTCTAGAGCACTAGGAAGCAAGGGCCAGCTGCCGCGAAATTTCTGCACTGCACGTACGAACGCCTCGATGTGCGGCAGAAGAGGAGAAAGGTCGGAAGGTATAATCATCATCATGAGCTTGTTTGCGTCCACTGCAGGACGAAAGCTTCTCCCAAAGATTTCCAACTACACCTATCGAGTGGCAGCTGAGTCGTAATTTTCAAATTTTCGTAGCTTATTTCGCCAACGAATGGTCGGCCGACCATTCGTTTGCGTTTTGTCTATTTTGCGTTTGCGTTTGCGGTCTATTGGCAGCCAGTCTGTTATACGGTTGGTCCACCTGTTGTCCCTCATTCGCATTACATGACCAGCCCATACCCATTTCATTAGCTTAATTGAATATATATATATACATATATAGGAAGAAAACACGCAAAGAGGGAGTAACCATGATGAGCATAGAAAATGGGGTGATTCACACTGCTAAATTCGACCGTGGCAGCCAGTGGGATGTACATGCAAGGAAAGGGCCTTGCCGATTTAATAAGGTCGTGATCGCACCCTCCGCGGTGGCTCAGTGGCTAAGCCGTTGCGCTGCTCAGCACGAGGACGTGGGTTCGATTCCCGGCCGCGGCGGCCGCTTTTCTGATGGAGGCGAAAAGCAAAAACGCCCGTGTGTACGAGATTTCGGCGCACGTTACAGATCCCCAGGTGGTCAAAATTAATCCGGAGCCCTCCACTACGGCGCGCCTCATCGCCTGCGCTGCGTCGGCGCGTTAAACCCTACAATCAAATCAAAGGTCGTGATCGCGTGGAGGGAGCGGCAAGAACACATGGTAGCTAAAAAAAATCAAGTGCACAGGAGAGCCGCTCTCTCCGTCATTTAGTGTCGCCTGTTGTTTTCCCTGTTTTAATGTTCTGTCTATTTCTTTATCTGGCGCCCGCACCCCTTCGCCCACCAAAGCGATATCCTGCGTACGACAGAGGGCCACTTTGACGTCGTATGAGGGTGAAATAAATGCATTTTGTGGCGGAATTCGTAGTCATCGCATCGTACATTACACCAGTGCAGAGTGCTTCTTGTCCACATCAGGCAACATGGCGCACAGTGTTCTTCCAGCCGTATATAGTCGTACGTACCAGCGGCGGGAGGCCCCGCAGTGAGCGGCACCGAGCAGAAGCCGAGCAGGAAGCCGATGGCCTGCGAGGCCCCGTCGGTGCCCGTGAGCCTCTGGGCGGCGGGGCCGATGAGCGAGATGAAGCAGCCGTCGCACAGGCCCAGCAGCAGGCAGACCAGCACCAGCGACACGTACGTGTGCGCGGCCGCGATGCATAGCGTCAGCAGGCCCATCACCATGAACGAGGTCTGCGGTGGCGAAGAGCACTCGTGTACTTCCGCGGCATTCTCCTTAACCAAAATAGTCAGTTTGCAGTGGGGTAAAATGGTTGGTTCTACAACGAGATATGAAGAAGCAGAGTGCCGGGCTGTGGGAGCTAAAACAGAGACGAACATTCATCCGCATGCACCGCATGGGTACAGGGGCCCCATCATCATTCCCTCTTAGACTTATCCGTTCAACTCTCATGTTCACGTTCATCTAGTCACATACCCTCTTCATTATTCATATGCCCTGCGGAATAAAAACGACCTAAAACGCTCAGGGCCGAGCAAACAATTTTAGTTTGTAGGTGACAATAGAACTCCAAGTTTAGGGTCCCTCAAATTTGGTAAAATGAAAGCCTGTTAATTCGACACGGAAGGAGAAGCCATCTCAGTTCGAATTAATGCAAGTTCGAACTAATGAAAGCGGAGAATCACAATAGTACACTGCAGTTCGGAAGTGTTTGGGCATGCCAACAATTTGATTCTTGAAAAAGTCACTGATTGCAGTCTTCCCTGAATGAGATAGCCAGCACTTTTTGCGTGAACACGCGAATGTACGGGAAGGCTTCCTCGATCGCCTTCTGCAAAACTGAAAAAGCAACAGGCGGCATTGCATCCGGTCATCACTTTCGAGAGGACGGCCGCATTGGTACTACGTTTCCCTCCTCCTCCCCGTCGCATTGGCAATGACACGTTCTGCGAGTCAACGCTGGTCACTTACCACTATACTCGCATGCACATCGGCGTAGTCCGCCAACAATACGCCTTATATAACGTACGCCATGGGTGTTTCAGATTATTTTTGCCTAATTTCGCCAGCCCTCTCCGTTCTTATTTTGTTCTGGCGACGACGCAGCCTCGGGTTAGGCAGCTGGTGCGCTTCTCAAGTTGTTTGGCAGGCGCCGAAGCGCCGGCGAATTAGCTCGTAGGACGAGTTATCTGTGACGGAACCTACCCAAGTTCAAATCAACAATATTTTTTATGTATACACTTTAATGGAGTCTTGGCCGGAGCAAATCGTACAGTTCGAATTATCCATGTTTGACTTATTGAAGTTTAGATTATGAGTTTTAATTGTAGTACTTTTTCCGAAATAGAAGAGAAAACGATCTACTGATTGAAGTATAATTATAATCTCATGAGATGGACAATGTTGTAACCCCGTTTGTTTTATTAAGAGGGGCTTACCTGCTGTAATATGACGGGGCTCACGTTGGGCAGGTCTGCTAGCCTACCGAACAGAATGCGCCCCAAGCCCGACGTGATGCCCATGCAGGTGACGAGCGTCTCGCCGTTGGCGTCAGGAAACACGTCCGACACATGCTGCACCTGCGAACCGAAGCCAGGCACTCTGTGGTGACCCGCATGCTGTTTCGCCTGGGCTTTTTTTTTTTACAACGCAGTGGAAGTTTCGGTGCTGCCGCCGTCTGTATGGACGCAAACAGTCTACTGCTTCTCCTCCAAAAATTAAATCGGAGCCATAATAATTAGGACCATCGCCGCATTTCATAACGTATAGGTGGACATTAAAGTTACGCTCCGATGTGCTTTAACACGAAAGTGTTTTATTCCCGGATACACAAACATTTGAGTGACGTTATATCCATCACGGAAGTGGCGCCAGAACAACGAAGCAAGCGGCTTGTAAAGGGTGCACCCCTGTACACAGGGTCTTCTTGCGGGGAAGCAACCTTCAGAACCAAAGAGTACGTATATTTAGGGTGGTTCGTTTTATGGCTTTATATTTTAACACGAAAGTGTCTTATGCAGGGATACACCAAGATTTTACTGACGTCATATCCGTCACGGAAATGACGCGAGTACACCTTTGCCGAAGCGACCTGCCAGCAGGACGTCGCTCGCCAAGCACACCTACAAGACAGCCGCCGACCCGCAAATCATGCTCAGCTGCCGATTTCGCTGTACATTTCATTTTCGTGTTTTGCCGATTTCTATGAGAGAGGAATCAACCAAATTTTTTTCGTATTTCGCTGTTAGTTGCACAGGCTATAATAGATCCCACTCGCATGACCATTTACTTTGCAGACAAGCAGTGCTGAATTCGGATTTCTTTGCATGTAATAAATAAACGAATCATTTGTGTTATGACCAGGTATAAAAACGCTGTATTTTAGCGCGCACCCATATTCCTGCAACTTTGTGTCGAAAAAGTGCTAAACTAGCCAGATGATTTAATATTATGAATGACATAAAAATTTAGCGGTTCTGCATTCGTTGTTCGTCGTATAGGTTGCAACATCTAGACCACTCAACACTGCAGCGCTGCTTCGCTTGACACGTGTTGCTGAACACCAGTTTAATTTCATACAATATACGCACACTGGTGTAATCACCAAGCGTATGACCCACAGATCAGTCGATCCGCTGTCTAATGTGGCTTTTCTGAGGCTCTGAGCAGTTCGAAAGATAATTCTAGGGTCATTGTAATTCGATGTTCTCTCTCTCCTAAAAGTTAGCCTAAGCTGATCCTAAAGTTCACAGTGCAGAAGACATGGGATGGTGTTTTGTGCTATGAATTTCCCGAAGCGGAATAATAACCTTCCCATGTAGCAACGTTGGCATGCCAAGTTGGGCAAGAACAGACAGCCGTGTTCTCGTAGGGCCTGCTGCTCCCCTGGTACTGCTTGCTTTCAAGTGGCCCAAGTGTCCCGCTGTTCTTGCTGGGGTCTTGTAATTGACACGAGAGTACATGAAAAGGCCCTACCAAGAGCTCAGGGGAAAGGTTTTCTTGAACGACACCTTGTTTGAAGAAAATTGGTGGCTAAACCAGCGTAGGCGACTTACCACGATTACTTATCCCAATTACAAGGCTACCAGGGCGGCTCGGCCCACATTTTTGTCCTCAGTAATCAACAAAATTTAGTGGCCACGGATATGCACGCAATCATCAATTCTATAAATTTTAGGGCAGGAAAATTGTTATGATTTACGCTACGTTTATGAGTAACTTTTCCTTTTATTTCACATGCGCTGCAAATGCCCCCCTTCTCCTCGTATATTTTGACGGCGCTAAGTGACGGTAAAATATCCCCAGGTCATTGTTTTGTTATTTTACTCCTGCAATGTTCTTGTATGTCTTACCCCCGTATAGCTTATGGCATAATGTGCCAAAACTGGCTTATTCACAGGGAAATTTGATCTGTAGCATTTTTTCTGCGGCAAGCTCTTAAAAAGGATACGCGATATCTAAGCAATTCAAAACCCATAAAAAGCAGGTGGTGTTTTTACTCCTAAGGCTGAATTTCTGGAAACTGGCTTCCCCCAAACGTGATTGACGTCGACAGTGAAGCTGAATCTTCGCTTTTGTTAATGTCCGAGTTAACTTACAACGTAACGAAGCTGGCTAAAGAGACAGCGAAGAGTGGTTTGTAATAAGTTGACACTACTCTGACTGTGCATAAAAAAGGTTTCAGTGTGATACACCAAGCTAACGCAATTATTCATCAGTGGCTTTTCCTGCAGCTTCTACCGCTTAGGCACGTAAATCGCCATTCATTGCACATATTAGCATGTACAATTATTACCCAACGCTGTAGCTATGGCTGGTAGCGCTCTTTCGCTACGTTCTCTGTAGTTTAAGGTAATATAATTAATGTCGCAATTACTGATCAGATATCAGCTTAGTCATCATGATCACCAGCTGGTATTTTTATATTGAATAACGCTGAAAATTTTAACCGCAAAATGAACGCCTAATGGTTTCCGGACTAATAACGCTGAGGACGATGGCTGAGCATCTCAGCTTTGCCACCATGTACTCACAAGATGAACGTAAGGCACAAAGTAGCCGAAGAGGGCCAACGGAATGGATACCACCCACACGACGAATCGCCGGTTCTTCCATATGGACCGGTTCAGCACATCGCAGCAACCCACGGGCTCCTGCGATCGCAGAGATATCTGTGTCGCCATTTCAAGGAGGCCGGACAAGGCTGGCGCGCTATACATGAACAGAACTACAAGAAACTCTTCATTGATCCAAGTTTGGAAAAATTATGCTCTCTACAATTCCGCAATATTATTGTTTGGATCAAAGAAGAGTTCTGCATCAAAGGAAAGAGTAGAAGAGTTTGATAAAAGAAAAATTTCATTGTAAATAAAGTACGGAAAAATTATGCTCATGAAAATTCCGCAGTAATGATGTCTTCATCTGCAATAAAATTAAAAATAAATTATGCTAGAACTTCGACATCTATTTATTATCGTAATAAGCATAACGCAAGGTAATCGGGAAGAAATATGGCAATAGCTTAACGGTCTCTGATTACCCTTGGGCAGTTTTGGCAGAAAGGGAAGTGTACGTGGTGAATAATGCAATAAGCATCACAAAAATGTTAAGCAACAAAATCAATTTTGGAAGAGCGTTAAAAAGTCGGAGGGTCTACACTGCCACTGGAATATTTATACTTCCTTACACTGAAGATGTGGAGTGGTAATTGACACACTGGGTTACTGACGAAGCATGGCTGTGGCGGATAAGACCTAGACTCTTAAAATAGCAAACGTTGTAAGCAGGGAAATCGCTTCTTCAACTTCATATGCGTTATTTTAACAGCTATGTTCATGTAGCACGACTACGTGACCTCCTAATGCTTACCTTATCCTCTTCTTCCCAGGCCTGCATAACGACTGGACTCCTGAAAGTCGCGCCGCAAATAGCAACTGTCAGCATGAGCACGGACATCACCTGCGGGAAAGGGAACACGCATCTGAGGTGTATTTGCCGCTGCACTACCAAAGAAAATCCCATCTCCCTTACACAGTTGATTCTTTTGTTACGACTTCATCCGTTTTCGTAGGTAGTAAGCTAGGAAGCACGTTCTGCACGACAAACAGGTGCCGCTTCACATCTACTAACGTGAGCTGTGAATGAACATGCGCGCATTCGTTGTTGGTAGAAAAAAATTCAGACAGGAAGATTCACTGCATATTCACGTGAACATTCCTTGCTGTCGCAGAACAAAATGTCGTCAAGAGGTTAGCCAAAAGTGTGACCAATGACAAAGCCTTTCTGTGGACGTATGCGAACGTTTAAAACCACACAAAACAGAGATCATGCAGAAATACAATCGAGAAAATTTACAGTAACAAAAAAGAAGAAGAATACTGCGACATCCAAATTTATACGTCGTAACAAAAAAAATACAACGACTGTTGGTGTGAAATTGTGGCTTTGAGAAAGGAAACTAAAAGGCGCGCTTTAAGGGAGGCACACGGATCAGCGTTGGGCACGTCGAAATGTTTTGACTACCTTCGAATTCTTGTATACACACGGGTGTTTTGAGCCGACATCCTCGGGTTGGGGAGCACCACAAAGAGCAAGCCAATCAACCGCGGAGCAGCAGTAAGGCATATGATGTTGCCCCATCGTGAGTTCGCAGCTGTGATAGCTATGGAAGGTGTGTTGTGTGTTGCATTAGGAAGTAATATCTTTCAAGGTCAAGTCAATGTCACTCACCCTGAACGTGTTTGCCAGTCCAATGGAAGACAGCATCGCAGACAGAGGCAAGGGCAGAAGTGCCGTGAAGACGGAACTGCCCGCCGTAGCGACGCCATTCGCTAAGCCAAGCCTCCGGTTGAAGTAGTGCGCGAGAACTGCTAAAGATGGCGCGTATGCCATCGTTGAGCCAACTCCGAGAAGACCTCCATAGGTGGCCCATAGGTAAGGAACCTGCGAGCGCCAAAACGCATGTGTGTACATTAGAAATTGATTTTTTCTGAAGGCCACGTTTTTACCCTTGGGGTTCTATCTTGCAAGAACGCCCATGTACGAATTCCCATGCACTTGTGCGGAGCGTAACTTATCTAGGGCCTAAAACACTCTTGTGATTATGTGGAATGAGATATAACTAAAGTTTTCTCGCCTCTGTTTTATGAGGGATCTTAGGGACGTGGTAACGTAGTAATTTAGAAACTTAGACTCCCCTATTCTTTTCTAAAACAGTCTGCACCTGTTGAATGCGCGTATATTTTAAAACAAACCAGAAATTTCCCGCGATATCGAGGACTTCGTAGATTGTGCATGAACACGAAAACTTGAAGGTTCGATTACAACCCAGGGATGCGAATGGGATTTTGCGACACACGAATTCCGCTGTATTCTTCCCGGAGGTCCTGTTTGAAATCAAGGTGATGTTACTTTGCTCATATTTATATCAAGGCTTACGCGCACAGCTTCAACGGGGCTACGAAACAGATTGACGTACGTCAGGAAACAGCTTTAGGACGCAGCTGCAAAGAGAGACCTCTGGGGCGTTCTGTATTATCAAGAGAAATATCAAGAAAAATGACAAATGCGTGAGCACACCGTCTCTGGCTTTGCACACAAAAAAAAGAGCCTATCTGGAGCTGCAATCACATTCTCTGTAAAAGCTGCGCCTTCTGTATCTTTTTGTAGCGCTTCTGCGCATTTATATTTGTGTTGCCTTTCCTGTCAGTAAAGCCTCAATTTATGTCTAGCGCTCGTCCCGTGTCAGTCTTGATTGATTTGATTGTAGGGTTTAACACGCCGACGCAGCGCAGGCGATGAGGCGCGCCGTAGTGGAGGGCTCCGGATTAATTTTGACCACCTGGGGATCTTTAACGTGCGCCAAAATCTGGTACACATGGGTGTTTTTGCTTTTCGCCTCCATCAGACAAGCGGCCGCCACGGCTGGGAATAGAACCCGCGACCTCGTGCTCAGCAGCGCAACGCCTTAGCCACTGAGCCACCGACCATGTCATTCTCTCTTCTTCTGTCCCCGTCTATTGCGCTTTTTTTTTACCATGTCGAAGTCCTATCACCAATTCGCCCAAATTTCTGCATTGAATCACTTATGACACCTGCCGATGCTTCGCATCCGTCGAAATATCGAACGCATAGGTTTCTACGTGTATCACCTCGATCAGAAACACCCTATGTCGGGCATTAGGCAAAAATAGCAGGGACACATAGGCCGGAAAGCAATATAAATTAAAATGGCGTGTAGGCAACTTCTGCAGAGAAAAACACTTGCCGTAAGTACATACGAGGCAAAGTTTTCGAAAAGGCACAAAAACTAAAACACCAAAGACCATGCAAACAAAATATTCTCTAAAAGAAGTGGCCCTGTCAGTAAATAAAGCGGAAGCTTCCAGTCAAAACGCATAACGTTTTCTTGAACTTCACCAAAGGCGGCGTTGGTGGCTGGCGTCTTTTAAGTTCCCAAAATAACCCGTACCGTTGTTGACTTCGGATGGAGCCTTCTCGTGCTGAGTACTTTGGCATCTTAGTTTAAATTTGACATCAGCTCCAGACGGCTGCTTCCTCGCGATGCCTGCACATTGTAATCTACTCGGGAAATGGGCACGCACGCCGTATTGTTCTTGCTTGTATACATCGAGCGTTGGAGCACTCACCCTGAAGGCCCACGCGCTGAGCAGGAGACCCAAGGTTCCAATGAGGCCACCGCAGACAACGGTCAGCCGGGCTCCGAATTTGTCCGCTAGGAGACTGGCTACTGGCGAGAGGGCGAACGTGGTACCCACGCACAGGGAACCGACCAAGGCTGCGTGCACCGATGGGCGAGAAGACAGCACTCACCTATAATGATCCTTATAAGGCGGCATAGCGCCACTGCTATTTGAAAACGAGTTTAATAATTCCGGGGTACTTTAGCTTTCAAAGGTATCTGTAGATGGTAGAGGTAATCATTTTTCCGGTGACGCGGTACTTTTAAGTGCCTAAGCATTTATATGCGCACTGAACGAGGACACTCGTATGTCCGTCTACACAAGGTAATGTGCCATACTTAACCTGCATATAAAAATAAAAACGCTGTGAATAAAAGACCGTACGATCTTCATACTTGATATCAGAGTCCCTATATTAACAGCGGGGCTATTTAAAGAAGCTATGCATAGAAAACGCAAGTTTGATTCATTCGAAAGAGTGCCCCGTTTGAATCATACAGACACCAGTTTTAACGCACACTGCGGAAGCGGCCAACACAAACTCTTGGCGCGTTTGGATAGTGTTTATTTACTCCCCATCGAGGGAATGCGACTGCGCGAAGTCCTCCGTTGGCTGCACGGTTGCGTTTCGCACACTTTTAAATCGATTTTCAATATGTTCAGGCTGTATTTGCCGCTGATATTCTGCAGATATTGTATGTGTGTTCACACCAATCTATCTCCAACGTTATCTCGCCTTCAAAAGTTTTTGTCAGTACTTCTTTTAGTTGATTGATTTCTCAGTGAATACAGTATCGTCTGTTTAGGAACAAGCGCTGGGGCACTATGAAAACCAAATCTTTAGAATAAAACAATGGCCCCGTTCGTTTTGAGTGGCAGCCGTGCGGCCTTGGCTCAAAACTCGCCGTAGCCAAGTGTAGAGGAGGAACGTGCTAGGCGAATAAGTGTGAGAGAAAATGTCGAGGAGGCAAGTGGCGGACGCGCAGGTGTGGGGAACGCGCGCCTGAAGAAAAAAAAAAAGGCTGTGTCTGGAGTGCCGTCCGACGGCATTATAAGCACTCCACTATATCGACATCCAGCGCGTTTTGTAACAGAAATGGCGCGCCTGGCACTACGTCGCTCTTGATAACGTAAACCTTGGCAGCCTAACCTAAACATAACACAATATGACCTAACGCACACAAAGAAATCACTTGAAACACCAAAACTAACCTAAGGCATAAAAATTATAGTTCAATTAAAGAAGACAAAAAAACCGACCCAGACTTCAGCCGGTCTCGAAACGCTGCCCTTGGTATCAAGAAGCTAAAACTTATGCTCTACACTACAACGGAAGACATTTTTGCCGGTGCTAGCCTAGTATTAAATATTCTACTGTCGTCGGACGGCACTCTAGCCATGCCTGCAGCTACCAGTTAGAGTGCCGTCGGACGGCACTCTAGACACTGTGAAAAAAAAAAACGCTTCCGTGGTCGGAATCCAACCTGGGCTCCTCGCGTTTTGGAACCGGCGTCTATCCGATTCCGCTATCGTCGCATTCAGGGGGCTCAGCACTTCCTTTGGGTTTGTAGCGCGGGCGTTGGCTTTGGACATTGGCTGAGTTGAAGTGGACTTTGGCTCCTGACTCTGGCAGTTAAGATTTTTGACTCTAGGAGGGACGTTGGATTTTGGACTTTAATTTTACTCAGTGTAGATGGAGAAAGCTTCGCTTCTAGCAGCAGAGCTGTTTAAGTTCGAAAAAAAAAAAACAAGAAAAAGAAACTCCTCCGCCGCGTGGCGTGGTCGACCTTCGCCCAGCCAAGCCTCGGCAAGCTATAACGTCATCGCGAGCGCCGGCACCGCTGGGCCTTCGAGAACAGCCTGCCCAATGTTTACCCATCTTTCTCTTAAGAAAGGGCTTTGTTTTTGACAGCGGAGCTGTTTAGGCTTCAGTTACAGCTGTGCGGGCGTCGCTCAAAACTCGGCGCAGGAAAGTGGAGAGAAGGAAAATGCTAGACCAAGAGAGAGAGAGAGAGAGAGAGAGAGAGAGAGAGAGAGAGAGAGAGAGAGAGAGAGAGAGAGAGAAAAGGTAAAGGAAAGGCAGGAATGCTAACCAGGCTACGGCCTGGTATGCTATCCCACACGCGGGAAAGGGGAACAATGGGGAAAAAGAGGAAAACAGAAAAAGAAGGGAAAAGGGACAGACAGCGTAAAGTGGTGTGCCCGCAGCGGTAGGACACTA
This sequence comes from Haemaphysalis longicornis, assembly GCF_048455015.1. Lineage (NCBI taxonomy): Eukaryota > Metazoa > Arthropoda > Arachnida > Ixodida > Ixodidae > Haemaphysalis > Haemaphysalis longicornis. The sequence continues at coordinate 2,656,383 of NW_027526365.1, forward strand.
TAGACAAAAACGCTCAGTGAGTTCATAAAGGGTAGTCCTTTGTGCTAAAGTCTTCTGAGCAAGTCCGTTGTTTTTAGAAAACACAGGAGGGCTTTTTCGCCTTGTGCGTAGCTGACGGTGTAGGCCAGTGACCTAGGAGATTCTCCTCAGAGAACGGGCGCCGAGAGTCTAGCTTCCGTAAAGTTGAAGAGGGCTGGGGGTTCTTTCCGATGAGAAACGTAGACAAAGTGTGAGGTAAAGTGGTGAGAAGCCGACGAACAGGTGTGGAGAGCGTGCGTCGTGGCGCATATGTTCGGTGGGGTGGCGCACGTTGGAGATTGGCTCCTCTGAGTGATGGCGTAACCTCTGACGGGCAGACCTGTGTTCTTTTATGTGAGAGAGACGGCGGGTGCTCGGCGGCATCAGTGCCCGATCTACCGATAAGATGGGCAGACCTAAGAAAACCTAAGTTAAAGCAGGTGAAAGCCACCAGCTGGGCTGTTTCCTCAGTCTTGGGATCTCAATTGTGAAGGTGAACGAATTTTCTCCCCCTACCCCTAACTGTCTTCACGGCAAAGCGATGGCGTACAAATGTGAAGTCGACTTTATAGGGCTCTAAGGATACATGGGGTCTTGTGCAGGTGTTTATTAAAAGCCCCTTGAACCATGACACATTCACGTCACTTTCTAATATTGTCCTCTATAAAAATGTGTATACAGTTAAACCTGAATGTAACAAACCTCTATGTAACGAGTTCCTGGATCGAACGAAGTTCGTGAATTCCCCATTGCCACCTCCATTAAAGCCCATGTGTTGGCGATCTCTATGTAACGAAGGTGTTGCGGTGGTTAATCTTGATGTAACGAACTCGCAAAGGCTATTAGTGATGATTTTTTTGCACTTTTACTGAAAAAACGGCCAGAGAAATAAACTAATTTAGCGAATAATAGCACTACTGTACGGACCCAGCAGCTAAGAAAACGTTTATAACCACGTAAAAACGAAATGTATCAGGATTATGATGATGATAAACGAAGCGGCTAGCGCCATCCCGAAGCTAAAGCTGCAGCCACTTCACGTTTCGCTCGTGTAGCGTGGCACCAGACAGCAAGAGTGACAACAACACTTTTTGTTTCGCCCCAACCCGTGCTAGGCCCGCCTGTCGGCGTGTAGTCGCCCGTATGCACTACTATCGGTGGTGTCGGTTCATCGGTGATGTGTTCTGCGAGAAAACGAAAAGGTTCGTCTTTTCAAGACAAGCTCGGGATCCCCGCAATCTCCGCAGGAGAGACAGAAGAACGTCGCCGCCCGGTACAGCATTCCAACTAGCACCATCTCAACAATTTTGAGGGCTGAAAATACCAACACATTCGCCAATAGGAGCTTTTTCAGTGTAAGTTTGGTTCTTGAAACGCGTTAAGACACCTAAAAGTGTCAGAACGCAACAGTGATATACTTAAGTTACGTTTGTGAATACGGGCCGTGTAGTGCCTAAGTTAGTGCGAAATCAGCTGCCGCAAATAACGCAGATTTTCCCTGTGATATAAATACTTAAAGCGTGAGTCCGCCTTCCCTGATGTCTAGCATATTCGTTTTGTTCATGCATCCTTCACGCGAGAATTAAGGGGAAACGTGAATCTAATAAAAACCTGCATGTCACAAAAAAAAAGAAAACTTTTGTCCGCTTCGTTTTATACAGGTTTGACTGTAATAGGGAAGCCGACTCTTATTAGGATCGGTGTGTGACGTTTCACGTGATTCATGGGGTTATATGGATGTATTTAAAAATAAAGCCAAAGTACCTCCCTACTGTGGTATCACACTTCTTACATTAACACTGAAAAATGTCTTCTCGACAATAAATGGGTGTGTAGTAGTGACAGCGACTTCAGAGGTACTGGGTATAAGACGTTTTTGAGGGAGACGTGCATTTTTATGCAAGTAATTATAATGTGCCATAGTGTCTTAGAAATTTGGTATAGAAATGCTTATACGGCGTCTGGAAAAAAATGTTTTCCCAGGAGTGCAGGCCTTTGTGGCGGATAAACAAATTTTGAAGGGGCCCGGTGTGTAGCACAGCGGCTTAAGCATTTCTTAGGTGATTTTCAGATGATTCTCACTTTCGAGGTTTTGTGTTTTAATTTTTGCAATTTTTAAACCGCCCTCGTTACCGCTTAGAAATGTAAACAGGCGGAGTACTTAAGTTATTATTTTTCCACATACCTACAGGCTGAGTCCAGCAACACGGCGCCCTTTGAATTGATTTCAAAAGCCCCTGCCCTCCTTCGCTCAACAAAGTAGAACCGGCGGAAAAGCGAAGAAAAGCCCATCTTATCCTATCAATTTCTTCCCCTTCGCCCCTCAGCCATACACCTCGCTTTACCCAGTTTATTACGACATAGCATAAACAAGACAATCGTTTCACTAAGGTGAATGGGAGGGCTATAGCGCTGGAGGGGTAGAGCCACTCGGTCAGCGTTGTGTATCCTGTTTTAGATGCGACTGCATCTCATTCACTCGCCTTGTCCCTCCATACGGCGTTGTCCGTCCACACCCCTCCCCCTACACTATAAAAAAAAATAATAGTTAGCGGCGCCCGGTTTCGATCCCACGACCCTGTGGGCGGAACGCGAGGTACATGGTGCTCTTCCCACTGCGCCACAAAACCGAGACAGAATCAAATGCTACGAACGCGCCTTATATCCTTGACTCATTCAAACTACGTCAAGATGCTACTGATACAACGCATGATGGGGCAATGATTAACACTTGCAATAAAATAAAAGAAGCTCCCACTTACAGCAACAATGATGGAGTAAAGGTCGTTGCGACAGCGAAGCCCCAAGCATACCACTTAGAGAGATTGACCAAGATTGGCCAATAAAACATAATAATAATCATAAAACATAATAATCATGCGCGTTCCCGACACATTTCACGCGATTTCAGAATCAATCCAAGGGAAACACCAAGTGAACCCCACGATGCGTCGCATCTACACAGGGTTCCCCTCACGGGGAGGTGGGGGCAATTTTTTAAAAATTATTTTAGCCACCACTTTTGAGTCAATGGACGCTCTGTGGGTTGGGCACTTGTTTACGCTGTTGTTCATCGTAACAAGTACGACGCCGTTAATCGATGTTGCAGAGGCACTTGGCTCGTCCTTTTTCTGAAAATGTTTCATGGCGATAAAGCAATAGAGGCCATACGCTACCTACACGCCGGAGATACGGCCACGTAAGCCAGAACCTGCCTGATATCAGCTAGCATCTCAATACTGTCAGCCTTTATCTATTCTGTGCGGCTACCGCTCTCTCAATCGGTGCATACAGTAGCCGCTGTGCCTAGCATGATCACTGATCCAGCGCCTTAATCGTTACGGAGTATTCGCAGCACTGGGTAGACTGACAAGGGAGGAGCCAATAACGCTAGCAGGAGACGCGCTTCGAACCCTCCCGACTGCAGGGCGACACTCCTACGTTCTTGAATTATATCTTCCTGACAACGCTTTCGCTATCACTCTGCAGCCGTGACTGAGAGACTCTGCATTCGCACAGAACCACGTTGCCTGGCAACGCTGTCTTCATCGTGCGATATTTTTTTGTGCTCCGTGATTTTGATTGACAGGCTTCATACAGGACAGACACACTTTTATGAGCTGGGCGCGTAGTGCTCTCGCGCTAAAACGTAGGCTAAGTATTGACCCACCATAAATGATCGTTTCTTTGAACCGGCGCAAAATTTGAATTTGCATTTAGCCCGTCATTGACAGCCAAGTAAATCGTCGGGAACTAAGATAGAAGGAAACAAGTTTTTCATCATCATTGAGTCACAATGAACGATATTATTCCCTATCAAGAGCTCGCTTACCGAAGGCGGAACCATTACGACGACCTCGTCATGGGATTCACGCGTAATCATAATGCGGGACAAAAAATCGTCTGAAAGAAATACAGTTGTTCATTTTAACTTGTTCTATTTACCAGTATCTACGGCTGTCCACGCAGATTGGGCAGATGCGAAGCAGGAGAGGAACGCAGGGGAAGAGGATAATAGCGAGGACCCCCGGACACTTTTAACCCGGTGCAACTTCGCCGCCTCTTCATCCCCTTTCCCGCGTGCAGATAAACAGCACTTGAGAAGCAATAGTGGACGCATGCACTAACGGAATTTATTCTTTAAAATACCCAGAAAAGGTTTGTCAAAGAGACACTAAAATCTGAATAACTCTGCTTTAACCGTACCATACTTTCCGCAGCTCTTTCAGGCTTTCTTCGACGACAAACGATGATCAATTCTTAAAGATCAATTGCAATTGTTACAACTAGCATTCGTTTCTCCCGTTTACTTTTCGTTCCTTCTAGCGTGGAAAGGTAAATTTTATTATTCCAGACTGGGATTACAAGTCAAACCAAGTTCAGAAGGACATTGCTGAAATTTGACTGCAACCTCATTCCTGAACGGGAAACTAAGTCCTGCGCTTGTCTGTCTTCTCAGTAAACACGTTATTTTGATAAAACTTCAGTAACGAAGATCGATTAATTTTAAATAGCGGAGGGTCACATCGAGCTTAGGTGAAGACGGGGTTCCCAGCAAGAAAGCAATTGATTGATTGATTGTTGGGTTTAACGCGCCGACGCAACTCAGGCGATGAAGTGCGCCGTAGTGAAGGGCTTCGCATTAATTTTGACCACGTGGGGATCTTTAACGTGCACCGACATCTCGTATACACGGGCGTTTTTGCTTTTCGCCTCCACCATAAAAGCGGCCGCCGTGGCCGGGAATCGAACCCGCGTCCTTGTGCTCAGCATCGCACCGCAAGAAACCAATCAAATACCAGTGCTGAAAATTTTGTCTAAAAGCAGCAAAAGTATCCTGCTCGTTCGCTTCTGTAGAAAGCAACTAGGACGATACCTTGTTGTCGTTACAAGTAATCAAATATAAATAAGGTGCTACGAACAAGTCTTGTTCAGTAATCTCTAGAGTATATGCCCAAATGAAATATTACATTGACCGCGAAACTGTTCCAATACATCGACAAAGGTTGCTTGCAATTTTTTACATTTTTTTGTTACCAAAATACGCAATATGCACTAAATACACCTGCACACGCTGAATACGCATTCTTGGGTACACCGAATCCACGGGAATGATGCCCGCACTGTCGTAGGAAATACATTGAGACTGAGGCACAAATGGACATTTGAAGAGAGTGTATTGCAAGTACGGGCATAACGGCACAGTATAAGAGCTATTGTACAAGTATTTACCCTTCCCGTCTGGCTCTAAAAATGAAGGAAGCACAATTTGAATGAACACACACCTGCCGGCACACTACGCATCTATATAAAGATATTGGCCAGCTTATACCGGACCAGATTATTTGTGTACCAATTGTGTGTTACACCCTTGTGATGGTGTAAATCACCTGCAAGAAAATTTGGGACATGTAGAGGCGTGTCTCCATGTCCGCCACCAAAGGTTTGGAGCCTGTTTCATACAACTAAAACACTCCCTCAGTGCGCTCTTGGCTGAATAGAATGCAACATTGTTCGGCGCGACTATATTTGGAGAAGAGGCCACCGCGAGACCCTCGCCTAAACCGGGCGCTTGTCGCTTGTAACGCTCTACTCACAAGCGTGGAAAGACGCCTGGTCCTTGTCTGGTGCGAGGTCGTGTATCGTCGGGTACAGCACGCCGAAGCAGTTGATGATGCCGAACACGGAACCGTGCACCCAGAAGGAGGCGAGGCACACGAGCCAGGCGAGAGCACCATCCTTGCGGACTTCAACCACCTCTCCGGCTCCTCGGTCCGCCAACGGCCCCGGCTCTTTCCCGCCTTGCAGGGGCGTCATCGCTCACTGTCGCCTGCCAGCTAGCGTCACTGACAAAATGAGCTCTGTAACACAAGACAGCCATAAATCAGGTAAACCAACAAAGCGCCAGGTATCGTTTAGAGGACTCCGGAGTTATCCTTCTTCAGTCCATATTTTTTACACGCTGCTGCACTAAGCACAATCCTGTATATCTGGCAAGGCACACTTTCTGGAAGCGCACATCCCTATTTCAAATTAGCGTGACTGGGTCATTATCTCGACGTTAATTGTCGACAGCTACTGCAGCATCACTGTTCCCACCAAATAGATGCGGTTTTGTACTATCCCTTTGTTGCTTCTCATAGAGTTACATAGCAGAGATTTGCTTGTAGTATTGTACCAAGCATGCCATTCATCCAGCAGAGGACACTTTCTGCGTCCATCGGTGCATATTTTAATGCAGATGTTAAAAATAACATCCATTAAGGCAATGTACAACTGTTCCTGGCTGTCCAGCTCGAACCTCTCGACCCAGCGCATGCTGATAGAGAGGGCGCGAGCAGCCCGCAAGGACCAGGGCATCCCGGACTAGCGGACGCCCCCACCGGTGCTCTCACCATCCTGCACCATCATCATCATCATCATCATCAGCCTATCTACGCCCATTGCAGGGCAAAGGCCTCTCCCATTATTTTCCAATTACCTCGGTCCTGTGCCAACTGTGACCAATTTATCCCCGCAAACTTCTTGATCTCATCTGCCCATCTAACTTTCTGCCGCCCCCTGCAACGCTTGCCTTCTCCAGGGATCCACTCAGTTACCCTTAATGACCAGCGGTTATCTTGCCTTCGCATTACATGCCCTGCCCACGTCCATTTCTTCTTCTTAATTTCTACTAATATGTCTTTAACACCAGTTTGCTCCCTGACCCACTCCGCTCTCTTCTTTTCCCTGAATGTTACACCTATCATTTTCCGCTCCATTGCCCGCTGAGTCGTTCTTAATTTAAGTTGAACCCTCTTAGTGAGCCTACAAGTTTCTGCCCCGTAGGTGAGTACCGGTAAGATGCAGCTGTCATACACTTTTTTCTTCTGCGAAAATGGTAGTCTGCTATTCATTATCTGAGAATGTCTGCCATATGCACCCCACCCAATTCTGATCCTTCTAATTATCTCTGCCTCATGGTTGGGATCTGGGGTCACAACTTGGCCTAAGTAGATATATTCGCTTACCACTTCCACTGCCTCGCCACCTATCTCAAACCGCTGTGCTGTCCCGAGGTTATTGATCATTACTTTAGTTTTCTGCATATGGCCACAGATGGTAATGAGTTTGAACTTTGACGCCATGCCCTGGGCAGGCATTCACCAACCGCTCTGGTTTCTCCACATACCCAATTTGGGGGATAGCCGCTGATAACTTGTGGAGACGACGACGACGAAGAAAGGGACCCGGAGAAGAAGAGAAGGAAGAGGAGCTCGAGAGTCCGGCAAAGGCTAGAGGTTCGCAGCTCGCTTGTGGGCACAAGTTCGCCTGAGTAAATAAACGATTCCGCTAGTAGTTTTGTTTATACCGTGACAGAAGTGGTGGAGGTGCTGGGTACATGATACCCGGTTCATCAAGGGCCTCGAGTAAGCTCCAGGACACCCCGATCACGCCTGTTCACGAGAGGACCAGCCGCCGCCTACTTGGTCTGCCGGTGGAGTACGGGCTGCTCCCAGATCGCAGAGCCAGGATGACGGGACGGGACAACAGCGCACCGGTTCACCTGAGACTCCCATGACAGTTGGGTACGTGGTCCAGCAGCAACGGGTACCGAAGTCCTTTTATGGCGAACCTTTCGAAGATGCGGAGGACTGGCTCGACCAGTTTGAGCGTGTCGCCAGATTCAACGGCTGGAATGAGCAGCTTAAGCTTCACAATGCCTACTATGCTCTGGAAGAATCCGCGCGGACCTGGTTTGAGAACAACGAAGCTGCAATGACCTCCTGGGAGGCTTTTCGCCAGCGGCTACTCGCTACCTATGTGAGCATGGACCGCAAAGAAAAGGCTGAGATTGCGCTGCAGGCGAGGAACCAACGTCCGAATGAGAGCGTTGCCATGTACGTCGAAGACACGGTCAGCTTATTTCGGCGCGCAGATCCATCCATGCCCGAGGACAAGAAGTTGCGGCATTTGTTGCGCGGCGTAAAGCAAGCGATCTTCGCCGGACTGATGAGGGGTCCTCCAAAAACAGTCCCCGGATTTGTTGAAGAGGCCACCGCGATAGAGAGGGCGCTTCAACAACGGGCACGGCAGTATAGCCGCCGGGAAGCTGCCGTCTCTGGTGCGAACGTTGTGACAGCGCTGGAAGGCAACGTCGACGGCCTTTGTGAACTGGTCAGGAGGATAGTCCGGGAGGAGCTGCAGGCAGTGCTGCATGGTGAGGTGCCCCGTCCCACTGTGTCAGTTACTGAGCTCGTTAGGGACGAAATCAGGAGGGCTGTGCGGGTTCTCGAACCAGCTGACGAGTGTGCACGGCCAGCGCTGCCCAGATGTACGTATGCAGAGACCCTACGTCAGTCCCACTGCTGTCCTCCGCCTACTATCGCCACTGTTGAACCGCAACCAACCGCTGTAAACTTCATGCCGCGTCCCGCCTCACCACTTCCCGCCGTGCTGTACTGAGAAGAGAGAAACTCCCGGAAAAGTGATATCTGGCGCACCCCTGACCGCACACCCCTTTGCTTCCACTGCGGGAGGCTGGTCATGTGTATCGCGCGTGCCCATACCGCCAGGCCGGTTTGCGTGGGTTCGCACTCAATGCGCCGCGTCCACGAAACGGAGAACGGCCGCCTGAGATAGCAAGATACCTCGCCGAACATCACGACATGTTTCCCCACCACCGCTCTGAGTCCCGTTCACCGTCCCCGAACCGACGCCGCTCCTTCAGTCCTCGCTTCGCGCCCAACTCCGCCAACCGCCTATGGCGCAGCCCTGAAAGCCGGGGAAACTGAAGTCAGCGACCCCTGGAGGTGGGGCCGCTGATGACGAATCGCTCGAAGATCCTCCATTGCGACGACGACGACGAGAGCGACCGGATACCAACGACGAGACGCCCAGTGACAACAAAATCTGCACCACCCAACCGGCTTCCTGCGACCTACTTGTGCGAATCGACGACTTTCCGACGACTGCGTTGGCCGACACGGGTGCAGATTACTCCGTTATTAGCAAGGCTCTAGCCATTTCACTTAAGAAAGTTATCACCCCCTGGACAGGCCTACAAATTCGCAGAGCTGGGGGTCATCTACTTACACCTGCTGGTATATGCACTGCGCGGGTCGAGATCCGCGGCTTCACGTACATCGGCACCTTCGTAGTACTTCCCGATTGTTCGAAGGATTTGATACTTGGCATGGACTTTCTCAACTCGTATGGGGCCGTTATTGACCTACCGAAGTCCACAATCACCTTCTCCACAAAGAAAGCTATAGCCGGAAGCATCACCGACCGACATGACACGGCCCTTCGCATTGTCGACGACAACGTAACGCTTCCCACCCGCACAAGCGTACTTGTCGACGTTATAAGTGGCGCATTTGCCGACTACGAAGGTATAGCCGAACGGAATATCCGGTTGCTACTGGACAAGGGTATCTGTATCGCAAGAGGGTTTGTACACCTTCAGAATGGGTGCACACCCGTCTTGCTTACCAACTTCACCAATGAGCGTCGCCACCTCGCGAAAGGTACCGCCGTTGCATTCATCGAGGAAGTCGCCAAAGTGACCAATTTAACCACATTGGGGACAACTTCGGATGAGTCGCCGACAGCTGACATGCACATACCCGTGGAAATCGACCAGAAACTCTCGACCACAGAGAAGGATGCTTTAATACGCCTTGTGCGCGAATTCTCCGATTGCTTTGCCACGACATCTAAAGTGCGCCGTCCGGCGGTCGCGAAGCACCGAATAATTACGGACGAGTCCGCCAGGCCTGTGCGGCAGCACCCGTACAGAGTGTCGCATAAGGAGCGGGAGGCAATCAAGAAGCAAGTAAAAGAGATGCTGGCAGATGATGTTATCCAACCGTCGAGAAGCGCATGGGCCTCACCTGTCGTGCTAGTAAGGAAAAAAGACAACACCCTCCGTTTCTGCGTTGATTACCGCAGATTGAACAGTGTTACAAAGCGACACGTCTATCCCCTGCCCAGAATTGATGACACATTAGACCGCCTGCGTGATGCTAAATTCTTTTCTTCATTGGACCTGAAATCTGGCTATTGGCAAATCGAAGTCGACGAGCGAGATCGCGAGAAGACGGCGTTCGTGACACCGGACGGCCTGTACGAATTCAAGGTCCTTCCCTTCGGCCTATGCTCTGCGCCGGCTACGTTCCAGCGCATGATGGACACTGTTCTGGTTGGACTAAAATGGCAGACGTGCCTCGTGTATTTGGATGACGTGGTTGTGTTTTCTAGCACGTTCGCAGAGCATTTGTCCCGCCTGAGAAGTGTCCTGGAAGCCATTCGTGCAGCGCAGTTAACTATCAAGCCGGAGAAATGTCACCTTGATTTTCAAGAGCTTAAATTTCTGCGCAATGTTGTGAGTGCTAATGGCGTTCGACCAGACCCCGAAAAAACGACTGCTGTAGCCTCCTTTCCTCGACCGAGTGATAAGACGGCTGTCAGAGGCTTCTTGGTACTTTGCGTATACTACAGACGGTTTGTGGAAGGCTTTTCTCACATAGCGGAGCCCCTCACGCGACTTATGAAAGATAGCGTAGCCTTCGAATGGAGTGAAGAACAGCAGAATGCGTTTGGCGCCCTCCGTGAGCGCTTGCAAACTGCACCCATGCTGGCTCACTTCGACGACGCTTCGGACACCGAAATTCGTACTGACGCCAGCAACGTTGGCATCGGTGCCATCCTCGTACAGTGGCAGAACAGTGTAGAGAAAGTGATAGCATACGCTAGCCGCGCTCTTTCCAAAGCGGAAAGTAACTATTCCGCGACAGAGAAAGAATGCCTAGCAGTAGTGTGGGCTATCAGCAAGTTACGCCCGTACTTGTACGGTAGGCCGTTCCGTGCTGTTAGCGACCACCATTCCCTCTGCTGGCTCGCAAACCTCAAAGACCCGTCCGGACGGCTTGCTCGATGGAGCTTACGGCTACAAGAATACGACATCACGGTCGTATACAAATCGGGTAGGAAACACTGTGACGCTGACTACTTGTCCCGAGCCCCGCTTCCGGCCGGATCGTCCGACGCCAACGAGGAATATCCGTTCATCGGAGTCGTTCATACTGCGGATATGGCAGCACATCAATTGGCCGACGCAGAATTGTGACCACTCATTGAATACCTTAGCGGAAACGTTACCACGGCTCCACGCGCCTTTCTTCGGGGACTAAATTCTTACTGCCTACTGGACGACGTACTGTACAAAAGGAATCACGACCATAGCAAGGCGAAGTTTCTCCTCGTCATTCCGTCAGCATTACGAACTGAAATTTTAGAGGCCTGCCATGATGAACCAACCGCTGGGCACCTAGGAGTCAGCCGCACGTTTGCAAGAATCCATCAGAAATACTACTGGCCCAAACTACTAACATCAGTGCAGCAGTACGGGAGGACCTGCCGTGACTGCCAGCGACGCAAGGCACCAACCGTCAAACCCGCAGGACTACTACATCCGCTGGATCCGCCGGACGCACCATTTCGCCAAATTGGGATGGACCTACTTGGCCCATTCCCGAGGTCGTCATCGGGGAACAAGTGGATTATTGTTGCTACGGATTATTTCACGCGGTACGCTGAGACGGCAGCGCTTCCACGTGCAACTGCTGCAGAGGTGGCCAAATTTTTTCTCTACAACATCGTTCTCCGACATGGCGCGTCTGCTGTTATAAAAGACCGCGGCACAGCATTCACCGCAGTCTTAGTGCAGGACGTCCTCCGGTTGACGGACAGCGCTCATCGGAAAAGTACCGCATACCATCCCCAAACAAACGGCTTGACGGAGCGACTAAACCGAACATTGGCAAATATGCTGTCTATGTACATTGACCTTCACCACAAGACCTGGGACGAAATTCTTCCCTACGCCACCTTCGCTTACAATACGGCTGTACAGGAAACTACTCGCTTCAATCCGTTTGAACTTGTGTACGGTCGCGAGGTCACTACGACGCTAGACGCAATGCTGCCTGTTGACAACGGTGCAATAACGAACGACAATATCGAAAACCTGACGCAGAGAGCTGAAGAGGCTCGCCAGCTGGCCCGCTTCCGAATCCGCACACAGCAAGAAATTGATACCCGACGGTACAATACCGGACGGCGATCTCGTATGGGTATGCACACCCGTTCGCCGTCGCAGCCTTTCAGAGAAGCTACTGTGGCGTTACTACGGGCCTTATAAGGTTCTGTAGCGTCTATCGGACGTTACCTACGTCGTGGTTCCAGAAGGAAACGCGTTTTCCTCTCCAAGGCGACAACCTTGCCCAGACGTTGTGCATGTCATACGCCTGAAACCGTATCACGCCCGATGACAAGGCGATGACTGTTCGTGCGCGTTTGCGTCTCCGCCGCATGCTGAAGTTGTAACCAAGTGGTTATGATTATCCTCTTGTTTTGAACGAATGGCATCGGGTCAATGCCATCCAGGAGGGGGGGCAATGCCACGGCTGGTAATGAGTTTGAACTTTGACGCCATGCCCTGGGCAGTCATTCACCAACCGCTCTGGTTTCTCCACATACCCAACTTGGGGGATAGCCGCTGATAACTTGTGGAGACGACGACGACGAAGAAACGGACCCGGAGAAGAAGAGAAGGAAGAGGAGCTCGAGAGTTCGGCAAAGGCTAGAGGTTCGCAGCTCGCTTGTGGGCACAAGTTCGCCTGAGTAAATAAACGATTCCGCTAGTAGTTTTGTTTATACCGTGACAATATTAATTTTCAGGCCCACGGTTCTACTCTGTTCGCCCAGTGAGGAAAGCATGCTTTGCAGTTAGTCCCCAGAGTTACTTAGCAAGGCAACGTCATCAGCAAATGTGAGGTTACTGAGGTATTCTCCATTAACCCTTACTCCCAGCTGTTCCCAATGCAATGTTCTGAATACTTCTTGTAAACATGCTGTGAATAATATTGGAGAGATTGTGTCTCCTTGTCTGACACCCTTCCTTATAGATATTTTAGTGCTCTCCCTATGGAGGATGATGGTAGCTGTAGACCCATTGTAGATATCCTCTAGTATTCTTACGTAATGCTTGAATTACTGCTAGGGTTTCGACCGAGTCAAATGCTTTTTTATAATCTATGAAGGCTATATATAGGGGTTCAGTATACTCAGCGCACTTCTCTATCGTGTGAATATGGTCCATTGTTGAATAACCTTTACTGAACCCTGCTTGTTCTTTAGGTTGACTGAAATCTAAGGTTGCAGAAATTCGGTTAGCGATTACCTTGGTAAATACCTTGTAGACGACTGACAATAAGCTGATCGGCCTGTAATTTTTCAAGTCCTTCATGTCGCCTTTCTTATGGATTAGGATGATGTTCGCGTTCTTCCAAGATTCCGGTACCATTGCGGTCATTAGGCATTGCGTATACAGGTTTGCCAGTTTTTCAATTACAATTTCTCTGCCATCCTTCAAGAGGTCTGCTGTTATCTGATCCTCACCAGGTGCTTTGCCCCCTTTCATTTCTTTTAGAGCCTTCCTTACTTCTTCGGTTGTTACTGGTGGGATGTCTATCTCCTCTGAACTACTGTCTCGTTCGGCATTATCCTGGATGTTCCGGCTACTGTACAGTAGCCATTAAGCTCGATTAGCCATTAGCCATCAGTAGCCATTAGCCATCCTGCACCATTAAGCTCGAAATTAAAGATGTTTATTTTCTCTCTCTCTCTCTCTCTCTCTCTCTCTCTCTCTCTCTCTCTCTCTCGTGGTGATTTTGTGTGATTATCAGTGACGTTTTCTGTAAACGTACTTAGAAGGTATATTGCCTCTTATAACTTATGCAGGAACATTGGTAATTGATATTGCCTAATGCATTCTGCCACCTGCAAGAATATTTTCTGTAAGTTAAATGCGAAAAGACCTCTTTTTTATTTATAGGACAGCCTTGGTACGCGTAGAATTACGGAGTGCGAGGCACCAACGCTGTGCCGTAGTGGGGGGCTACAAATTAAGCGTGACAACGTGGTGATCTTTAAAATACGCCGAAATATCGACACACGGGCTTTACCGCTTTTCTCCTCCATCTGAAAGGCCGCCAGCGCAGTGGGGGTCCTCTGAGTAGCGAATACAAAAGCGAAATCTGACTGAACGGCACTCAGGGTCGACTTGAAATCAGCAAGGCACTCTGCTCGAAGCAAATCTCGACGCGCCGAAATGACATAGGTTTGAGTAAAGGCGCTTGCCGGATTTCAACGTGCCTCTGAGAATGCTCGCACGGTGATTTTCTTTGTGTTTCATTCCATAGCCAGCATTGTGAAGCGCAGCGCAGCTTTGTGTTTGTTTCTGACGCACGCGCCATGGAACGTGTCGTTGTCAATGATAGTTTGAGCCGCAGCAGAGGCCAGTCGCCGACGTCGGATTTTTTGTTCACTGGACCACGAATTGTTTTCGCATTGATGCAGCGCGCCTCACCCATGGAACATGTGCGCAAAATGGCCACGGCGACAACGCACACCTGACGCGCCTTGCAGACGCAACATTTTGTGCTGGTGAAACACCACTCAAAGCGCCGCTTCCTTGGGAAGCGTCCACGTAGGATGCGTCATTGTTTCCAAACAGTGCATAAGAGTGCGGAGGCTTTCCTTGCAGCTGGTTATGCACACGGTTGGTCTTTGTAACTACCCTTGTCATTTGGAGTAACGTTTCTGCTAATGGTTTCTCGAAGAACACATCATTCACACAAAGTACCTCACTTCTGTTCATCGATATTTTCAGCTTGCTGCAATAACACTACGTCGCCGTAATTACAAATGATCAGTGGACCCATATCCAACCGTTATTAAACCCCTCTTCGGTGGTAAGGTAGGGGAGAGTGATATTTTTATTTGGGCGGCTGACCTGGGTTGCCTTTATGGTTTCTCGGTAAAAGTGTCTTCTATGGAGCCCCTCCTGTATAACATTGTCTGGCATTGTCTTTTGCCATGTGTATACTTGCAGTTTTCGGCGTTCACTGTTAGCCAGTAGCCCATGCCTGCTCGCCCAACTCTAAACAAAATTAAGTTAGGTGTTAAATGTTGCCTGTGGACTTCTTCTCCAACGTCGCGTGGCGCAAAAGTGCTGTAGGTACATGCGGTGCCTTTATTATGAATAAATGAGCTTAAGGGAGTTACTACCTGTCTGTGCATTTTCATGCATCTACGTCTGTAGTTTTTTTGGCAAGCTTCACAAACTCTTTATCATAATCTCACGCACAGATTATGACAGCCTACCCAGGTGATGTTGCCGTTTTATTGAAACATCACACCTGTCTCCCTTCTCTCTGCAGGACGCGGGGGGTGGGGGGTGGGGTGGGTGATTGGGGGGATATGACCTGATGCACGCCACTAATATGCATACTAAAATTTGAATACAGAGCTCAATACGATGAGGGCTGTGTATTTTAATCGTTCCCTTGCTTGTTGCAGGGTTGCACAGAGTGACCGTCTGCAGTCAGATATCCACGAAATCGAGGAATGTAAATGGGGCAATGATTTCTTCTTTGCGATTAATCTGACGCTGAGAGAATCTATGTCGAGCTCAAAAAAAATAATGTCAGTGCTAGATGAAGTGATACACTCATTTCCCGCAGGCGAAATTGTGCACCGTCGAGGTACTCCATCACCGAACGGGAGTCATTAAGTTATTTTGGCATTTGTGAACATTCAAACATAATAACAGGTACGTCTGCTCGCACGATTTTGAAACAGACAGGTATGACAATATCGTAAGATTTTTGCCTCACTACCCGTCGGAAAAAAACTGGACGAACTCGACAAAACCTAATCCAGTTCTGCCCCGTTTCTGCTAAACTACAGCAAACTTTTCGTATATAACAGTCCCTACACACGTAATTCAACCTCAATAAGTTGGGAAAACGAGAACACTGCGTGGTATCGCGACCACTGAAGTAAATGACGTTTCTCCACAGGAAGGCGGGACAAGCAACAAACCGAAGTCACACAAAGAAGATAGACAATCATCCCCGATAGATTTTTGCTCTGCGTATAGAGTTGCTCTGACTGAAACGTGTGCGCACCCCTACACCTGATAATGTGCAAAAAGTTTAAAACAGTTTAAGAGGTCTGATATTTCTATATGTACCCGGCGATTACATTATGTCTTAAAATGGTGATATGCTTCTATCAATTTATAAAGAATTTTTTTTCGTGAGGCATTGCTGATTTCCCAAACTTGGGCACCTGAGCTTCAACAAAGATCGACCAGGGCGAACTACTTTGTGGCGCGTATCGTAATCCTAATCTTCATGAGGTTTTTTCGCAAATGAACTGCATCATGACCATAATATTAGTTATAAGTTGTACCCGGCTTCCTACACCATCTGTCATCATTTTAAGGGATATATCTTGGATGACACATTATGCAGTCCGACCCCTCCAACTTTAACCCATTGCCCATGTGAAGCACAGGAATTCTTCCATACATGCTCAGTTTCTTAGTTACTGAATTCATCCCCCGGGCAACCGTACTGCAATCGGCTGCGTTGTACACAACACATTTAATTCGAAGTACTGCAGCTGATATCTTAGCACGCCCGTGCCATCCTGGAAACAGGGACAGCTTGTTAGTTAGCCTTCATCGTTGCATTACTAGAATTACTGCACGAAATGGCGTAAGGAAAGTGAAGCTAATCTTTGCTGCAGGAGAGCGAATTTTGCCGTGAAAGATAATGAACTTGGTGCATTTGCAAGCGTCTTCACGTGTAAGTGTGATGATAACTCCAAGTGACCTAAATAAGGGGCTACAGCATTTAGACTACACGCACCAAAGCAACTCACCACCTTGGATGTAGAAGCGCCAAGGCATAACATATATGTAAACGGCCATCAAACCACAAAAAAACGACTTCTTCGGGCACTTATGCTTCCCCTTCACGTCGTGATGCGTACAAGACTGCTCTTATATTTACCTTGCAGCCATAAAACCACGTTGAGCGACGTTCTATCGGCAGATGCCTGTATCTATACTTTATCTAATAAATAAAAATTTTGGCGCAACGTACATTCTACGCTTCAGTAAACAACAGCTTAAATGATTGATCTGACCAACGTGTCTCCAGCAAGCGTTTTACCACTCTCAACCTGCAGATGCACCACCCCAGTACAAACTTTCAATTACGTAAGTACGCCTACAGTGCAAATTGATGCGTTTGGAGTTGCTAAAAATATTGGCTGCTTATATAACTCAACTTCGGATTTCATTCGTATTAAATCGAATTTTATCGAGACATACCATGGCATATAGCTCTAATTGAAAAGCAAAACAAATTTCAACAGTATTTGACATCGGTACACTTTTAATGAAAAGATGAGTAGGGAGAGTAAATTACAATTTTAAGTGTTTTAGCAGTGACATTTTATGTGATTATTACCTGATTTCCTTCAACAGTAACTGCTTCAGAGTTGCAGAGCCTGTTTACACTAATCCAGATGGCTTTCTGGTTCCAAACCTAATTTTAGCCGCAGTGGAACACTGCTTCCCACGAGAATGGCGATGTTCTGTGCAAAAGTTTAATTTTACGCAGTAGTTGCAGGAAATGTCTGGTAGAATATTTCATTCCGGTTGTATATTTCGACTTTTTTGAAGAGCATTCCTCAGGCTTTTGTACGGGCGACTTCTTCATTTTACTATTGCTCTTCCATGAACCCCGTTTATTGGGGTGCATCACATGGAGCAGGTTTGGATCACTTTCGTTCCAATATTTGTAACAATGACTCGCTTTCTCCGTTAAAATCTAACGGCATTTTTGTTCGTATGGCGGTGTTATTTCCCCCCAAATTAATGCTAATAAGGACACCATCATACTCAGCCTGACATCAGTCCTTTTGTTTGGTCCAAAGCACAGTTTGAACGAGCTTACCCATCAAACTGAAATAATGCGCATTTATCATGCTAAAATTTGTTGATTAATTTTTATCTTGAGAATGTTCTAAAAGAATCAGTTATATCGTGCAAAAACTTTGCCCTTTACACTGCCACTAACCCAAATTGACACCTACACACTGAACATACAATTACAACACTCACTGCATATTAGGTTGCGTACGTCGTAACTTCAGGAAACAGTTGCAAAGTATACTATCCGGCTAGAACTTGCTCAAACTCATTTTGTTAGATTGTTCTGTCGAACTAAATTTGAAACGCCAGTATGTTGACCATTCAATCTGCCATGCCCGTGGGCTCGCCGCCAAATTTTTGGATGAAATGTTTTTCCTAAGTTGCATAATCGTCCGGTGTTGTTCCTTCATTTCACTCCTAGGCAAAATTAGGAATTTTATGGCATAAAAAATTAACAAAAAAGGTAAAATGAGCATTTGAAACATCAAGCTTTTTTTTTCTCTTTTGTTGTCTCAGGCAGGTCGCGATTATCATCAAGTACCTTCGGACGCTGTATGCATCTGTGATAGGACCATTTGGAAATGATGTAGCTAACTAAATATAAAAAGGAGCTTTAAATGCCTATCTTCATGTTCTGGGTGGTACATATTTAGTGATATTTTCAGTCAATATGGCATTGTATTATTATTTAATTCTTGTCTTTGCGTTTTTGTTGCATTTTATCAGTTATCGCCATTCCCTATTAATGAATTTGGCCCTGCAGGTAGAAAAATATACAAATAATGAAATAACTCTATGAACATTGGCCAAATCGTTCAACCGTCTATTCTTTCCTTCTTCTTGATCGTTTCTTTCCCTACAGAAAGGGGAGCAGAGGGGGGGAGGCTGACGACGGACCCTGCTCCTAGTGGCAGGTAGCGTGCGGGAAGAGTGTATTACATTGCACACTTGCAGTCGAGTGTACCAAAAAAAAAACGAAAAAAAAACCCAAAAAACTAGAGAGAATACATTTGCAGTCATGCTCCCCGGACGATCAACGTGCGACTACTTTGCACAAAACAAATAAAAAATACAGAACGACATTTTCACACAGGATATGGTATCTCCACATTCGCGAGTTTTTCCGTGCACTGCAAGGAGTGAAAGGGCAACACAATACACCCAAAACAGAGACTTACTTCAATATAGATATCTACAATTTCGCTGCAACAATTTGTTTCATACTTCGGTAAATTCTAGCTATATGCCATTCACTGCTCTAACAGGACATGTTTAATCTGTGTTTTTGACAACCGTTGGCGAAAATTAATGTGCTTCGGAACTTTGTTCAATAAGGTGGGAATTTCATAATCTGTGTGTTGCCGGCCGTGGTTTGTTCATGTAGAAGGCATTGGTCGATGTCGTCTGCACAAGTTATGTTGTGTGGAAGTTACAGGTTTGGAAGTATTATATAAATTGTCCCTAATGTACTGCTTCTACTGCATAGGCAGAAACTCGATCTCGGTCGGCAGGCTTCGTATTTCAACCTTTAGCCACATGCTTAAAATTTACCGAGGGCGTTTTTATTGAAACAAAAGAAATTCTCAATTCTCAACGTTGAGTGCACTTTTCAAGTTCGCTTTGTAGACTCCACTGTTTTTATTCAGCAGCAATAAAGTGAGAAGTAAAGCCAAAGTACAGACATTCAAACATTCCAGTGCTAAAAGCCTCATCATCGCCTGGTGTGGCAAACATTATCAATGGATCCTTGTGCTAAACGGCGTTTCTATTTTCTGGCTGCTTTGTATTTGTTCTGCCTACTTCACTTTGGTATACGTACCAACAAGAATTTTAAATTTAATGTCCCAAATTTTAGTTTGCGTTGAAACTGAAGCGGCAAAACGAGCCCGACAACCCTACCTAATGAAACTAAAACCAGTCTAGGATGGTGTGCTGCCCAGGTTTGGCCCGGTTCACTTAACCGGCTCTATACATCGCACCGAATCGGTTACAACAGGTCATTGATGGTGCTCGTAATTTTTCGTTCACATTAGCTTAGCTTGCGCACCACCCATGTGCGTTGCGTTGTTCTTTTGTGTTCATCTGAAAATAGCGCGTGAAATCTTGTTTACAACCAAGTAGCACCAATCATTAGCGTTGATGGCAGTTGGTTTTCCCTTTTCTCACGCTTAAGTTCTGATCTGAAATGTAGGCAACTATTTCGTGCAGATAGTTTCCGCTCCAGTTTGACAAAAACGGAGTCGCTTCTGGTTAAGGCTCGGCTGCGGCTACGGCTCGGACCCGCTTGTGGATCGACTCTCTTCAATCTACGAACTCGCACACACAAAGGCGACCAAGTGGTACCTCCTTGACGGGCAAAGAATAGCATTAAATTTTGTTGCGTTTAAACTTTCTCAATGAAAGCTTCGAAAATCCGAAATATCTCTGGCAGCGATGAGTTTAAGCCCAATGTTTTGTGACTTTTGGCAACCGCTTAGAAACTATGGCGCAAACCCGCAAACCACGTGGCCTTGAAGCGTTTCCAAATAGAGCAGGAAGTGGCTGTGTTTCGAAAAACCCTTTTCTCTAGGAAGTCTTGCTTCATTTTTTGGCATTTATAGTGGGCTGCCACGGCGTTTATTTTCTTAATGTTTGTTGTCACCAGCTCACGTTAACAACAACGAGAACAGACTCGGGATGTCGATGCCATTACTTAGACTACAATGAAGCCAAACACCCGTACGAGACGAGAGAAGTTCTTCCAGGCAATTTTCTCCCTACGTCTGTTTGGAAGATGAAGTCACATGAAACATACGTTGCGCAACCCCGGCAAAAATGGACAAGAAATTCCTCATAGCATCCCACACACGTGTCTCCAGGTGGTCTTACTCACCGCGCCGAGGTTGCACTGCGGGAAATGGGGACGTTCGTTGTGGATCCTGTCACTGTCACACCATCTCAACGCACGTACACGTTGAGTGTACGCTCATTTTGAGGGCGTTGTCGCAGGAGAAGAAGCCGATGTGCCAGTCGCCGAATAGCGCGCTCAGGGGTGCTTAGTTAGCGCTGAGTCAAGGCATCAGCAGCAACAGGAGAGCGCAGGCAGTGGCTGCCGAGCGGCGTCGGCGGTGGCGGCCCATGTGACCATGACTGTGGCGCGGCCGGCGCCCGGAGCCCTAACCTAGATTGCGTCAAGCGCCTCTCTTCACCGCGTCTTCCGCTCGGCGACCCCCGGCCCGCAGGCGCAAAATAGACCACGCACCGCCCTCATTGGCTCCGGCCTCTGCACGAGCGCTACGCAGCCGCCGCTGTCGTCTCTCCTCCATCCACAGCAGGGTCCTCAATACACCGGTGTTCAATACATTTCGCCCTTCATATATCGGCGCTGTCTGGTACGAATTGTCGGCGTAGACATCACGTCGAAGGGTATGATCGTGAAACGGGGAGGAATAGTTGAGCTCTGGTGAGCTGCTGATGCTACCTTTCACCGGCCGGCTAGCTACAAGGCTAGTAAAACTAAGTAAAATTATTATTTGAAAAAAAAAAGGGCCGGCTTTGAACCGCGAAACGAATTCGGCATTGCTCTTAACTTGTCATCAATTAAGTTAGCTTGTCCAGCACTCCAATCGATATTGCATGTCATCGGCAAAAAAAAACGTACTTTGACTCCGCAATATTCTCGAACGTGCACTGCCAAGGTTCTTCACCAGATAATCCCCCATATGTTGACCCCAATTCTTCGCCGCACTAGGCACGTTTTCCCTTGAGAGCGGTCTGGCTCGAGTAGTGTGAGCCGGGGCCTATAACCCACTCGGCCCCTCAAACTGGACGATTAATGCCTTACTTGGAAGCTGCCTGCACGACCCTTGAAGATTCAGGAAGTGTTATTTCTCCCTCCCTGCTATTCCCATTTCCCCCCTCTGGCCAATCGGCCTTCCCTTCCCATTAAAGGTTTTTACTGCTACTAGCCCTCATTGTTTTTCATTAGTTTTACTGGCTGCAGCGAAAGTGACTGCTAGATTATTCATGGCATTGTTTGTGCCCGTTAACCAGAATCTCTAATGACAGTTATCAAAGCATGTTAATTCTAGCAATACTTGGCATACCTTTTTAGTATGATGTTCGTGGTGCTTTCCTGAGCGCCAGTGGGCTAAACTATGCGAGAAAAGTTTGTGCCAGTATTACAATAAAACTGGTGTTTTCGCTCGACCAAAAATACTTGGGGAGTAAAATACATGCAGTAAAATACAAGTTCGGTTGACTTGAAAGGCAGCTTTGTTCTAAAATCCGTGATATAAATTTTAACGCGAACTTCGAGAAAAACATGAAGGAAGCTCACATCAATGCGTGAGAATTGAGGGTAGCGAAGCTGCACGCAACAGTATTGTTTTCCCCTCTTTTTCACCTCACGGCGTTGTTTTAGTTAAGCCTCGCCGCTGCACGAGGGACCACAGCTGTATGTTCGTATACCTCTGTCACTCACGGGCTCATGGCCGCCATCTAACGGGGAAGGCTAGGTGACTTCCTCCCTGTCACCCCTTCCTTCTACTAGTTTGTGCTCACATAAAGTTCTTTCCTTGTCTCCCTCCCTCCCTCCCCCCCCACCTCTCTCTCTCTCTCTCTCTCTCTCTCTCTCTCTCTCTCTCTCTCTCTCTCTCTCTCTCTCTCTCATGGTTCTGTGCCGCACGTGGCCTCGTGGCCTTCCTTCGTGGCGCGCGTGTATCACTGCGGCGGTGGCCTGCTCGCCTTCCTCCACCACGTCCCGCGCACGTCTCCTTTCCCCCCTCGTCTATCTCTCCTCTGCCTCCTATCCCCCGCAGGAGGGTTGCAAGCTGGGCTAGTTGAATTGAGACATTCTTGATGACAAACACCTTCAATGAGCAAGTTAAAAAGTTAAGGGAGGCGGGATTTCCACAGTATCTCTTGTCATGGTCGTGTGAAAAACTTGTAAAAATTCTAAAAACAAAGTCTGGCGGCCGGGATGTTGCTGAGGACACACAAAAGACCAAAAAAAGTTGCCGTCATTCCATACATTCACACACATTCACATTCCATACATACGATCACACACCGCCTAAAAAAAGTGGGCCATCTCTATGGAGTGCAAGTGGCTATCACGGCCCGCTACAAGTTGCGTTCTGTATGTGGCAGGCTTGACAGACAGTTAGAGCAGGGAAGTGAGAAGAAAGGGGTTGGTTGTGGTGTCAACCACAAGAACCGGTATGTCGCATGCGCAACGGGAGTTGTGTGCAGTATTCCTTTGCCCTGTGGCCGAACCTATGTTGGGCAAGCTGGCCGCTGTATCAACGTGCGTTTAAGAGAACATGAATTGTCATTGAAAGGACCTGTATCATCCCATCTTTCTTCGCATTGCGCTAAGTGCAAAGGCCCTGTATCATCCCATGCAAGCCTAATTTTTCTGCCACTAGCATTTTATTTAGGTACAGTAATCAAACAACCCGCGAAATCATGGAGGCATTCCACATAGCCGAAGGAGGTGACAAGTGTGTAAGCCAGACAAGCATGTGTCTCCATCCTAAAGAGATTGCGTATCTGCGTGTGCCTTGATTGTAACATGCGCACATCTACTTGTGGTATCAACGTGACCTTTGCGAACTTGTTTGCCCATGCGCATTGTCTTTTTATTTCTTTTTTTTTGTTTGTATTCAGTATTTATATTCACCCTTTCTGATATTAAAAATTTAGTTGTTAGACCAGCGGCTCTCCTTGTGGTTACTTCCTTCGTCTTCGTCTGAATTCGCGCTGGTTTTATCCAAGAATGTCCTAGCTCTCCCCGTTAACGGGCCGCTGCTCCGAGCAGGGCGCTTGGTGAAGGATACTTATCCCATCCTCTGCCTATCCACCGTCCACCGGTGTGGTCAATCTCTCACCTGTACATAACCATTGTAACCGCCATCTGTACATGATCATCAGCATAAGTGGCTTGGATGTTAATTCATGATCGGACAAGTAAAGAAGGCAATCGTTCGATCTGCTGCCTGTCGGAGAGAATCGTCATGTTTCATAACAATATATACCGTAATTACCCGATTCTAACGCGCACTTTTTTTCCGGAAATATAGGTCGAAAAATCGCATGTGCGTTAGAATCGGATACGAAACCGAAACTGCCAAAACAACGGAAATTTTGTCCAGCCCATCGCCATCGCCATCTCTAGATGGCGCCAAAGCTTTTAGCAACGATTTTTCGGACGCAGGAAGCATAGGCGCTTAAGCTTTTCTATCGGCGTTCACACAAACCATCCAATCGTTCCACTTGCGCGATCGATGACAGCAGTGGCAGCAGCGGCTCTCACGCGTTCAAAACGAGCGGTCGGCTGAAGCGTGCGCCTCTGGAGAAGCTTGCAGGATTGGCGTGCGAGGCGTGGGCCACGATCCCATCGGCCATGGTTGAACGTCCGTTATGAAGTGTGGCATCGCGAACGCGCTTGACGCCACCAAGGACGAGATGTTGTGGTCAGCGTAGAGCGACGAGGAGTGAGAGAGTGACATTACTTCGAGAAATAAATCGCCCGTTTCCCTCGCATTGGTTTTTCTTGCCAAAGTTCCGTGCGCGTTACAATCGGAGGTGCAAGTTTTTTCGTTTTTTTTGCCGGAAAAATCGGGTGCGCGTTAGAATCGGGGACGCGTTAGAATCGGGTAATTACGGTATATAGTTAAGAAATGAGGTTCCTGACTATAAGGTTAACTATACGATTATTCTTACGTTCCAACCGGAACTGGTCTTTTTCAAAGACACAGGAAGTGCAGATCAGTTGGGTTTACTTTTATTTCTGTTGTGGGCGGGGAAGAAAATGTACGCAGGAAAAAGTGGGCTCTCCTCTAGCGCTCAATGGCAAAACTGGTCATCCCGCGAAGACTGCCCGACGTAGCATAGTGTAGCTTACGCTACAAAAAAATTTAGGCACACCACAATGGAACTCTCCTGTCTATACCCATCACAAGGCAGGATGCTAACCCGATACTCTACGGAGCGCGTAAACAAGCTGCAGCCTTGCATTCGTCGGACCCACAGAATCGACATGAACGCCTTCACAAGCTCGATCCAGAGCGGACGTTCTGGGTCAGTCATGCTCCTCGTCTTCGTCGAAGTCAAGAGACATTGCTACACAGGCTGTGTCTTGGAGTAGCATTGACTCGGAAGTATCTTCACACAATCGGGCGAGAGGACAGCCCAGACTGCCTTCTGTGCGGTTGTCCTGAGACTATCGAACATTTGCTTAGTGCTTGTCCAAAGTACTCGAGTGAGCGAATGAACCTTGAGACAGCTTTACTACGCTTGGACACTCGCCCTCTGTCCGAACAAAAGATTTTGGGCACGTGGGCTGACAACAGGAACCAAAGCCTAGCCGTTAAAGCCCTGTTAACATTTCTTGGTGACTCCTCTTTGGATTCTCGCCTCTAGGTTGTGACAAAATTGAACAGACTGCGAAATAATGTCTGAGCAGTTTTTTTTTTTTTTTTACCCATGGATGATAGTCATGTGCTTAAAAGTGAACTGTTGTCATCTCATTCAGCGCCCCGTTGTACGTGAGACGTTTATTGGTTTACTGCTTGTACATAGTTCATTTGTCGCTTTCATTTTCATTCCCCATACCTTCCATATTCATTCCTTTCTCTTTCTGTCCCCAGTACCCTCCCCCCAGAGGGAAGTAGCAGGCCCAAGATCAATTTCTCAGGCCGACCTCTTCTCCTTTTTCAATAAACATTTACTCTCTCTCTCTAAGCACTTCTTAATGCTTGTGAATAGGAAAGCGTGAATGTCTGGGTAACAGCCTGAGACGCCTTGCTTCGCCTCGGGTTGCCGAATGGCTTTGCAATATGACCGCTGAGTAAGCTTTCCTTTGTGGCGCACTTTAAAGGAGCCATGAAGAGAAAACACAAGTTTGATTCATTCGAAAGATTGCCTCGTTAGAACCATAACGACACCACTTATAACGCAAACTTCGCTCAAATAAGCTACATAATTAGGAAAAAAGGAAATGACCATGCGACCCACCAGCTCAGTTTCCGCAACAGAACCTGTGATGTCACTTGGGAATGCTCTGCGATTGGCGGAGGCCGGCAAAAGCCAACGCATGTTAGGCAGGGCTTACAGTTTGCATAGCGAGCAAAATGCCCGTGAAACATACTGCACATTCTTTTTATGACAAAGAACGGCGGAGTAAACGGTTGAAGGTCCGAACGAACTCACAAGCGTGTGCGCCAATGCATACGAAACTAGCGCCGGCCGAGCTCGACATCTCGCCGTCGCGCAGACGAATTTTCGGGTTCGAGGCTCTTCGGGGCCAACGAACCGTTCCAGCACGCACAGCCGCGACCTTGCTTCGTATCGTAATCCCTTCACAGGAGGTTGGCCGTCATATCGCCAACCAGCAAAGGTAAAAATAGAAACGAGGGGAGTAAGGAACAGCAAGAAGCGACGAGATAGTGCCAGTCGTCGCGTAAGTTTCGAATGGTGTTGGCTTGCTGCTGCCGTTACGAGCTCGTTTCCAGTTTACAACCACTGAAAACTTCAGTTTGTTCGAGTACTTTCGAACGGCTTTCCATACACGACACCGGCCAACTGGCATAAGTGATACTGCTACTGAAATTGAACTATTATTAACCGTAATCAAAATACGGCACATACGTACCAGTCTATATTCGTCCGTCGTGACGGGGCTGACGAGGCAGCGGTGCCGACGGCTGGGCGTTCGTCTGTTGTGGCTATCGCTGAATGGTCGCTTTCCCGTCCACCGCGTATCCCACAACTCTTGCCGCTCGTGCACTTAGAAGCATTAAGCGTTTTTGTGGTGTGAGGTTGTTAAATGCAAGCCCGAGCTCCTCGGCGAGAGTTTTGTTCTCCGGATCAGGCGATTCCATGACTAGGGCTGCGGGTGCACTAGGTTTTACTAGTATTTTTAAAATGGCCGCCGTCTCGATCGACTCCCGCGTGTGGGTGCTATATGGAGTCGACATACTAAGTATCTGTTTCATGGACCGGCTCTATGACACCATTGTACACGTCACGGAATGTTCAATTTTAGCGGGAGATTTAAAAATTTGGCTTAAATTGCCTTATTTCTCAGCGAATAAAGCATCATTTGCTTCCGGGAAAGCGCTTGGGGTACTATGAAACACCTAATCTTTCGAATAAAACAAACTTTTGTTTTCTCTTCATGGCTCCTTTAAGGCTTTCGGATGTCCCCCAACTGTTGTCTAGGCGTCACGGCGCTGCTAATTCGTACCGTCGTGTGATGGAAGTGTTGAGCCCGTTTCACTCTCAATTTCACTCTCAAACCACTCAATTCACTCAATTCACTCAAACCACTCAATTCACTCAATTCACTCAATTCACTCAACTCAATTCACTCAACTCAATTCACTCAAACCACTCAATTCACTCTCAAACCACTCTCAAACCACTCTCAAACCACTCTCAAACCACTCAAACTACTCTCAAACCACACAAATTTCCCTCTCAAACCACTTTTCTAACCTGGCTTCAAGCATTGTTCGCACCATAGTGGTCCCGGCGATGGCGCTGATAGCGTACACACCTACAATATTTCAAAGAAAAAACTCGCTACAAGTTCCTGGGATAGCGCGCCGCTTGTCCTGCAGCTCACATTTACTGGACGTGTGCCAGAGACGCTGCCAGATGCGGCTCTGCTATTAGCGCTGCCACCGAGATCAGTATGCTGCGAACAATACTCGAAGCCAGGTTAAAAAAGTTGTTTGAGAGGTGTAGATGGGCTATCTCCGTCGGCAGGTACGCATGCGTGTTCTCTTCCTTTCATTTACCGCCGGTGCAGCTACACGGCGCTCCGATGCGCTTCGGCCTAGAGCCACTAAATAAGCTACGATCTAGTGGCTCTAGTTCGGCCATAGCTCTCGTGCTCCAATTACTTATGACGGCCCCTGTACAGTGCTCACGCTGATAGCTATGTTTAGAGCATTGCCCTCTATCGCGTAACCACTGATGTCGTGTAGCGCGCAATGTGATAGTTTTGCAACATATCTAGGTTTTTGCCCGGTTAAAAAACATCTTTCATGACTTGAGTAGAGCTCAGTTACTTACCAAAGCATAGCCCTTTCAAACTGAACGAAGCTGTATTTTGTATTCTGGTCGAACTAAATCTTTGATATATGGCAAGGGTATTACATGTTTATACTATATATGTGTCCAGCGGGGCAGAGGTAGGTTGTAGTTCTCCAGCGCACAATCAACAGCACGTTCAGCTTATTTTTGCTCACTGCAGAACGAACGCCTCTCGTATGTTTCGCGAACCGATATGGTCTTGCGACAACCTAGTCCATTTTTTGTCTCCGACTTTTCTGCTTTCATCCCTCAGTCAAGTGAACAGCCCTGGGCTACTTATAGTCATATTCCTATGTAGCCCCTCGCACTTGAAGGCCAGGACGTCGTTTTACCAGTTTTAAACGACGGTGTTGCGGACGGAAGATGCTACTGTAAGCGATTCTTTTCGTAGAATAGCAGAAATTCTAGTGCAATTTCTACCTATTTGATAGTGAGCGCGCTCTTCAAATAAATGTCCCGGTATGTTCCTTTAGTACGCGTTACGTTCTACCGCGAGGCATTGGAAAACGAATGTCCCGGGGTTTTCGTGCCGTGACTGCATGATACTACGATGACAGGAGACACCGACTGCCCGAGTCCCTAAGGAGCTTCGCCCCTAAAAGGCAAATGGGTGGAAATGCATGCCTGCAATGTTTCCCGCGCACGCCCACGAAAGCCTTCTTCCCGTAATAGAGACGAATTACGTTTCCATAGAGCCCATTGAGGTCCGAAAGTACTGCGACTCCCTCCGCCTAGGCGCACAACGGCAAGACAGTGATCGGAGAAAGAAATGGGTTCGACTGCACATACAGGACGGTGGCGAAGGAGCGCAGAGGAATGTAAACCCTGTCAAGCCGATCATGGGAATGCTTTTGAAAATGTGTATGCAACCAAACCGCTCTTCCTGGAAACCCAGTGTCCAGTAGCCCAGAAGCCGCAATGACGGACGACAAAACGTCAGCGCTCATAACCTTAAATGATAGAGATTAGGCGGGATCATATGGTTCATAGACGCAATTAAAGTCAACCAAAAATACAACAGCACGGTCACAAATAGAATAAAAATCTCATCCAAATTTCTGAAGAAACTGGCTCGTTGGCCAGTATCATTGAACGCATAGACATTGATTAATCGCCACGGTACACCGTACCGTACAGGAAGAAATCGCAACGTATGAACCATCCCTCTGCATATACCTGATATATGAGGGCCGAGTACGGCAATTTTCTTTTAAGAACGAAGCCCCTAAGGGGCTCGGGTGGTAGGCGTATCCTGTCGTCGTCGTGTAATGGAGTCACGCTTCTAAAACACCGAGGCACTCGTTTTCGAACGCATCGCGCTAGAACTAACACGTACTAAAAATGTATAACGGATAAAAACGGTTAAAAATAAACTAACATGACTTGAAGATTTGCGGAACGCTCTCTGCACGCTTCAGCAATCCTGAAGCACAGGGAGAAGCTCTTTGTAGACGGGTTATAATTTCTGCTACACTCAAGTAGCCACCGGCTCTCGACGCTATGCCTGATCGGGTCGGCGGGTCGGTTTAAGCAATTGATTGATTTAACAACTTCTTTTCAGGCTCAAATAAAGAGTGGTCGCCGATATGTGGTTTTCTAATAAATTCTCTTTTCGCACACGTTGGGTTGGTTCCCTATTAGCCACCCATATGTATCCAGTAATTCTTCTCCTCGAACCACCAGCTGTTGCTGAATGGTGAGGTCAGGGCTGGACAGTAAGGTCTCCCATCGCTTGAGCGGGTCAGGGGAGGGGGGAAGGTTGTAGGGGGTATCTAGTTTTGTGCCATATGTGCACGAGAGTGCCGTCTCCATTGCAGTACGGACATGTGTTCTCATGTTCTGATGTTCTGCAAGTTACATTTTGCGCAGAATCGCTGGGTGTGCGAACGACCCTGCCTGTAAGCGGCGCAGTATAGTCTGCTGCAGTCTGTTAAATTGCTTGTGCGACTTCGGAAGCCTCGTTCTACTTTCCTTGTATAGGCGGACGATCTCTTTATAACTCGTGACGGGGTGCGGTTGCTCTTCCTTGGCCCGGACGGATGTCTAGTTCTCGGGCATACTGGTCGGCGGTGACGTTGCCTTGCACGAGCGAGTGAGCCGGAACACACACCAGCTCGGTGACTCGTCCCGTTGTTGGGGAATGGTTCTTGATAATAGTTGCTGCCGTGGAGGAGACGATCCCCTTCGGATAGCTTAAGCAAGAAGGAGCATGCTTACCGTTGCCGGGGCTTCGTTCATCACCGAGGACGAGCCCCGAGGACGAGACGCGGGAATCGCACTGCGCTCGCGCTGACCCCTGCCATTACCCCAAGCTGCGCAAATGGGGCAAATTCTGGTCCAACGAAAGAAAGGGTGCCGCCGCATCGGCAAGCGCGCCATTGCTCCTCCCACCGGCGCTTCTCCGGCGTCCAATCAGCGCGCGCCGTGTGGCAAGAAAGAGACTCACAATATTTGAATACCCTTATACTAGGTCTCCTTGCTGATAGCCTTGCTATGTCAATCAGCCTGTCCAACTGTTTCCAAGGTCCAAAACGTCGTTCGTGATAAACTGATGAATCTGGGGCTACATCCCCTCTCCGCGATCGCTCATTCAAGACCGAATGCCCTCACGCTTGTTTTGATTACGCCGAAAGGAGCTGTTATGGTACACCCGTTACCGATCCAGAAATCCCGCAGAATGGCGAACTACAGGTAACAAGCCCATATGCTTCAACTGTAGACTGGCGGGCCGTATCTCTCGCTACTGCCGCAATCGAAGTTTTCCTCAGCGCCAAACGTTCTACGTTCAGAGGTTGTAAGTAGAGACTTGAAGGCACTGATGAAACCTCGCACCTTACGTGCCATAGTTGGTGGTAGGAATTGTGTTGTAGAAATAACATGTTGTTTCCACGAATGAATATTCGAAGTACAAGCATATTGTTTCTAAGAAACAATGTTTTAATTACGAACGTCTGAGTACTAGTAATAGCTTTCAAGGGCAACCAAAGTTGTATTATATAATCTTAAAAAGGCGCAATTTTGCGTGACACACACAGTAATATTAATTAGTTAACGGTTTGTTAGCGGTTAGTGGTTAGCGGTCACCGGTTTGTTGCACCAAAGCAACGCTGCGTTTGGTGCGAATGAAATGACAGGGAATTGTTTGTGAGCGTTATTTCCCGGTAAATTACAGATTAAACGGCGAACGGAGTAATTAACTACTAAAGTCGTTAATATAACGCCATTCATATGTCAAAAGGAAGCGTACCAAGGAAATCTCCTGAGGAACCCCGGAAAGAACTGGAGACTGAGGTGATACGAAAGGATTAACTCTCACGAATCAAAATTAATTAGTAAGAAAAGAACGCAACTAGGCGAGCAAGTCATTATCAAGCGAGGCCCAAGATATTAGTATCGCATTTGCAACACTTCAGGCGGAAAAAAAAGATAAGATACGGTAAATGAAACACTTAAGCAAAGGCTGATGCAGGGAATAATGCGCTATTTGGATGACAGGTGGCTTTTCCTGGTGCTTTTGAGCATTCAGCTTTCCCGTCACATGAGCTGCGTGTGACACACACACACGCACCTTTGAATCATTTTCGGCACAACACATCAATATATTATTACTCAACAGGCGTTAAAACCGCTCCTTATATTGTACGAGGGAAACTAGTTCTTAAAAGCGACTATTTTGGAGTATACATAGGCCGCAGCACCAACCAATTTTAAATATGAGTATGAAGCCATGTGTATTTGCATTAAATTTATTTCATTTTTATTTTGTATTTTTTCCGATTCGTGGCTGCGCTTTTCACTTTGCGAAGGCGATGAACTCCAAATGCGATGAGCTCGGCCTGCGGAGCCTGTGTAAGAAGAATTTGCTGGTACAGGAATGGCTGAGGAAGGTGCGTCACCTCCCGTTCGTGCCAGAAGAATTCCGTCTGGAATTTGCGAAGGACCTCATCGCATCAAGACCACCTCTTGCCCCACTCGACAACGCGTGGCTGCAACAGTTTGCCAACTATGTGGACAGTTTTTGGATTTCCAAGCCAAATGTTAAAGACATCTGGGGACAGTTCGGTGCACAAGGCCCTCGCACTACCAACATGGCGGAAGGCTGGCACAACGGCCTTTACAGTCGGCTGAGCAATTTTCACCCAACTTTAGCTCAATTCATTCAGTTCTTGCAAGTTGCGCAGTTTTCATTCCAGTACAGGATTCCGGCGCTTCTGAGGGGCCCCATGTCAGTGGCCTCGCTACCTACCGCCGAAGTTCGCGCAAAAAACGCGAAACTGCAGGAGGAAACGGCCCTTTTTTCATCCTATGCCTCGGCAACTGCACCAGCTTACCAGGACATAATAAACTACCTGGACAGAGTTGCATCGTTCGGGCTCCTTGTGGCTCAGTAAGAGACGGAGAGAGAAATCTTAATAAGCCGACGACGGCAGCCAGATTAGCAGAACTTCGTGTGCCCATCCCTTAAGGGTGAGACGTCAATTTTTAAACCTGTCACATCAAGAGTACCACAAGGGTCTGTACTTCGTTCTTTGTTGTTTCTGGTTTTTATAGTTTCTTGCCACAATCCACCTCCAGTAAACTACGCCTCTACGCCGATGACTGTGTATTGTACAACACCATCCTCCCTTCAAGATCACCACCTGCTTTATGACTCGTTCAGTGATTTTTGCTCTGAAGGGTGGGGGGTGGGGGGATGGGGGTGCTGCATGGCAGATGAATATCAGTTTCTGCAAAATAGTCGCAATGTACAGTCGCAGACTTCAGTTTTCAAAGACTCCTTTAATTACCTAGTACCCCAAAGGGTTTCGGACTATAAATATCTTGGCTTGATTTTTAACAACTTCTCCATGTCTAATCATATAAATTTAGTCTGCACCAAAGCTGTTAAAAAACCTTGATACCTACGACGCACTTTCAGAAACAGCACCTCAGACTAATGCACAAAACGCTAAATCGCCCGGTTCTTGATTATGCCTCAATCGTTTCATGTCCACATAAAAAGAAGAAATTAAACAAATTGAATCCGTGCAAAAAAACAAGCCGTTTCCTTTGTCGCTGCTAATAACGGAAATTTTCGCCTACATCCGCCCTTCCATCCTTAAACCTCACCTCTCTTTCTACGCGACGCGTTATCGATTCGCTAAAATTCTTGCACGGTATCGTTCATTCAGCTAATCGCCTTTCCGATATCAGTTACCTTCCGTATGTCAGAAGCCAAGCAGAACCGGAAGCATTCATGACCTAAATCTCACCCCTTTGCGTGCGCACACCAATGCATCTAAATTTAGTTTTTTGCTAAGAACGATAGAACAGTGGTACTCGCTGCCGGGTGATATTAGGTTGTCATAGATAAATCATTTTCTGATGTATATTGAACCTCATGTTTAAACAAGAATTCATTTCTTTGTTTTCGGTTGTATTCTTTGTTTTGTTTTGTTTGTGTGTGTGCCCCTCCTACAGCCCCCACTTATTAGCTGTAGAATGGCGATTATCTTATTCCATGTATATTCGCATCTATAGGATTGGGCACTTGTGCACTGAATGGAATTGCATTGTACTTTCTTTCTAGTGTTCTTTATATTGGGTTACAAAGTGTGTATGCTTGTGTATTGGCGTTATTTTTTCTTTTTCCGTTCCCTCAAGTGTTGACTCTCCACTCGCAACTTTCGATTTTTAACCACTCCTGCTATAGCCCTTAAATGTCTGCACTATGTACAAATCAAATAAATAAAAGCACTTGACTAAAATGGACCACGAATTCAATGTTTGCTGCAGCATGCGTACAAAATAATAAATGAAGAAGAAAAACAAACATCGCTCCAGATAAATTTGATTTGATTGCTACACAAAGTCGTTTCAATAAATAATGGTAAACATTCTAATTCAACGACACAGTGACAAGAAAATAGAACAACCTGGGAGAATAATGAGAAATAAAAACAAGCTTGACGAAATTATCCGCGGCTTAATTCGGAGCACCAAGTGGATAGCTCCCACATTTAGAAGTCAAAGTTCACACATGGGAGCCAAAACAACACTAAAAATACAATAAAACGACCTAGTCTGTAACTTACATATCCTAGCCAGAGCTCCGAAGGTTCCCAGAATTCATTGGACCTTCTGACGCGGTTTCTGCATTATTATACCTTTTGACCCGTTGGATCTTTTGACTCAGCTGTCACGTGTGTGTGCCCCTTAATTGAAGGGCGTTTAATTGAAGAACCTATTTCAAGCTCTGACCTCGAGGCTTGTCATCGTGTACCTACCCGTAAGCCTGACAAGTCAAATATAGTCGTACAGTTTAAATCACGCGCCAAACGTGACGAAGTTCTCAAAAAGGCTAAAAAGCACAGGCTCGCAAATAACGACATCGGACTTGGAACTCAAACACCGATATACGTGAACGAACACCTTTGCCCAGCTCTAAAGAAACTTCTTGGGATGGCGGTTCAGAGAAAACGGGACCATGACTGGAAGTTTGTGTGGTGCGTGAATGGAAAAATTCTGGCGAGACAAGCAGAAGGTAGCAACTCCGTTCACATCACTTGTGAAAAGGATCTTGCAAAGATCTGCTGAACATTCCTGTCACTAAAACAACCCCAATCATGGTCCAAAGCAATTATCACAATTTCTTATTACCTAAGTCTCTAACACAACCGCAACAATCCCTTATGTCGGTGTTGCATATAAACACCCGCTCGGCCTCAAACAAAGGCGACACAATTGCACATTTTTTGAGTGAATTTCAATTTAAGTTCAAACTCGTGCTATTAACAGAAACTTGGTACCGGGATGACAGTGACATAATTGAGCTTGATGGCTATAACACATTTGTGCTTAATCGTAAGAATCGACGGGGAGGCGGAGTTGCTATTTATGTTGACACAACTCTCAAGTTCGAACTGGTTTCCCAGTTTTCGGAAATTGCGAATGATTATGAAATGCTAACTGTTAAGCTAAACCGAGATATTGTGTCTGTCGTGTACAGGCCCCCCAGTGGTAACGCTTTACCTTTTTTTGAGTTTTATGAAACTTTTCTCGACTATGTGAATACGAACAATCTACGACTTATCAGCGCAGGTGACTTTAATATTCATTACTCTGAACATTCAACGCTTGCAGATACACTACATACCATCGTTACCTCAAACGGTTTTGTTAACACAATCACAACGCCAACTCGTGTGACAGCGCTTTCCTCGTCCATTCTTGACTTGGTTATCACTAACCTTGACACAGCTGTTTTTGACACTGGAACAATTACATCTGACATCAGTGATCATTGCCCTGTTTTCGCATTATATTGCTCAGAGAACAGACATACATCTGGCAGTTATAAAGCAGCTCGCGTGCAATGTGTGACCAACGAAAGTTTAGAACGTTTCAAACAAGATATCAACCTTCATGACTGGTCTAGCGTTTTAAACGAAAGTAATGTGAACCTTGCGTACCGAGAATTCGTTCAAGCTTTTGCACAGATATACACTTCCCACTTTCCTTTCAAGTCCCTCAAACCTACTAAAAAGATTAAAAAACCGTGGGTTACCAAAACACATCTGGCTATGATAAAGAAGAAAAATCGTCTGTACCATCGGTTTCTTATCATGAGATTGCCGGCATTGTATGAGGAATTTAAGAAAACAAGAAATGCACTCAATGCGCAGCTTAAGCGCGCAAAGCAAGACTACTATTTGCAGCTTTTTGCTGACATAAGTTCGAAAAAACCAGATGCAACTTGGAAATTATTGAATCGCGTTTTAGGTCGAGCACACAAAAGATCGTTTCCCGAGAGCATAGTGTGCAACAATGTCGAACTCACGGGCGAAGCAATGGCCCAACATTTCAACGAATATTTCGTAAATATCGTCCCTCCTGTTAATGACATCGTAGCCTTAGATAACCCCATTACAGAGTCCATCGAAAGCTTTTTTCTTACGCCTACTGATCAGCAAGAAGTTTATTCTACATTTATGAACCTTTCAAACAGCAAAGCCTTAGACACTGACAACCTACAAATTAAACCCATAAAATTTGTCATAGAATCAATTGCCCCAGTTCTTACTTACATTTATAACTTATGCTTTGAAAGTGGCATATTTCCTGATGCTATGAAGAAAAGTAGGGTTTCGGTGATACATAAAAGTGGGGATAAAACTAACAGATCAAATTATCGACCTATATCCGTAATTTCGGTGTTTTCTAAAGCAATGGAAAAGTTGCTGCTATCCCGACTAACAAGTTTTCTTGACAGAGGCAACATTTTATCTGATGCACAATTTGGTTTCCGAAAAAATAAATCAACTGAGAAAGCTCTCTTAACAATCAAAGAAAACATTTTGCAAAATATTGAAAACAAGCATTACACTCTCGGCCTTTTCATAGATTTCACGAAGGCTTTTGACTGTCTTAATCATGATATACTAATACACAAACTAAGGCTTAATGGTATACGAGGAACTCCGTTATCGCTACTCCAGTCTTACTTAACCAACAGGCACCAATGCGTTTGTATTGATGATAACATTTCATCCTTTTTGCCCACAACAACGGGTGTACCGCAGGGAAGTGTACTGGGACCCCTCCTTTTCAATGTATTCATTAATGATATCGTAAAAATTGATTCGGAAGCAAAATTTATAATGTATGCTGACGACTGTACTTTACTGATATCTGGTAAATGTGAAGATAATTTAATAATGAAATGTAACGGTATTCTTGAAAGGTTGCACTCATGGTCCCAATCCAACAGAATAAATATAAACCCAGCAAAAACAAAGGTAGTTATATTTAGAGCAAAACACAAACCAGTGAAACTAAACCATATCATTAAATATTCAAACACTACCATTGAAATAGTAAATGAAATCAAAATTCTTGGTGTTACCTTTTCAGCATGCCTCAGCTGGGATACCCACATCAGTAACATTTGTAAAAAACTTTCTTCAGCAACAGGGGCTTTGGCCCGCAGCCGGTCACTTCTACCTTCAAAAGTAAAACTAAAACTCTACTTTGCATTATTTGAATCCCACCTCAATTACTGCAGCCTAGTCTGGGCAACCACGACAAAAACAAATATAACAAAAATTCAAATATTGCAAAAAAAAAATCATGCGACTCATTTCAGGTGTGCATTATTTATCACCAACAGCCGGTATATTTAACTCCTATAATATTATAGCTTTTCAGCATATGTATAATTTCCGCATCGTACGCTCCTTTTATTTTTCATCCGTCCCATTAAAAAACTTTTTATCGTCTACAGCACGGCTAACACATACAACAAACGTAGTAAACACGCGCAACACTGACATCTGGAACATACCCCGCTTTCGTACAAACTACAAGCTACAATCTCTTCGGCATAACCTTCCTGATATTCTTAACAGATTTAAAACAGTACAACATTTTTCATTTAAGGAAACCCATCGATATTTTGTAGGCTTGATACTACTTGATGAGAGTTGAATTATTTATGGTGTTTTTCCTGTTTCAGTTGTTTTGCCAGTGTCTGCGCTTATATTTTTAGTAGTTGTTTGTTATGTTGGAGGTAAAACCCGCTCTCTCTCTTTGTATTTTCTCCGCTTATGCGTTTAATTATTCAAACAATTATCCGTCACTGTTGCATTGTACTAAGTTACGTACATCTGCTTGTCCCCTTATTTCTTTTTCTTTTATTTTGCTCACAAACAGTGCTCTTTGCTAATGTTTCATTCAGTATCCTTCTTGTTATATGCTATGTTTTGTGATATCTACTGCAATTTTTATTGTTGTTGTTTATATCATACACATCTTCAAAAAAAAAAACATTGCACTTGTTCCAAATATTTTTTTCCTATATGCAATGTCTTGTATGCCGCGCCATGAATCGCCTGGGCCCTAGTCAAGTTGTTTATACAACTTTTAGCCCAGGAATCCATGTATATTCATCTAGATACATTTTGGTGAATAAACGAACTGAACTGAACTGAACGTGATTATTGGATCTTTTGACTCTTTGGACCTTTCGACTCTTTGGGTCTTTTGACCATAAGCGCAAAGTGGACCGCGTTTGCACGCACTAGAACCCGCGGCAACCGGCTTCGCGAACTCAGAGTCTGTGCACCCCACTTCAGGCGCGAACGCACGTGAACTGGCGAGTAGAAGAGCACGTGAGAGATCATACCACGAACGCCGGGCAGAGTGTTCTCGAAGGTCAAACTGGGCGACGCGGGGAGCTCCTCACGAGGCTCACGCTCACGTGCACTCGGTATTTTAACAGCGAAGCTGTTTAGCAAATCCTAATTTTCTCTGTTCGCAGTTAAAGGGGCACTGACAGAAAAATTTCGCATCTCGGTTTTTTGCTGCAATAAGTAGCTATTGACCTGCTTATCACGTGTGGAAACCTCATCTGCCTCATCGAGCGACGATTGTTTAATTAGAGACGTTTTCAATGCGGCCAGTCCCACTTTCGGTTTCAGCCAGGGCCGCTAAACGTGAGTTTTGTATAAACAAAGCTGACCACGTGAGCGTCGGACGGATGCAGAGCTGCCGTAGCGCTGTTGAATACGCGTCGCCGGCAGTTTCTGCGAATGCCACCACGTACTGATCTCGTGAGCAGCTTAATTAGAAAGCGATCGTAGGCGTGACGCAGCTGCAGCGAGGGCAAATTGCAGCCGCGGCTAGAAAACGAGGCGCGACGCTCGAGACGGTGGGGAGACGCGCGCTGTGAGCCGTCAACGGTTTTGCCTACAGGTCCGCCTACAGATGTGTTCGGCTTAACACTGCGGCGGATACTCGATTGCCCGTCTCGTAAGCGGTGCAGATGACGATTTTAATGCAACCCGCAGTCGCATCATTAACTCCTTTCTCATGTGTGCTGCCACGCTTGGGACTTGGGTCCTATTTCGTGTAGCGGAACAACCTATCGCTCGAACTAGGAAGGAAGGAAGGAATGCGGTTTTTTCGTCCATCGGGATCTGTTATTGGGGGTGAAGGAGGCTCACTAGGCCGCCGCGACCTCCAAGGCCCGGGAGGTGGTCAGGACTTGGCCTGTCTTCCCCGGGTCACGCAACATCTGCTCCCACAGGTGAAGGGAACGGGGGGGAGGGAAGGTGGGGGGTACGGGTCTGCGGGGTATTCGCAGAGGGAATGGTAATGAGCGTCGAGTGCCCCGCAGGCTGGACAGGTAGGGTCAGTAAAGAGGTGTGGATGACTGTTTATCAATTGTGTTCTGTGTGGGAAGGTGTGTGTTTGTAGGATGCGCAGCATGTGGCCTGCCTCCGGAGAGAAGCGTGGGTGGGGGGGTGGGTACCGGCGGCGGAGAAGGCGGTAGTGCGGGGCAATATCCCTGTATTGCAGGAGGGAGGTTGGCTTGCCTGCAGGGGCATCGAGTGTAGGCGTAGTGAAAGTGGCGACCCGGTAAAGTAGTTCGCGAGCACGTATGTGCACCACTTCATTAGCGCCTACGCCTGTGTGCGCTGGTGTCCACAGCGGGGTCACGATGTCGGATGGAGGATTTTTGGTGAGAATTTTCACTGCCATGGGAGAGGTGTTACCGCGAATAAAATTGCGGATGGTCTGGTGACAGTCAGAGAGGACGAATTCGGGTGTGGGGCACTGAGTGAGTGCGAGGGCAATGGCTGCCTCCTCCACCGTGGTTGTGTTGCTAGTTAGGATGGTAGCCGCTGTGACATTTGGTGAAGTGTGTTGGCCAACAACAGCTACACAGTGTGCAGGTTTGTAAGGGTAGGGGGTGGCATCAGTGTATAGTGTGCATAGTGATGGTGGGTATAGTTTGGCGTGGGCGTTGGCTCGTGCTAGTCGGCGGGCTGTACTGAAAGTTGGGTGCATGTGGCGAGGAATTGGGAGGATTCGGATGCTGTTACGGATGTGAGGTGGACTGGGGAGAAGGGAAGGGGATGGTGGGTTGTAGTACGTTTATAGAGTTGAGAATGTAGTGCCCTGTAGGGGAGGACGCGAGGCGCGTGAGTTGGGAGACGCGGTGGGCGTCTATAGGTGCTCCCGTATGTTGTTGTGTATGCCGAGGTCGAGTAAGGGATGCGTTGGTGCGTATGGGGGAAGCCGGCCTGCATGCCTATTCGTCTTCCGGAGGAGGGCATCAAGTGAGTCCAGTTGGGAAGATGTAAGGTTAAGGTATGGTAGGTGGTGCAAGATACGGTTAAGTAGAACACTCTGTACGAGACGGAGGTGGTCCTGTTTCGTGATGCCGTGGTGTTTGCTGGCGATCCGTCTAATAAGATGCGGGGTTTGGGTAACGTATTTCTTTACGTGCTGGAGGGTGAGTGCGGGTGATCCGTTGTGTGTTAGGGTGAGGACTAAGACTCTCATATTGCTGTGTGTGGGGCATTGGGCCAGAGTGTATAAAAAGTTGGATGGGTGGGGGGGGGGGTAGTTCGGGGGGGGGGGGGGTTTGCTACGAGGGGGCGTGTAAGTTAGGAGAGCGGATTTTTGTGGAGAGCTACCTGCGCCGGCTTGCACCACTTCGCGGCCATGGTCGCCGCCTGCGCAGCGACCATGCGGCTCGGTCAGTGCGCTTTTCATGTCCCCGGCGCGTTTACGCGACCAGTGTAATAAAAAGCAATAAAAATAGAGTGCCTGAAATAACTGTAGAGCTTAGGTCATGGCCAGCTGCCCGATGAGCCAACGAAATCACGGCCCCTTTGCCGCCTCCGCGGCCAACGATCGGATCGTTCGTTGCTTGAGAGCAGAAGCTCCGACCTCGGATTGGAGCGGCGAGCGGGCGCAAAATGACGGCAGTGCGGAAGCGGCCAACACAAACTCGTGACGTGTTTGGATGTTGTTTATTTACAGAATATCCAGGGAATGCCGATTGCGCAAGGCCGTCCGCTGACTGCTCGGTAAAGTTTCGCACACTTTAAAATTGAATTTAAATATGTTCTAGGCTGTATTTGCCCCTGATATTTTGCAGATGACGTATGTGTGTTCGGAGCAATATATCTCCGAAGTTATCTCGCCTCCAGAATTGTGTGTAAGTACCCCTTTAAAAATACCGAGAAAATCTCGAGTGTACGCACAGTGTGCCTCGCGGCCGAATTTGCCTCTCGGCGACAGCGCAGCATCCCCAGCGCATGTTTGTCAAGCCAAGCATACCCACTCAAGCCAAGATTGTCAAAAAACTCCGGCGTTCGCCGTAATCGTTGCAACACTTGCTCGGAACGAGAAAAACACGTCATAACGTACGCGCCTCCAAGGTGATGTCCCATAATTATTACTTCCAAAAAAATGAAGGCAGCTCACACTTATAGCCACAATGATGGAGTAAAGGTCGTTGCGGCAGCGAAGAAGAGGGAAATCTGCTGCAATCGTGGACTTGAATCGTCGTGATGGACGGAAGGTTGCGTACAGCTTCACTACATTCAAGTCTTACGCGTTAGTTTCTTTCAATTTTTAGAGAGAGAGAGAGATAGAGAGAGAGAGATCACTTTATTGAGCGTTAACCGGGTTCACGGGAGCGGTGTGGCCGTCGGTTTGAGGCCGGCGGCGACGTTGTCAGCGCGGGTGACCAGAAGTATCTGGACCTCTGGAACCGAGCTGCCCAGCGCTCCCTCCCACTGCTCGCCATTAAATATGGAGGGAAAGGGATGTTGCGGGCAGGCCCACATAGAGTGGACCAGTGTGTCTAGGCCCCCACAGAGTGGACAATTTTGCGAGGGGAACTGCGAGGGGTGAAAGCGATGCATTAGTGCTCGGCAGGCAAAAGAGTTTGCAGGAGTCGCCATAAGCGCTCCTGATGATTGGTTAGCTCAGGGCGTGCAGGTGGGTATCGACGGCGAGAGAGGCGGTAATGCATAGTTATATCATGGTATGTGATTAACTGATCCCTGGCTGACCTGGCGCCGTGGTAGGGGCAAGGCTGGCACCGGAACGGATGGTCAATCCTCGTGCTGCATTGTGCGCTTCCTCATTGCCCCCCCCCCTCTTCCCCCCAAACCAGTGTGCGCCGGGGTCCACATGATGTCTACCAGGGAGGACGGGGGATTTCGAAGGAGAATTTTGGACGCCACGGATGATATGTACCCGCGGGAGAAGTTTTGGATGGCCGTTTTCGAATCGGTGATTATAATTGTAGGTGTCGGCCGAGTTGTTAGTGCGAGTACTATTGCCGCCTCCTCTGCCGCAGCAGGGGTGTTTGTGCGGACGGTTAAAGAGTTAACAGGGAGGTCATTCGAGCTATAATTACGGCAAGGGCAAAGGCGTCGTGATGGCGGTATTCAGCCGCATCCACGTACATAATTTCAGGTTTGATGGGAAATTTTCTGGCCAGCGCCCACGCCCGTTGCTCCCTTCTACCTCTGTGGTAGGTGGGGTGCATGTTCCTCGGAAGAGGGCGGACGCG
The DNA here is from genome assembly GCF_048455015.1 of Haemaphysalis longicornis. Classification (NCBI taxonomy): domain Eukaryota; kingdom Metazoa; phylum Arthropoda; class Arachnida; order Ixodida; family Ixodidae; genus Haemaphysalis; species Haemaphysalis longicornis. Next base: position 2,698,676 of record NW_027526365.1, read on the forward strand.
GAGGCATTCGCGGATAGGCCGGGGGGATAGGAATAGCCGGTTCGGAACAGACCGGGGCCCTGATACCAAGTCGGACCAGTATATGCTCTCCAGTGGACGTAGTTGAGAGGTGACGGAGCTGATTGATATGGTGTGCCTCTACCAATTTTTTAGATGCGAAGCATTTCATGGTCGGGCTATGTTCCTCTCTTGTCGTTGTTGTTGTTGCGCCGTCCACACCCCACTGCGCATGCTCGACTTGCTGAATGCCCGGTGGTGTCTGACCTTTCTATGGCTCCTGGAGCGACAGTGTTGCCGGTGTCTTCCTGGGCCGGCATGAGACGAGCACGCTTCACGCGACTTCGACGTTTCATCGTCATCGCCAGAGGCGTGCTTCGGCGAGTCTCGGCGGGCCGTGACTCCAAGCAGCCCACAACCATCCGGGGAAAGTGCATCGACCTCATCTTCAGCAACTTTAGGGTTCTTCCACTACAACAGCCCTTGACTTTGCATTTCACAGACCATGAGGCGGTCATAATTAAAGCGGAACGCCAACCACAGCTCGACGTCACCTATGTTGAACATGATGATGATAATGCCTAAATAAAACCAAACTCATACCACGTACAACGTCTTTCTCTTTCTCTCTCTCTCTCTAATGCCTTTGCACTCTAACACCCCTCCCCCCACCCCTCCAGTAAAATTACACCATCTTCCCGAAGGGGAACCTTCAGTTGTATGCGAAGCAGCCATGGGGTCAACGCAATTTCCTATTTCGTACGTCCGGTAAGTGAAAAGTGTGGTAGTTACCATGCAACCAAACGGTAAATATAACGGTAGCTACGTACCTCAACATAACGGAAACGACGAACTGAAATCTAATGGGCACTCGAATCGACCCCATGCCTGCTTCGCATACTCCTCAGGGTTCCCCTACGGGAAGATGGTGTAATTTTTTTCTTGCTATTTTCTCGAACTCCTCACGAGGCACACGCTCACGTGCGCTCGATCTTTATTGGTATTGTAACAGCCGAGCTGCTTAAGCTCTTAGTTCCGCGTACGATCTTTACCAGAAAACAGCCATCCGAGCGCACGTGAGTGTGCACCTCGTGAGGATTGCCCGGTGTCGGCCAGCTCGACCTTCGATAACACTCTGCCCAGCGTTCGCGGCGTGATCACATGCGTGCTGTTCTCCTCGCCGGATCACCTGCGTTCGCGTCTGAAGTGGGGATTACAGACGCCGACTTCGCGAAGCCGGTTGCCCCTGGTTCTAGCGCGCTGCTAACGCGGTACATGTACGGAGATATATGAAAACCGGAGGATAAAACAATTCCGCCCTGCCAATCATGGAGAACTCTCATCGGCAAGTTCGGAAGTCCATGTAAGGTGCAACAGCCGGGTCTCCTTCAAAGAGAGAGGGGCCACTAGCTCTGCTGTTTCTCCAGTCTTGCACCACTGTGAAAGCTGTCCACTTTTTTTTCTTGTAATGATGCGGCGGAACTACAACCTCAAAGAGCTCCGATGTGAACATTTCGTCAGCTTTAGGTTTCCATTTCTGTGCATATTTCACGGCGAATGTGGCGTTTTTTTTTTCGAGTGGTTTCTGTACAAAATTCGTGCAGCGTCACCGCTGTCCGCTCACCTGCGCCTCGTGTCCTCCTCGCAAGCACCTGGGAATTAAAACTCTGGTTTTCTCGGGTCCACTGTAACGTACCGCTGGCGTATTGGGCGTTGTGTACAATGCTGCTTCCGCCTTATTGTCGTGACGCCTCAGAAGTGGAAGCGCGGCTTTCTTGTGTCGTCCGACAAGTGTGGCCGATTGTTTAGTGGCGTGCACTGTTTCTCTTCCACCATTTGAAAATCCCTCAGAATGTAATATATATAAATATATATATATATATATATATATATATATATATATATATATATATATATATATATATATATATATATATATATATATATATATATAACACAGAAAATAAGGGGGTTGGCAGTCCAGAAAACCTCGGAAAGCAAAGGGGAGGTTGTGGTGGGTCATAGAAAGAGATGAAGAATTGTTTGAGTCGAAAAGAAAGTGGGGAAAACATTTTTTTCACCACTTTCTTTCCGACTAAAAAAATTCATCTCTTTCTATGACCCACCACAACCTCCCCTTAGCTTTCCGAGGTTTTCTTGACTGCCAACCCCTATTTTCTGTCTTATTTCACGGAGCCCCTCATTTGCCATTTTCTGATTCGCTATATACATATATATATATATATATATATATATATATATATATATGCAGAACTTTCTAGAAACGCTACTATTGCATAATGATGTCCACACCACACGTTTTCATAGGCAGTTTCCGACTGCCGATGGGCATATATCTACACGGGGCTACGTTTCGCCGTTACAGTTTGCATTTGGCTACATTGGGCTATCGACGTCGTAGCGAGTCACATTTGGTCGCGTATTTTTTTCGTTTCCGTTTTTGTATAACAATCATCTACACGTGCATTATTGTACAGATAAATATCTGAACTTCGGCAAAGCGCACACTTGTGCCGATACCAGGTGTTTGTTGGTGCTTTTGCACAATTTTTTTGCATTTCTGTTTTTTTTTGGCGCATTTTTATTTTTCTCGTCATTCGAAGATGGCAGTACAAACTAACAGCACCACAGACGCCTTACAATCTAAAACCTGGCAATGTAACTGTAAATCTATCAGGCGCATAATAGCTTACCTTCTAGAACTCACTAAACAAGATCAACAAGATGTGATATCCCTGCAGGAAACATAAAGCGCTAACATTCGCCTTCAAGGATACAACGCCTTCAGAAAAAGAGAGCGTACGGCAGTCCTGACTAAAAAGACCCTTATCACCCAAGTGCACAAAATCACGGACACAAATGTGGACCATCCGCTTTTCCAAATCATAGCTGCGAGAAAGACTCAACAAAGTCTCTTTATGTTAAGCGTCTACAGCCCCCCCCCCCCTCGATACCACCTGCCGAACTTCGAGTAATTTATAAGGAAAATCAGGAACATCATGAGAGGGCACAATCTCGTGGTCGTGGGTGACTTTAGTGCTCCACTAAAGGCGTGGGGTACCCGTCACAACCAAGCCCAATCTCACCGTTTAAGTCTCTAAAAAGATCCGCTGCAATCAACCCGAGTAGGAAACAGCGTCCCCAGAGACACTAATCCCGACCTCACCTTAACCCACGGCATTCCACAGGCGGAACGAACCCGACTCGAGGGGACGTTAGGAAGGAACCATCATATACTACAACTCGAGATAAGCCATCGAAAAAGAACCATTCGGACCGGGACAGCAAAGCTCACGGATTGGAACGCCTTCCGTACCGACCTGAATCCCCGAAAAATCGAAGAAATTTACGAATGGCTTTCTAAGGTACTTGAGAAAGCGGAAGAGCATACAAAAATAATTCAACTGAGCGCAGATATTCCAGCTGTTGACCTTCACCTGTCCCACCTTTGGGAAGGCAGAAGAAGCCTCCTCAGACGGTGGAAAAGACAAAGGCACAACAGTGAGCTCAAGCTGAAAATCGCCGCCATCACTAAGAAAGCCGAATAATATATCGCCCTACTCTACCCGCAAAATTGGGACAAAGCAGGTGACCAACTTCAGGGCACCCTCAGCATGAAAAAGACCTGGCATATCTTACGTGACCTTCTGGCGACTACACGGTCAAAAATGCAGCAAAAGCAAGACCTCCAAAAAATATTCCACTCATACTCAGGCACCCAACAAGAAATACTAGATGAGATACAATGCAAGTTTACGCGTTCCAAATATATGTGTTGTATTGTGGCTCGGCGTTTTCATTGTCCCGTGTTGCCACAGGAGCAATGAAAACACCGAGCCACAGAACCACACATATATTTAGAACAGGGGGCAGCAGCTGACGGGCCAGCGGCAGCTATGTCTGGCCGAACGCTCGGAGTTCGTAGGAGCACTGACCGCTCGCCCCACGAGGCTCGTGCAGTGAGCCTTAGAGTGGTGCTTCGTCGTTTTCGTCTTCTTCAATGCTGCTACAGGGTCACCAATTTTGCAGGCAGGGCCGGCCGTCGCGTAAAGAGGTGGGCCGCCCGTACCCACAAATGTAGCACGGAGCCTGTGGCCGACGGGCCAGGGCCGCGGAGAAAAGGAGACGCAGACACAGTGTTGGACTTTGAGCTTGGAAGCCAACTTCGTACACCTTACCCCACAACAGCATGCCGATGATGAAGGTGCTGTTGTGGAGGCAACTACAATCCCATCGAGTCCGACAAGTACTGATCCGTACCGTGGCCAACATAATCCCGACCTCGATCGGCCCTTCACAAAAGCTGAAATGGAGGAAGCCCTGGCCAAACTCACAAGGAACACTTCGCCGGGCAATGACAAGATTACCTATGAGCTCCTCCGTAACCTACCTTCAAACGCAACAGAAGCGCTCCTAGAGTATTTTAACGTATGCTGGGAAATGGGTGAACTTCTGGCAACGTGGAGGCATTGGGATATGACCATGATTCCCAAGCCAAACAATCCTCTGTGTATCGACAATCGTCGCCCTATATCGCTGACTTCCTGCGCGGGTAAAATTCTTTAACACATGATCCCCGAACAGCTCACACCATGTCTCGAGGACGATGGGTACATACCGGACACGATGTTTGGATTCCGACAGCATCTCTCTACCCAACACATCCTTTTTGCTTCTGGAGGAGGACATCATAGACTGCCTGGATCCCTATCACAAGTCTTGTATACTCGCCGCCGATGCCATGGGCGCTTTTGAGAATATTAAGCACGAATAGATCCTCGAAAATATGCAAAGTACCAATTGTGGCCCTAAAGTTTACAATGATGTTCGAAACTTCCTCACGAATCGCACGGCAATGGTGGGCATCGGGCAACCTTCGAGACGAAAAATTCCAGCTACCAAACAAAGCCACGCCTCAAGGTTCAATGGTCTCCCCGCTGCTTTTTAACATCGCTATGCTGCACCTGCTTATAAACTCCAGACCATCAAAGGACTAAGGCATCCTCTTTACGCAGACGACCTCACGCCGGGGGTGAGAGTGCCTACAACGGTGAAACAACACGAAGCTCTGCAGGAGGCCACTGACGAGATCGCAAACTGCTTAGACTCTTGCAGCCTCCAGTGCACTCCGGAGAAGTCCAAACGTTTCGTGCTGAAGTCTCGAACTCGAGGACGACCACCTAAACTTGTTGATGCGGATTCCAGCGTCGCTCTTTACGGAGTGGAAATTGCCAAGGTCAGCTCACTTCGGGTACTGTGTCTTACAAAACACAAGGATGGATTGGGTGCACCTCATCTTCCAAAGCTACAGCGAACAATGACACAAGTCACCCACCTCGTTAAAAGAATCACAAATCACTTTAGGGGGCTCAAAGAACAAGATACCTTACGGATAATTTAAGCATGAATAACCAGTGGAACGACGTACGGTACCCCATACTTAGCCTTAAAAACCGCTGAAATAAAAGAAATTAGTGCCCTTCCCCTCTGTGAAGAAGGATCATCTGCAAAGCTGGATGCAGTCCGCGGAGTGCACGAAACAAAACACGTTTATCGTAATTTGTGATGGAGCTTATTTCCTAGCCACTTAGATGAATGTACCTCTGACGGATCCAAGCTTTGTTCTTGCAGATAAACATGGAACTGTCGGTGTCCCTCCCGCGTCGTAAGCATCTTATTTCTTGTGTAAGGTCGGGTTCAGAATGTTGCCGCAACTGTCGTAATAACTTTAGAGAATGACGTCATTTTACCTCTCAGCGAACCGAACTACGTGACATGCCATACTTTACGTCCATAGATCACGATACGGGTTTTGAGTCGGTAATCTGAACATAGCCTAACACACAAACCCAATCCGCTCTACCACTACGGCCTCCGGACAGGTCCCATTGGGCCGTTTAACGCCCGCGTTTAAATCTCGCACCAGCACGACGGACATGCCATAGATCAGTCCGGGAATGAAACCTATAGCTGCATGTGCATGCCTACCCTCCTACCTCCCACTATTCTCCACTACAAATCTGCGCACGCATAAACCGGCAACCGGTCATGTGCGCGTGCTTAGAAGTGACAGATGACAGACGCCGTCGAAAATATCCCCTAAAAGCCCTCTGAAGAAGTGATAAAGGCTCACGCCGGCGTTCCAAACTGGCAATTTGCTGTTCATTCGCCGCTACTCCACGAGCTGAACATGAGGAGGTAACGGGTGTGCCAGCAGCTTTCCGTTGCTTTGCACCAATTCGCGCTTGTGTTCGGGGCAACGCTTCGATTCCTAATCTTCCTCCGAACGAACGGCATGCATCCGTGCCAGAATGATTTAAAACCTGGAAGCCCTTGAGCTCTATTCTCGCGTACAAACATGTGGCTGTCCGTTCTCCTTCCCCCTCGTTTGCATCTTACTGTGTGTAAGATGTCTGTTAGACACTTCAATCCCCAGCCGGACCACTCGATTGAGGACAGCCGACTAACCGCATTGAGCCTTGTGATTTCGACACCTAAATACCTGCGCAACCGGCATTTCATCGATAGCGGCATAAAGCCACGCCCCCTTTTCTACCCGCAAACCGTGCACGCATAGACCGGCAACCGGTGATGGCGTATACTTAGGCCTGAAAGTCAGCGGCGAAAATGTCGCTTCGAAGGCCTTCCAAGCTGAAAAAGAAATATGGGCTCAAGCCGGCGTTCCAACCAGGGAAGTTTCTCTTCTACCGGGAGGGATTCGCAGCTACTCGGCGAAGGGAATTTGAGTGGAAACGGTGACGGCGGATTTTGGTAGTTTTAGGGAGCAGCCCTTTGGTACCCTTTACCTGGGCTTCGCGGGAGCAGCGTCTGTTTATGTCTGCGTAACCGAGTGAGCGAACGCCGCAGCGACGAAAGAAAGAAAATGGAGAGGAGCGTCTAGCGAAGGGTGAAGTGGAGTACGACACGTGCGGCTACGGCGTCATCTTTCTCACTGCCTTTCCCTCAGACATGTTTCATGTGTCGCCGTCAAGCAGCGCCCTCCCCAGACGCTGTTCCATTCTCCGCTAATACAAACCACGTGACGTTACGCGGGTGGTTCAAACACAATATGCAACAACATACTCACTGCTCCCTTGTGCGGGGCTAATGCGAGCCCCGTGACATTTGCGCGGGAAGTTCAAACACGATTTGAAACATGCTGGGTGGCGGCGGCGGCGTACTGCGAGGTATCAGCAGAGTAGCGCACGTGGTCGTACGTTCACTGATCAAGCGAACACTTCCCGAGACGCAGGAGAAATGCGCCGTTACCGAGAAGACTGCAGCTCGCGCTGTGCACAAATTTTACACTAGGGAGTGTAGTAACCGTCAGTGCATTTTTTACGCCCATCCGTGCTTCTGTCTATTTTTCGCAAGCATCTGATAACCGCATACCGCCGTCAGTGCATTTTTTTACGCCCATCCGTGCTTCTGTCTATTTTTCGCAAGCATCTGATAACCGCATACCGCCGTTAGCTGCCGACTCCAACACTTGCCAAATGGGCGTCGGTGGGTGGGAGAGGGAAAATAGTTGTGAAAGACGTGTCAGCGGTGGCGAGGAGGAGCCCTGGAGCGGCCCCGAGTAAATCAATGACAGCGGAATGAAAACTGGGGGGGTTAGACATATACCGCTTTGCAGTAAAAGAACAGAACTCCCGCTCGCGCAGTTCTTATTGCACCCGCTTGCTGGCGCTGGCTCTGGAAAGGGGGCGCGCGAGAACTGCGAAGGCGGGAAATTTAGAATTGTATGGGCTGGTAGTAGTGAGCGGATAATGGCGCGATCGCCCATTATGGCAAATCACTGCTCTGTACTTCCGACAGGTTTCACATTGAGGGGAACGGTTTTAATTTATTTAATTGATTATGCAGCTCTTCGGGCAGCAAAAGCAAACGGAATGGGAATGACGGCGACATAATTCCCACACTGGTAAGCAAAAAAAGGAGCGACAGGAAGTCACCGCCGCTGCTAAAGTGAGTAAATGTGGCCACTGAGGCGGTAAAAGTGCTACGCCTGGTTGACACGGTGTACGACAGACATGCGAGCTAGGCTGCGATGCGGGCTCCTGAAGCCGGAGCACGGCGTTCGCATCGGGCTGTGCCCTGTTAGGAATCAGCCATCCCGACGCTGTCACCGCTGTTTCGACTGGCCATCCGAGCGCTGTCACCGGTGTAGCGACGTTACCTTGCTCCGTCCGCTATCGACGCGGCGCAGAGCAGAGCGATGAAGTTCTCGAGCCGACGAAATGTTGAAGCAACATTTATATACAGTATGTACAAGGGTAACAAAGGCGTTACATGGCTCGTAGAAAAGCGACAGCACCTCTCCACTCGGTGCCTCCGAAAAGTGCCGCCGGTAAGTGCCTCCAAGCGGGTTTTATACCCCCGGGAGACCGTTGCAGCCGCGAGCGGTTTGAATCACTCCAATCAGGACTCTCGCTTGCCGAAGTTTGAAATCCGACGAGTGGAGGCGAAGCGGTTGCGTCAGCCCAGCCGCCAAGACGGCGAAAGGGAAGGCGCCGCCGTCGCAGTCTCAGCGTTGCCTTCTCCAGGCATCTAGCGGCATGTCTGCCGCGGGCGGTTTGGTGTGGTTTGGTCGAGGCATGAATCGGCCCCGCTGTCGGCTCGTCGCCTCGTGCAACGAATTTGGGCTGGGCGGGCACAACAGCCCCCTATTCGCGCCGTAGGAGCGACATGTTGACGTGCACAGATGGCGTAAGGAAAGGCACCCGTTAAAAAGACCCTGCAACACTTCCTATAAACGCTTTCACTCTCCTTCGAGTGTGGAGGCACTGCGAAGACTATAGTTATCGCCAGCAGGGAGCAGCACTGCGTGATTGGCTCGTCGCAGCAGATAAGCATTCCATTTCTGCTTTGCTTTCGTGGCTTTCTTTTTAAAATGGCTATCGAATTGTTCATCGCTGCGACAGAAGGAAAGCCGGCCAACAGCCACTACACCGCTGTAATGACGCAATTCCAGTGGTCGAACAACGCCTAAACCGGAAAAGACAAAACTCTTTCGAACCAGTTTCTAAGTTGTCTGATGGACGTGGAGCCGTACATTTTGGCTGACGTACTTTGCGACCCCTTAATCTAAGTACTGGATGTGTTTGTTGACTACGTTCTGCAAGCATTTAAGATTAGGAAAAACGTTAAAGATGTGTGGCAGGGCTCTTTTAATTGGACAAGAACTACAAACCTGCCTATCGCATTATGGACTACAATCTCGTGAGGTGATTGAACGATGATTGCAACTCACTGGGTGTCCCTTTACGTGTTGCAGTGTAAGTGATTGATTGATTGATTGTAGGGTTTAACGCGGCGACGCAACGCAGGCGATGAGGCGCGCCGTAGTGGAGGGCTCCGGATTAATTTTGACCACCTGGGGATCTTTAACGTGCGCCGAAATCTCGTACACACGGGCGTTTTTGCTTTTCGCCTCCATCAGAAAAGCGGCCGCCACGGCCGGGGCAGTGTAAGTGAACGATGTGAAACGTAGTCTTAACCACATATCATTTTTATTGAATAAAACACTGAAGCACATTTACCTTAAAATGGTGCCGCAACAATTCCTTCCGGTCTTTTTCAAAAACGTTCTTATTTTTGCTTTGGCTTTTAATTTGACTGCACCTCGGACAAATTAAGCGCAGGTAGACATCATGACGCGTGAAGCAACGCCTTCATTTACACAGAGAACCAGGTGGGAGAGGAGTGTTCGCACGTAAGGCAAAGTAAATGAACATACTTACAAACTTTAAAAAAGCCTAACCAAATATTTTAAGTAAAAACTCTAAATAAATTGCTTATTCTATATATTCCGCGTTCTTCAACTTCTTGTCTGTACGAACCATTTTTCCGTGCCAACTTTTAAGTGGCTCCATACTGAATTTTCACAATCGCCATTGGTTTCTGCAACCAGATTTTGTTAGATTTTGTCCTCTGTCACTACGCTTCTTCTTCGTGCCCTTTTTGTGGAGATGCTAATTTCGGAATGCATATATTGGTCTAATTACTTACGGGAAAGCTTTTCTGGTTTCATACTAGTTCCAGGTGTTTATATTTTTGGGTGTCACTGTCTTCAATCACAGCGTTGCCAATTGTTATGTATGTGGCAGGTCATCACATTTTTATAATTGCGTTTTTTTAACATTGTTTTACATTTTTTTTTGCATTTAGTCGGCCAATTGCTATGGGTGATCACACCGCGACAATGCATTGGGTGTTTCCCTTTGCAATCCACGTAGCCCTTGTCATGGACAGAATATTGGCTCCAGTTCTACTAGCTAAATAAATAAACGCAGTCTACTACCGCCTTCAAACACCAATCCACACACGAATATCAATACCAAACGCGAAAAAATGTTTTTCGCAGAAATTTACTAATTCAGCACGAACGCTTTCGTAGGAACGAATTCTCCAGATAAGATTTTTAATGCTAGGTCAAGGTTTCAAAATTCTTCTGGTTGAAGCCAGCATTGCGAAGAAGCATCAAAACAAAGCATGCCGCTCACCATTCGAACGAACTCACTAAGAAACAACAACAAATACGGAGGCTATAAAAATATTTCCGCTAGGCTTCAATACCGTTTTTTATTAATGACGTTCTGTCGCCCAACAAAACACCTTTTTAGCCGTTCGTGTGGAAACAGGTTCTTTCTATTTTAACAGAAGAAGCACTACATAAACATAACAGTGGCACATTTGCAGTTTCCAGCTGTAAACCGTCTTGATATTACTAACAAAACTTTACGTTCACCAGGAGAAAAACCTGTGGCGTCCATGTGTCGGTCACTTCAGAGTTCAGAGTTCAGGTCACTTCATACAGCAGCACAGCACAACAACGAGTATCACAAGCAATGACTGTAAGTGCTGGAAACACTTCCGAAGTTGTCGTTGGGACACCACGTAGGCTCCTTCGCGAGGAGAACTGGTCACGCGAAGCTTTCCTTGTAGAAGGCAAACTTGTGACCTTCCAGAGTAGCCATGTGGCAGTGCTTTCGGATTTCTTTGTTGAGAGAGGCAGGTCCGCATGAGAAAACAGCCACCTTTTGTCTGCATAAAGTCAGAAAGGGAAATGTGAAAGCATCAACCATAAATTTATCAGCTCTGTCTGTGCAATTCAGGCTTCCTGCTCTTTCTCGTTCCAAGCAGCGACAAAATAAAAACACAGTGAGCTATATAATAATACATATATTAGATATACAAAAAGTAAGCACAACCAATACACATACCAGAATCAACGTTAAGCGAAGCTTTCAATATAGTTTACATCATAATTACTGTCAGTGTTCTGAACTGAACAACTGAACACCGGAGTTCAAGTAATCCGATTTCATGGGATTTCACAGACGTCGTGGCATACATGGGTTGAGACAAAAGTGCAGGAGGTAGTTTTCTTCCGCTTGTCGCTTCTAAACGTAGTGCTCACGACGCTTGCCGTCCTTCATTCCCTCCTAGCGTTGTTGCATTGATTCGAATCGTCGAGCTAGCACACCCAGCATGAATTGCGGTCTTGGCACGTTTCGCTGCATAACGAAGCACCACACCGTTTAGTCAATGAATATTTTCCTTTGTCCTGCTCTGCGGGACGCTTCGTTCGGTACCAAGGTGTCTTAAACGGCGAGGAACGTTTCTGGGCGTTTTTCTGGAGCGCGGTTACGGTTTGCTTCAGCATCCGTGGTTAGCGCGCTCTTCAGCCGCAAGCGCCATAGCACTCAGCAACGCACAAACTGTGCAAAGCTCGGCGGCGGTGGCGGCAGAGACTAGTGCTGTCGTGGCGTTTTGTGAGAAACCCACCGACAGGGCGTCGGATGCACCCCCCGCCACCGCATCAAGTGAAAGGAAGGCTAAAGGCCTGTTCTCACTGGCGATTCGCCTCGTCGCGCGACGTCGAACAGCGACAGAGGCGGCCGTCGCTTTTCGTCGCTTTGCGACGGCGGAGGAGATCGCTCTCGGGCCGAATTCCCTCGGGCGATGGCCCCGCAAAACCGGATAGCCAATCATGGCCGCGGAGTAGGCTGACGTAGCCGGAAACTAAATTTTTTGCTTACATCCGCCAATGCAAACGGCGGCGGGCGTGCCGCCGCCGCTGGGTCTGTTGGGTCGGGCCGGCAAGCAACTTCCCGTGCGCTCCGGTTCTTTGGTCAATGGCTCAGGATACGTGTGTACTAATCAACGAACGGCGTGGAACTAATCAGTGTGGAGAAAAGTGTACGAATTGTAAAAGCAAGTAATCGTCGTACATAGCTGGCTGGATAGCGGGACGGTAGGTTGACTTGCAGCCTTTTCGTACTTCTATCGTGGTAAACACACGTAGAGTTCTGAGGCGTCAGAACCATCGGAACTTTGTGCCTGTGAACAGAAGCAAAATTTGTGCGCCGTGATGCGAGTATTGCGGCATCAAAGCAAGCGTGTGTATTCCTGCAATAATATGTTGAAAAGAGCCTTCTTGAGTTTGTTATTTTCTGCTCCTCCTGCAACCCGCAATGCTTTCGGCATTGTTCCAGGTTAGCAACATGTGTTCTAGAGTAATGTCTGTAGGTTTTTGTCGTGCTCGTGGGACACAATTTTCTTTGACTGCGAATGCTTGAAGAACCAAGTAAGTGGTACAAGTCGGGTAACAGCTCCGCTAAACGCAGTCGCAGCATCGCTCATCGCAAGTGTGAACACCGCCTCATCGAGCGACACGCGTCGCGCGACGAGGCGAATCGCCACTGAGAACGATCCTAGCTTCGCCTTTGTATACTGTGAGCAACAAGGTTATAAAAAAACAGCGTCGGAATATAACTGCTTGGGCGTGTTTTTCACAACAACCTTTTGTTGGCCCCATCACGTTGATTACACTGCAGCTAAGGCGTGAAGATCACTGTTGCTCCTGCGGCAGAACAGGAGTGAGTTTCCCAAGTACACGCGAGAATTACTTTACAAAACTTGCGGACGGTCGATACTTGATTACGCGTGTAGCTTATAGGGCCGTCCTCCGCCCTTGACAAAAATGAATGAGAAAAATAGAGCGACATATGGGTGGACGATATGTCTTGCGGAACATTGTTAGCGGCTACAACTTTAGCATGACGCTCTGCAAGCAACATTTGAAATGGGAACAGGTGATGGAGTGGCAAGTGACCAGCGTCTGAAGCTATTTCATGATATTTGCTTATCTCGAACCAGTAATCCTCGTGGCAGCTACTTTTTCCCACCGCATTACATCTCTGGAGGAGTTGATCAGATTCACAAAGTGCGGAGCACCGATGTAACACCGCACCATTCGGTAATTTTTTTTTTCCCAAACAGTCTTCTGGTGGAATAGTTTGCCTTCAGCGATTGTTACTGCTATTGGTAGTCCTTCGTTTCTTCCTCGGTTATAGTCAGCTGAATTGCTGAATGGATAACGACTCTGTTTTTGTAGACGTTCTGCATAAAAAAACTTACGTATAAATATTTTAGCCTGTCATCCTGAGTCATCTGCACGTAGTACACATGATACTGTCTGTTCTACTGTACTGCAGTTGTTGCAATTTGCGTTTATGCTCTTGTGCCCCTGCCTACTGTAATGCCACATGGGCGCTGTGGGTACCGAACAAATACAAAATAAAACAAATAAATAAACAGAACAACTAGGCAACAAGCGCCACATTTAGCCAGGGAACAGTAACGTCCTAAAATTCGGGAGAGGCAAACAAACCCTTCAATGAAAAAGCCAATACACTACAAAGCCTAGCACCATCGCCCTGCATGTCCTCGGCTTAGTAACAGTTGCCTTAAATGAAAATGGTCACCACCAAGCGCATGAACGGCATCGCCCCATGGTCCAGAGTCAGCTACAGCTGCTCAAGTGCGATCGGTTGCTCTGTATGCATGTGATTTTCCTCCCAAATAACTTAACGAATGGCTGTTGTGATCCACAGAAACATAATTTAAACAGTATTTCGTGACGCCCAAATGACCACCTAGATATACCGCTGTTATTGTTACTTTTGTATATACGGGCAATTGAAGTGCATTGACGCGTCGTCCGCAGTTTCGTGGAACGCTAACTTGAAATTGTGTACACCGGAGCGACTAAATTGCCTGGATCGGTGGTTCGTCTTGCGGACGTAATTGGAGTGCAGCTTAGTAAAAGCTAACACAATACTAGAATGACTCTTCGTGAGGGTTGTTCCTGCAGCCTCCTTTCCATTTCTTCACACTACTTCAGTATCCCAAAACCCCTCAAGTTGAACATGTGTGTCTTTAGTGATCGTTTCTGAATACACGCAGAAGCAAACCTAAAAAATATGTATCTCTGTTTTGTCACAATGGCCTGATTCTGAGTGACCTACGTGCGCGTCAAGGCAGCAAGGTTGACAAACAACGACTCCGGACAAGCGATTTGTCTCCCACATGTGATTCTCCCTGCGGCATCATCTTTATCTTTATCTTAAGCCTGGTTGTGTGCACTGCAGGACGAAGGCCTCTCCCAAAGATCTCCAGCCACGCCTATCGAGTGCCTGAAGGCCGATAGTGCGATTCTATAATCACTGGGCGGTTTTTAGCGAAGTACGCAACTAGGGTTGTTAATTCCTTGTCTGGTGAGAAAATGCTGTTTGTGTACCAGGGAGCCTCACCTAGCATGGTTGAACCTATCTAGTACAGCTTCCCGTGGTTTCCGGCCACGTTATATACCGGACCAGGCAGCACAAAGGACCTGTTACAATGCTCTAGGGGCGTAGCATGGAAAGTGAAAAAAGTGTGCGAGGAGAGCGGCAACCCTTCCCCCCGCGCCTTCTTCTGCCCCAAAGAGTTTCGTACAGTTATATTTGACACTCTACGAAGCATCGAAAGCCTAACCAGCGAATACCGGTTTATCAAAAGCTGCTCCCCTCACTCTGACGCAAATATTTCAGCATGCCAGTATTTGAGGAGTAGCCGCAGATGAGCATAAGGACACGCCGGCGACTTACGCATTTCTTAGAGGCATAGTACCTTTATTTGCCCTCTATTTCACGATGTCGCATGACATGCGACATCATGTCATGCGTCATATCAGTGTGGATGCGACATTTCAAAGTCCAATTATTCTCCAGGACTCGCTATTGGCCTTGTTCGCTCACTTCACCCCAACGGTACATCAATCAGTTCTGCTGGGTTAAAACCGATCCATCGTTGATTTTAAGAGGGTCATTAGTAGTAAGTTATGATTAGGCGTTCTCGTGAGACTACTATTCTTTTTTCATGGTTTAAGGCTCTAAAGTATTGGTGGTGAGAGGATTTAAACTATAAATCCACTCTTTCGGGACGCTCTACTTTTTTTTGTCAAAAGTTTAACTGTGGGCGCAGCTTGGTGCAGCACCTCGTTGGTCATGAGGAACTGTGTAGAGGAGGGCTCCGGATGTAGTTACACCCCAATGAGATCGCAGTAATACCATACGGACCTGCGTTTCGATATTTCTCACACCTCAGAAATTTATCTTCCTCAGTTTAGCGTTTTAGTTATGTCCTGTGTGTTCATTGCATCGAGAGGAAAAAATTGCCGCCTTAAGGTGACATTTCTCCTCTCTTTTCATAATGCACTTGCCCATTTTGTGACAACTTGTCGAGCCACGTCCTTTAGAACAGTAGCAGACACTGAAAAAGAGCCCAAGTGACAAAAAAAGCAAACGTGATGTTGTGTGTTCCCAGAGCTCCCAGAATGTGAAAGATTCAAAATATGAGGAAGAGATGGTTGGGTGCATTCCAAAGTTAGTATAAAGGATGGATGGTGGCAATATCAGGCAACACCGAGCGGGTCACCAGTGAACAGGTAGCTTCGGTGAAGAATGTAAGGGGAGGAGAGTACAGATGTTCAGCTTGCCTAATGATGCTGATGCTTCAAGAATCTGACGGGTGCTGGGGATGGATGTTTGAAAAAAACGCATGATTTCTTGAAAAAAAAAAGGAAAAGACACATGGCAAACGGGCAGAATGCGTAGCAAAACCACCCTCGGCACTGTGCTTACTATGCCTCGAAGTCCTGAAGGCATTTGCACACACTACAACTCCTACTTCCCCTTTCAAAAACAGAGACAATTCTCGTGTATCTCTCTACCCAAAATAGTACGTTCGCATTACATGCGTTACGTTGACTCATCCAGTACAATTTTCGCTCACATAAAGCGGGAAATGAGCGGAAAAATTTATATTGTTTCGTGGTCCGTTCTCCTCAGTAATCTATCCGTCAGCTCATCCTAGGGCCGTGAGCAACATATCTTTTTACGCAGTTTGCCAGGTGTCCAGGGTGCATTCTACTATGCAGCATAATTGGGTAAAAAACGTTTCCTGCACTTGCATGCAGGAATCTTGGAGATGAATTTTGAATAAGAAATGCCCAACATCAACGGAAAGGGTTTGACAAAACACACAAAAGCATGCGTTGATTGCGATTATGTCCCTTAAACGAAATGTAGGGTCGTCAGAAACATTTAAAACGCAGATTTAATATCTTCATTGTTTTCACTTTACCATACAAGCGGGTTTGAAATATTTTAAGTATAAAATAATTTATATCGAATTGTTAGGAGCTAACGGCAGACAGCCATGCCTAAAAAGCTTGAAGCAATTGAAAGGAATACCGTTTCCTATTATATTTTAGCAGAACCCAGCGAGCCCTCCTTCTTTAGAGCATTTTTAAATTTATGTAATGAAAATGAGAGTCTTGGGAAATATAAAACAAGATAAAATGCTCGCAATATTAAAAATAAGCTAACGAAAGAAGCTCTAGATAGGTTGCTTTTTCTGTAACCCAAGTAAACATTTTTTTGTTACTACCGCCGTTGTGATGACCTTCGGAAGCCTTCTGTTAATCTTTACCCGCAAGAACACAACAACAAACCGAAACATGCACAAGGAAGATAAAGGATCAGTATAAACTTACCTTCTGTAAACTGTTTGCCAGTCGCCGAATAGGAGAGACCAGTCTGGCCTGCCGAAGCGAATTCTATTCGCCAAAAGCTGATACTTCTGCCAGAACGCACTCTATAAAGAGAAGGTAACAAAAATGATTAAGAGCTGACATAGTCCACCATGCCCACAGAAGCACGCTCTTGTGGTTGGGCAGCGTTCTTTTCCTTTTTCTTGCACCCGTCCAATCGTTCTGGTCGTCGCGCTACTGAGTGGTGGGATGACGCCATTGCTTGTACTGGGAAGGAACACGATGACCCAGGCAAGACTACGCTTCAGCCGCTCATACGAACGGGAAGGACACTCTCTTCTTGATACCACACATTACTGCGCGTTCTCCCGCTCGTGAGGACCGGGTCACTCCATGGTTACTGAGAAGCCGCTCAAATAGGGGCTGTGACGATGTGTCGCGACCAATAAATTTCTCTTTGGAACGGGTGCACATCATGGCTTAGAGTGAAACCCTCCCCCTCAGTGACGTATACATGAGAAACCCAACCGATATGGCTAAGACCCGCGTGTAGCTCGATTCTCAACAGTTTTAAAATGTTTTTGGCCTTAGCTGCTACGCGTTTACCATAGATTCAACAGAGGAGTGTGCAGTTGTAGCGACGGCACTTCGTAGAGTACGAACTTACCAAGAGAGGTACGGGCTGTATTCATTTGTATTCAGTTCGGCTGGATTCAGTCACGCGCCATGTGCTAAGACGGAAACATGTCATCAGACTCGGTTATTCCGCTAGAACTCTTTATAACTAATATAAAAGTCGTGTGTGCCGAAATAAGTCTTTTACGCATTAAAGAGTAATCGTGCTACGTGTAGCAGGACACACGTGTAGGAAGTGCAAGTAATCATTTCTAAACTGAGGGTAATTCCTTTCACAAAACAGTTTGTACTAATATAAAACATGATGCAATGTGATGCGTGTATTGATGACGTAGGCTGTCCTTCAATTAAAACGAGAGGGGTTGTGCTGTGTCCTCAACACATAAAGTGGTGCACCATTCCCTTTCACTGTCTGCTCATCTACCCCTTGCCTGCTATCAAGGATAGTGCAACTGCTGAAGTTGCTGTCCCCAGCAACATGAGAAATGGGATGATGCAGGGAGGAAGGATCATATCGTGGCGTGTTCCGCGCTGCATCACCAACGGATCTCATCCCATTTACTGATGAGACTGCCACAATTTTAGAAGCCATAACGATGTGCCATGAAGTAAATTGTTTCCTAAAAATGTAAGTTACCCTAGAAATATGTAGCACTCACACAATTAAAAGCTGAAATTTAAATCTTCTATGAAGCAAGAAGATTTGCGAAGGCAACCTGCGTTGTTTGACTATTATCGGAAGACAACTTTCGGTTGCGCTGGTCGATACGTACAAATTACGGCATGCAGATGATGGATTATTTGATAATGAAACTTTGTAATGACTACCATGATGTTATTTCAATTTCGAAGAGTTACAGGAATGTTCGCAAGTTCAAACGTACTGTTCGAGTCCAGTTTCGTTCCGCGGATGAGTTATCATTGCAATAATGCAACGTTGTATGTTCTGGTACTTCTTAGCGCCATCTTTGTTGTCGTGATTCCTGGTATTGGTTTTGGTATTGGTTTACCTGAGCTGATGTGTGCTGTTACTAATAATTATTATAAAGTGATTGCTATACATTACGTTATCCTACGGGTATTGAAGTGAATGTGTTCTTTTTCTTATTTCTTCGTATGTCTGAAGACTATGCGTATACTGTGTGTTGTTTGTGCACTACAACTATTTCTGTTGCTGCTCAAGCGGGGTGATGCCTAGTCAGGAGGGTATACGTCCTCTTGCTTTGCCTCGCCATCATTTATGCACTGCATTGACCAAATGAAACAATAAATACAATACAATACAATTAAGCTCCAGCTTTAAACTGAACCTGGCCCAGGAATGTTTGACAATAAATGTACATAAGTACTTAACTGCTGATGAATCTTTGTGGGAATTGCCTATTTCATTTATATATATTGGAACTGCCTATACCGTTAGCTGTGCCTATTCTAACTATTTCTGACAATAAGAAAGCGCAGTTCACCGTGACAACGTTTAACTAGGCAATCTGAAAACTTTTCAAAGGTGAATTAAGACACCATCTAGTAAATTTAGGTTCATCGCTACACCTAGCACTGTGTAAAGAATGGTGGGTAAATTTTGAATTTGCAGACAGTAAGCATGATGCCCGCATCCAGCAAAAGCGACATGTGCCAAGCTGCTAGATGTCCGAAGGAAACCGTGAAACGGGGCTTACTACAATACATAAATTTTAGGATTACTTATGTGCTGCAAAGGCATTGAAATTTATAAAAAATTTCCCCGCATTTCCCCGAGGGGAAGAATGTGAAAGTGCGAATGCAGGAGTTGAATTTGCGCGGTTCGGTAATGTTCGCGAAAGAGAGATCACACACACACACACAACTACAAAGAAAGAAAGATGCATGTATTCACAGACACCTATTTGTGTTGTCGTTGTACTTGATTGCTAGAGCGGATCTCAGCTTTGAAATTTCGTGTCAGTACTCCTTTAAGCGGGTGCATTAGCCCTTCTCACGCCCGATTCCTGGCCAATCCCCCACGTGGGTATGTGCCATGCACAGACACCTATTTGTGTTGTCGTTGTACTTGATTGCTAGAGCGGATCTCAGCTTTGAAATTTCGTGTCAGTACTCCTTTAAGCGGGTGCATTAGCCCTTCTCACGCCCGATTCCTGGCCAATCCCCCACGTGGGTATGTGCCATGTCAGCGGCCAGGCAGCACGCGCCCATCTCCCCCCGTTGCCAAGGAAGACGAGGAGATTCCTGGCCAATCCCCCACGTGGGTATGTGCCATGTCGCCCATCTCCCCCCGTTGCCAAGGAAGACGAGGAGCGCGCGCACCCGCAGCTGTTGCTATGTCGACGGACGGCGGTCAACGGAATTCAGGGTGGCTTATAAAGTGCATTCGCACTTAATAATTTTAAGATATTTGGAATAAAACTTCTGGGCAACTTTTCGTTTCAACGCAGTGTGAACCCTTGATTAGGACCTTAAAAAAAACCTTCACACTGGTCATTCAAGAAGCAAGGGACGTTACGTACAGAAGGAATAAGGAAACAAAAATGGGTTGTTATGGCCAATTCTTTATTACCATGGCACAGTTAGGCTGTCATCCAAGATATTTTATTGATTCAAGTCATGTCTGTTGTTTTCAAGTCTGGAAGGGCCCGGGTATGTAGTAAGAGGTATTCAACATCTGGCAGCATACCGCTAAAATACCAGCTAATATTTTATTAGGCTTTAGTTTATGGCATATACAATGCAGAGTTTAACATAGATATGCTCAATGAAGGTATTCTCAGTTATGTGCAAAAATCTATACACGTCCTAAAAGTTTTTTTTATACAGAGTACATTAGTAGTAGTATACTTAGTAGTATACGTAGTACATAATATATATGGATAAATAACCATCGACATAACCAATATATCGAAATATTTCGTATATTCATTCGAGTTGTTAATGAAATGAGATTTCTACGTAAAAACACGATTTCCACTATACAAAACATTAGGTTATCTAAGCGTTCTGAATTCAAACGTTCCCTAGAAAGAACGCTTTAACCCTATCAACAGAATTTTTATTAAGCGTGCCTGATACAGTATTTCGATAACTGAAAAGCCTATGGTATCAGAGGTTCATTCAGTACGCTGAAGCCCTGTGAATAAGGACATGTGCACCCTTGAACTGGTAAATTATGTGTATGGGGCTTGATTTTACTAGAATGAGGAACGAAGTTCCATCCGCAGAAACTGCGATTGCGAAGGATGTGCTAGAATTTGCTAAGGACAATGGTATTGTGCAATGCCTAATTCTCCAATGCAATTCCTAATGCACTAGCTTGTGCGTCACTGCTTCGTAAATCTCAACCTCTGGCTGATGCTGCTTCGCCCGAGAATATTCACAAGCGCCGCCTCCAGAAAAAAGCAACTGTGTGTCCGCAGCATCAGCAGCACTGGAGGCAGCAAATGTCTTGCACTTTGGCCCCTGATAATGCCACGACAACGGTAGTCAACATCGTGAGCCCGCCAAACCACCACATGTTCATGCCTCTCACTCCGGGTTGGAATCACTTTTGCGTGATGTTGCTCACAATGCTGGCGCTTGGAACTGACTCAAAGTGCTTCTAAGGACTTCCTCAATTGATATCAGTGATTGCTTTAACTCCTTCCAAGGTGATTTTGGGGAGTTAATTTGTAACCAGGAATTCTGAGAAACGATCTTTAGCTATACTTAGTTCCATACCAACGAAGCCTTTATTCTATATTTTTCTTTCCTATGAGAAGACATGAGGGCACAGCCGTAGCGAGTACCAGCCACTCTGCAAGGCCAGTCAAGCCCCCCTGCTGGCAACACCACCACTTGTGGTAATACGACCACCACTGCCAATGTTTGGTACAGATAATTCTTTGGTTAATAGAGACTAACACTTTCATTTCCCATGTATCATCTGCACAACGTTTTTCGGTCGTTCATTTTTATTGATCGTTTATAACTTATTTATCGTTCAGGTGGAACTGGGCACGCCCTACAAGCCTCTTTGTGGCTTGAGCTAGCGCGCCTAGGACCAGGTAAATTAGAAAATCACCATTGCTTATTATTACTGTTATCCCATTTTTATGCTGGAATATAGTAGGTAAACAATTTTATAATGCAAAATGAAACACATCTAAGCAAAATAAATTACACTGGGCACCCTTGAAATAGCAGAGCTTACGATTATAGATTATTCTATTTTACATTTGTAAAGCAAAGTACAGTATCTTACAAAAAAGTGATGCTTCAACAGCCCGTAAAATCTGTAAACCTGGTTCCGTTTAGAAAAACCACATAAATTGTATTTTTTTCTGGGATCTTCCGCTTCCAAATGATTCTTAAGTGCCAAAATTACACGTTCACACATATAAGATCAGATATTCGCTATCCGCGTGTACAGTCCCAACGAGGGAGCTTCTGTTTGTGTATTATCTACCTGTTTTTTGTTAAATGAGCGAAGAAGAAAAATACATTTAAAAACCCGTACAATACAAAAAATCACACCTGATGTTCTACAAGTAATTCTGCAAGGGAAAGAAATGTGTTTTTCATGGTCATTAATATTTTCACCGATGTGCAGTCATGGTCAAATTATATGCGAACACGAGAATATCAACAAGAATGCGTAAAATGATCATTTTCATTCCATCTGTATCAGAAATCTCATATGTTACAATGATAAAACCCCTTCATAGCCCCATGTATTTATGCTCCAAGACCGCCGATATTTCATATTCCCTGCTTTCTGTTCAGGTTCTTACAGTAGTGTTCAGGTACAATTTGTTTCAGAACAATAAATGGCTTCGGGTGGAGTCTTGAGCAGGAATAAAATGTTTAATATTGTCAATGTCACCTTACCGAAACGGTGTCCTGAAGGTTGCCTTGTGTCACATAAAGGTGCATTGTGAAGAAATCTGGCAGGTTCCTTTTCCACATCTGTTGAAAAAAAAACGTGGTGCTCAGTAACAGTACCGGGCGCGAGCACCGCAAATGGAATGAAACATTAGATGTCTTTGTAAATAAGAAACCACCTCGCACGTGTAAATTTTTGCTATATTTCTTGTCAGAACCTGTTCCTGATACATGCGTTTTACATGCCGACACCGCTCTATATATGCCGCTGACCAACCCCTGGCGATACATCTGACGCTCTTGATGCAATAGACATCGACGACTGTCCTGTTATATAACGGTAAATCTGTTCAGATGTCGTCAGTGCCAAAAATATCGTTCCGCGCAGAAACTAACAAAGAGCATTGCCTCGTGCAGGCGGTCACAGCGCCGGTAGAGGGCGAGTACAGCAGAAGCTGCTGTCTTGACCTACCGACTGCGCCTGAAATAAGATCCGTTGAGGACGCGCAAAAGAGCGGGTGGCAATCCAGCACAGCGCATGTGCTGTTAACCTCGCATTTAAGTGCTAGGTATCAAAATCTTAGTGACAATCAAGCGCTGTGCTTTGCAGCGCACTGCAAAGTCTGTAGCGATGAAGGCGGCCGAGAGCGGACACTGCACAAAAAACACTTGAATTCCTTGTGTCATGTCTGCCTCTACATGAACTGGCCTCAGCTTATGGCTGCATTAACTTGAACCCAATGAGTTCTTGTGTTATTGCACTTTTTAAACATCGCATGGTGAACTGCAAATGGTCATCTTTGCAAGGCCTATTCCTTTTCTATGCAAGCTATTTTTGCTGGCGGCATCGTATCGTTGAGTACAATCGCAGTGAAAAATGAGCAAGTTACTACAGATCTCCGGTGGTTGTCTCTGCTCGCGAATAAAGCCATAGGCTGAGTGGTGGAAGGTTTCACATTTTTCACAAAAAAATACTAAGGAACAGAAAAAACAGTTACTGTAAATACCACCACACCTTACGATATTGTTTTAGGCTTTCTTAAAAAATCCTAGTTTGCCTTTATCCCAAACCACTAGTTCAGTTTTGCGGTAAAGATAGAGAGATAGAAACTTTGTTAGCCACGGGATTGTGGGGACAAATCAGCTACCTCGGTTCAGGCAGCCGCTAAGGAAAATTAACAATGCTCCCTTGGTGAACGAGGCTTTTTCGCAAGCGCGTCGGGTGTTTAATACAGCCATTAGACGGTGTGGCCGCGCCAGCACCAGATGGTCGTTTGAAAGGAGCCCACACTCCATTTTATGAAGCATCCAAACCACATTGTGGCCACGCACTACTGCTGTGGGCTTGAGGTTACGTTAAGTGTAGCACTTTGCTAAGCTTCAATGAACCCATGCAGGATTCAGAGTATGGGCGCAGAAATCTTGCGATCCACCATCCTAGACGTTGCGCTGACAGTAATTGATTGATTAATTCGTTTAGTTCTTTGTGAAAGAACCGGCAGTGCCTGTAGAAACACACGCTGCAGCAGCATATATTCCTGTTTATAGAGCGTTGTCCAATACTTCACTGCGTGTATGTGAGGAACTCTGCGTTCCTTTAAGTTTTCTACTTTAGAAGCAACAGCAGTAGGACATGTGCGCGAGCGCTGAAGCTTAGGTTTAACACCCCGCTGGGAGGCCTTACGAGGTAAAATCGCTCGCGCTGTTGAAGTATGTGGACTACAATGAGTACATTTTTTCAGTGGGTACCCCTTAACGCGATAGGTGACCGGTAAAAAGCGCAAAGGCTCATGGGTGTATTGTTTTCTCCCGCGGAGAGCCGCCACTTCCGGTTCGGGAGCTCTCCTGGCCCCCCACGCCGTCGGCTTTCACGCGCGTGTGTGCTTGTTGTTTATCTGTTTCCACCGAAAAAAAAACCGCTCATGCATCGGGAATTCCATAAATAACAACGATTGACCCTACTAGAGGTTTATCTGACAGGTAAGCACCCTGTGACAAATAAACAACACGCACACACGCGCCTGACAGCGGCCGGCGCATACAGGCGTACGGGAGGGCAGGAGAGATCTCGAACCGGAAGTGGCGGTATCAGACGACGTACCCATGAGCCTTTGCGCTTTTTACCTGTCACCTATTAAGCAACATTCAAGGTAACCCATAGGACATGCCAATCGACGTTCACCTCATTGTATGCCAGGTTACAGATACCGGTTGGTGAGAGAGAGAGAGAGAGAGAGAGAGAGATAGAGAGAGAGAGAGAGAGAGAGAGAGAGAGAGAGAGAGAGAGAGAGAGAGAGAGAGAGAGAGAGAGAGAGAGAGAGAGAGAGAGAGAGAGAGAGAACGTTTATTGTCAGAGCATTTACGGTGTTCATGTAGGAGTGGTTCCCTCTTCACAGGAGTCCATGAGCTGTCTTAGCACCGGCTGCCCTCTCGGTGAGCAGGAGCCGGTTGGTCAGGTTGAACTTTAAAGCGTGGCGTCAGCAGTAAATTACGGCATGCTCCATACACGCTTATTCTGCTTGCACAGAGAGGCTATTGACGCTTGCGTGTAAAACTTTTCATTCCATATTTCCATAAACAACTATTATATAGGTTACTTCAATTGTACAACCATGTGCAATCGGATTTTCTTGTGTACTGCATGTGTGTGCTCTTGTTCTTGTGTACGTGCTCTTCTAGACACATCACTATTGCTACAGTTGCACAACGGAAAGCTCCGCATATTTTCTATTACTTAAGAAATAGGTTTCTATCTATACTGCAGCTTCAATTGCCCTACAGATTAGGACAATTTTGCTTTTGGAATTTGAAACCCAGCTGAATAAAAATGCTAGAGATGATTAGAGAGCTGCGTTTTTCAGTCATTTTTATTTTACTCTGCCCTTGCAGCCCTTATTTAGCACAAACTAGCTAAAAGTAGCATTAGAGCAAAGCTTATCAGAGTTTTTTTAATAGTTACGCATTACCTGGTAGTGCAAGTTGGTTAGATGATCTGCAAATGTGGCAAAAATATTGACGCTCCTGCTGATCCAGACAAGGTGAAGGCGTTCAACCCGTGGCATGGAATTCGACGACCTGTGGTGATAAAAGAAGTCCAAATACAGAATTTATTATTTCAAAGCAACGGTGCACTGTATTTCACTCGGTTGGCATTCTCTTCTGTAAGGCACGTACTATAGAAATGATATTGTCCAAGCAACATTTATGCACTATTCACAATGATACAAATAAGGGATAGGTTATGTTTTAACAAATATATCGTATTTTCCGGTCATCGCCCAGATTATATTTCTATCAGAAAATTAGGTTAATGCCGGAAGAATTATGATCAAAACTACAGCATCATTTTTTCACACCTTAGTCGTCTTTGTCTTGAAAAAATTGCTGCCGGGGATTGCCCACTCCAAACGTTAAAGTGCATCTGTCGAAAATCCAAGCAATAATTGCAGGGTACCTATATCTGAGAGTAAAGAAATAAAAGAAAAATAACTCCGTACTTAATTCACAGTAACGAAAATTTTACATTTTAATCAATGAGAACCGTTTGGGCTTGTTGGTGGTACGTGATCCAAACGTTGCAGCGCAGAACAACAAGGACGAAGAAAGAAACAAGGAAGACGGGCGCTCGTCTTGTGTCGTTTTTCGTGTTTGTTGTTCCGCTCGGCGAACGTTTGATTACATTTTAAATTCTTGGGTTAACAACTATTGTAGGTTATAATTATTCACTATCCAAACTTATAGGCGTAAGACAAGCGTAACTTAAACTCATACCCGTTTGATTGAATTTATGCTTGTATGGTGCAAGGTCATCAAAGCCGCCTTTCTGATAACTGAGACAACCTGTACACGCATTGGCCCAGCATGACTCTTTGCACCGATCAAAAACCTCACTGTAGAGGGGATATACATTTTGTGAAAATTTTAACGGTTATAGGTTCTCGTATGCTGAATTCCATAGATGTACATAATTATCTTAAAATAAATATCTAGATCTTTCTCAAAGAAACATGAGTATTGTATAAGTCTATATCATCAGTCATGACTCCTAATGGGACAAATTATTTTCTGTGGCTTTGGCGGACCCAACGATCTCGAGCACTGGTTTGTAAGTTTGTGGGTATGGCGCAGGCCGGTAACTCCCGACATCTCTATAAAGAAAGCTATTATGAGGCCATGTACGACTGCGTTTCTTGGGACGTTCTGAGCAAGACATGGAACTAAGCTACGCAGCGATTCGCGAAGTAGAATGAAAGCAAACTCAGCGTGCCTTGTTTCCGGCTCTAATATAGCACGGCAAAATTTCCGAAGACAAACGGGGCTGAAGCCTGAAGACACAGATAACGTCCCTCACAGCATACTCTAGGACCATGGATTTGTCCCTCAAAGGCACGTCAATTTCTACACAGTTCGTTCGTTTATTTCGATGCCATTGGCATAATTTAAAAATTGTAAATATGTGTCCCAAGCTCAGAACAAAAACCAAATGCGTGTAAGTCTGTCATCGCTCCAAACCACGAAAGTTCTTTTAATTTCCTACCCCGCTATTTATTTGGCCTTTCCTTCCCCCAATCCCACACCTCCGTAGAGAAGCATGTAGGCAACTGTAAATGCCGGCAAACCTCTCTGCTTTTTCAACAAAGAGCCTTCACTCTTAACAGTTTCTTACATAATCCACCTGCAGTCACACTTCAGCAAGAAAATTTAAATATTTTTTCGGACCCAAGTTGATTTTTATCGTAGTGTTTCTGCCTACAACTTGTAAATACTTTCCGTATATTATTAGCCTGATCGCCATAGATAAATAAATATATTTCAATGAAGAAAAACATTTTGTTGCCGTAATGTTTTTTGTATTGGCCGAGCCAGGCCGTTGACTATGTCGAGCCGGGCCGGGCCTACTGTGATAAGCAGTGGGCCCGGACAGGGCCCGGGCCCAAATTTCTCGTTCTTGCATAGCTCCAGTAGTACAAACTAATGAAAGCTGACATGAAATGTTATGTTATGCACTCCGACGAGTAGGATCGGAGTAACTTGATTAGTGTCGAGACTCATGCGCATGGTGGGACAAATTTAGTTCACGAAGGTAAAGTATTGGTAAAATAGAAAAAAACATAATGATTACAATCATTGAATAAAAACAAACATGAGTGAATATTTGGTGTGACCCACATAAGTAGTTGTTGCCGAACAAAGGTAAAAGCAAAATACGAGCTGTGCAATCGTAAAACACGACGAAAAAATCTTGCAGCAGAAATATGCAGTGTATTTCTATCATACTCATGTTAAGGAGGGTAATTCTGAAATTCTATGGAGACGTGATATCACCTTGCAAAAATCCTGAATAGTAGATGAACCACCAACGTTCGCTCATTACAAAGCAGGAAAGTATATTTAATGTCTTTCGCCCGGTGTTGTTGTACTGTAGCAAAACCTACCGTCACCAGAGACCGATTCCTTTCATGCATCTTGTCTACACTGCCTCACTGGCAGTATAAATTACGTAAGAATACCGGCATGTGGTGAGCGCCGTACGTTATATAGACTCAATTTCAAGGCATTGCTGTCCCGCTAGTGCTCCTTAGACCAGATGCACTACACAAATAGTGCCTGATAATGGATACGACCCCACAATAAACGATCACTCCTAGAGGCAGCACAGTCCAATCAATCATCGAACCAATTGCTTCTGTGGTGAACCATTAGGCATGACAGGCAAACAAAAGTGCATATTAGGGCCTTACTAAATGTCTTTTGTCATAAACGAATACTTTCTCATATCACACTACAACACCCACCTATGGAGTGATTGAATGTACGAATAGTGATAATTTAGGACCATTGTATGGTACTTTAAATGAGTAAACTTGAATTCATGGACACGACAAAAGCCAGCAAAATATATCTGCAGGAAGCCATCCACTGCAACATTACAAAACTCTAAAGCGTTGCACATGAAGAGGTGTCCTCACAAAAAAATAAAACATCAAAATTTGGGAGAGAACTGGGTGTACTCACATTATGTAGTTGAAGAATGACACGAAGGGGGTGATGCCGATCCCACCGGCGATGCAAATGGTGATAGCGTGAGAACCTATTCTCTCCGACCTACTGCAGAATGGGCCATCGACATAAAGCCTGTTTGAATAAAAATAACAAGGTTGACCGCTTTTTCTCTTGAAAAAGCCATGACTTTTTAAAACCATGAGTTTTAGCAGTTGCGTACACACCCTAAAGAAAGTTGAACAAGGTTGTGATAATAAAACTCATTATTAATATCGTGCTATTCTCCTCTAATTAAAAAAATACAAATTATGCACTCCAGGTACTTTTTTATACTCAGTGTAACGTAAGCATACCGTTCACCGTCGGTCGAAACCCATTAACTGCGCCCCTGACATTGAGAAGAGGATCTGTTAGGTTTGAGCACGACATTTTCACTTTTTAAGTAAGGAGCAATCAGAAACGTAGCGTGAAGCGGATTTTCTTATACGTTTACAATTGGTAGGTTTGGGCGACCAGAAAAGCATGACGTATGCTGTGCGCACCATTTCTGCCTGTCGAGATAATTAGAATTACTTATAAAAACCCTATACGTAATCCTGTTCTTGGCGAGTTCCACACATTACACCGCTTTTATGGGCAATAAATCTATTGATTTTATTTTTTTTTAAAGCAAGCACGCTTGGCAGTAGAAAGCAGCATGCTTCCGATGTTTCTTGAATTCTATCTTTAATGTGAATGAAAGGTGGCTGACACTGGTAGGTGCCTTATTTGTTCCGAAAGCGTTAAATTCTCTATTAATCGGCAAGGCGGAGTCCGGCACCAGAGCGACATAAAAGTTCTTCAAACAATGGCCGACTGCGCAGGCAATATAAAAATGAACAAAAGCAAACAAGTTCAGGATTCAAACCCTGGTTCTACTGATTCCGAGTTCAACACGCATCTCCTGCACTATCGCCGAACCCTAGCTCTAACAAACAAGAGGGGGACCAAGTGAATTCGTTGTGTATTTCAACTTGAAGCGTTCGCTAGAGACATATATCGCGGCCTACAGGGGAAACTTGAACGTGCTAATTACAAGAGTAGATCATCGCGTTTACGGTAACAGCTAATAGGAAGGGCTTGCAAAGGCAAAGAAGGGCACAAAGGAACAATGGAGCAATTCGCGTCTGTGGTAGGCGACAATACCGGGAAACAAAGGGAAACAAAGAGAGGGTAACCAAGTGAAACCACGACTTAGCCAAGCTAAGCCAAACTTTCGTTTTGCATATTGAAGCTCCGCTAAGCCGCAGCCATTTTTTTATTGTCCCATATGGGGATAACCTGAAACGGCATCAAGCTTGTTCTGCAGTTATAATCGAAATGCATGTACTACAAACTTGTACGCATACAACACTGAATTGTATTGTAAAATTGGTTTTAAAATTGTTGTACGGAAATTTTATTCTTAATGCAGCGTTACGCTCGTGACGGACAGCGAAAGTGCCTAACGGCTCGAGAAACCTACAGGCGATTTCTTCAGAGGCCTTCTTCAGCTGCATTTGTCAGATTCATAACCTTCTCTGTTCTGTATGTAGTGACTCACAAACAAATAAGCGCCTTGTTTTAAGAAAAGTGGTACTTACTTGGGATAAAGACCCTTCTGCCTTTTATTCGATGCTTTCGGTGATACAAGCTTGGTTCGCAGTACACCTGAAAATAATAAAGCACGACAGTTACTTTGAAGCAACGGAAACCTGATATTTTGAAAGTACTAATTTGTAGTAATGCGAAAAGCACAACAAATAATCGACATTTATTGTATGTGAGCAACTTCGAGCCATTTCAATTCGTCAATTTCACCTGTAATTTTTTGCAGCTTTTGTGTCAGCCTCCCTACGGATATCAACGTAAATAGACTGCCAGATATCTAATTCACAGATATTCAGAAACGCATGGTATAGAAAATGTGTCAATTTTTTTGTTTTGAACCATTCGCCTACCTAAGTAGTCTCTTATTCCTACGTTTCTCTGAATACGTATAGAGCTTAATACAAAACATGCTTTAAGTTACTTCCCTAGAGTAAATCGTAGTGCTTCGAAGTCTATTTAATGAACACGGTAACCATAAAACATTATCACACGGCATAATTTGAAAAGAAATAATTCTTAGAACCATTTTGTACAGCTACTACATGGTACAGCAGCGGAAAAATGGAGTGGAAGGCCGATGGAAATTCAGTCAACAAAGTGGACAACAAAATCTTGACCTAAATCAATATCGTCGGTGATTGTCCTGCTTGCGCTTTATCATACCGATAAGTCACCTTCACGGATTCAAGTTTTCTGTTTACAAAAGAGTGCGTCTGTATTCCTTTGTACAGTCTGTAGAAATCGTGTTGTTGTCATTTCTCATTTTCATTTTTTATTAAGTGTTCTGATACCTTCGCAAGGGCCATAGATGTGACAAGGGGTGGTGTCCAGGATTTTCACATGTAAAGCGACGAATATATACGATTCTGGCAACGATATGATATTCAGTGTTCACTTCAGAGAATTATCTGCGCAGTATTGAGAAATTAAAAGAACAGACTGTTCGAAGGGTATGTGAAAGTAAGAGAGTCGTCTATGATAGAATTACAAAGGGAACGCAGAATGAGCCCGAGGAATTTACGCTATCCTTAGTTCCAACAGTGTAATTCGTGCATCTGAAAGCATTACATCCTGTATGTACGCATGACTGAACATGCACTTGCATACTTAATACTGTCACAAGAAAGACAGATCGTCTTGGTTTTACTGGACTGAAGACTAGGTGTAATCATTATAGAGCACACAGGGCAGCGAACAAGAAGGTAAAACATCTTCTTTTAACATGGTTTCTGGATCTGCGTAGTGGTTATGGCAGTTTCACCATGGGAGGCGCATAGCCTTACGGGGATAATTACCGGTTATTATTATTACCATTATCACCAGCCTCTCTACACCTACTATTTATAGTGTGGCAATATTTCATGACTCTTTATTAATTTCTAAATCTAGTGTGTCCGAAATTTTTCACCTGTATTTGTTTATTTGGAAATGTGTGCACAGCGCCTTGATTGATTGATTATGAAGTTTAACGCGCCGACGCTGCACAGGCGATGAGGCGTGTTGTATTGCAGAACTCCGGATTAACTTTGATCACGTGGGGATCTTTAACGTGCGCCAAAATCTCGAACACATGGGAGTTTTTGCATTACGTCTCCATCAGAAAAGAGGCCGCCGCGGCCGCGAATCGAAGCAGCGTCCTTGGGATCAGCAGCCCAACGCCTTAGCCACTGAGCCACCGCGGCGGGGGCGCACAAAAACTTAAGTGTTTTCAATGTGTACTGGATTCTTCATTGTGACTGCTTGATTTTGACTTACCTTGAACACTTATTGCAATTAAAAAGTGATTATAACTAATAAACTACTGGTATTTTATGGAGATCTGGAGTTATTCATAAATTTCGAAAAATAACGAAGGCTTGTGGGCCCCCTTGTCCCCATGCCTTGATTTCACATATGGTTAGGCGTCGCCGGTCATGAGGGCGGCCATCTTAGTCAGCGGCTTGGTCACGTGCGTGCTAGCTTCCGCTCTGGCCGCAAGTGGTCGCACGGTGCTTCTTCGCTCACCCACAATACCACGTGACTTGTGACCGAGGACTCCAGAGGACCGACCATCATTGGTCTTCCACCGGTACCACACGATCTTTCCCGGAGGAATCTTCTTTCAACCGAGCCATTATCTGACGCGCTGGCCCTGCTCGCCTGGAGTCATCTCGGAGATTCGCCGGCGCTGGTTTGCTAAGGAGTGCCTACTCCCGCGGCTACGATGACAGATATTCGAGTTCACTCCAGGATTTTAAGACCCAACACGTATGATCACCAGATCATGAGTACCACGCGGGGAATCAAGCGGCTCATGCCGCCGGCCGCGCCCTCTCACTCCGGGCCTCCCCAGCGGACCCTCACCCACCTCCAGACGACCTCTCCCCAGTACCCAATACCTATGCAGTAATGCCACACTAGCGACTAGCACCCCGCTTCTATGCGCCCCGAAACCTAACCTACGCAAGGAACAGGAAGTAACCTGGCGTCGCCTACAAACCAAGACTTTTCCCCGCGCTATTAAAGGGACCCTGCAACACTCTTCGTGCAGTGCAAGTAAACCTGCGCGACGTTTAGATTAGACTTCCAGGAACACCCGTGCCAAATATTATACGTGCACGTGAAGCGGTAAGGGCGGTAAGGGCGCAAATCGCCGTGAAAGACGCGGAAAAACCAACCGCTCTCTCTTCAATTCTCCTCATTATGCACCCCTGGCATGGCCTCTGCGACGTCAATCGGGCCATGGCTGTCCTGGCTGTCCTATTGGCTGTCGCTGGTCAACTTCGCGGCTAAATTCTGGCATTTCCTGTGACGATCAGCCGTTGTCGGCGCTGTGTATGAACCTCTTCTATGTCTGAACCTGTCCGCATGTTTTTGGTGTTTCTTTTGTTTTGAGAGAGAGAGAGAGAGAGAGAGAGAGAGAGAGAGAGAGAGAGAGAGAGAGAGAGAGAGAGAGAGAGAGAGAGAATCCACTTTATTGGAACTCTGGTTTTAGGGTGGGGGAGTGGCGGTGGCCCATAGGGCCGCCGCGACGTCGAGGGCACGACCGGTGACCAGTTCTTGGAGGTCGCGGTCCGAGCACCCCAGAGCCTGTTCCCAGAGGGTGGGCGAATGTCCGCGCGATCCTTTCCCACCTCTACCCTTTTGTTTTGAGTGCGCGCGGAGTTTGAGTGACGAACTAAATATTCCACTTTCAACGAGCCCAATCGACAACAAACGTTTATTGCTCCAAAAATGCCCTACCAACCTGAGCGCTTGCTTGCGATCAGGTGCCTGCTTTTTTGTGGCACCAGACCGGAAATAGACCCGTCCACGTAGCGGGTAAAAGGACGAAACTCCCCGACATGTGGCATATCGCAGGCCGCCGAACAGAACGCCGCGCGCCTTGCCCCTCTCCGGGAGAGAGCGCGCAGCTTTCGTCGCGTTGTCCGCGGTTGAGTTGAGAGGGAACATTTATGCGCGATTTTTCATCGCACGTATTTTCGGTGATAGTGAACGGATTTTCATAATTCTTGCGGGAGGAGATTGCTGGGACAATAGACTTTACCCCAAAATACATTCCGAGTTGTAGATGGTAAGTGTTGCAGGGTCCCTTTAACGTGATAAACTCTATCCCACCCAACATCCTCTAGACTGCCGTTGCTGTCCTAGCCCCTGTTTATTGTCTGGGAATTCAGCACCCCACCACCCATCCCCTCTTCCCACCCAACCCCAGAACAATAGAAAAGCCAGCTGACCAGCCCAAGCCTTGAAGACCAGAACAGCCTGATCCCTAGGGCGCGTCTGGCAGCTAGAGGACACGAATTCCTGAACTAAGGAGTCCTCGAGCCGGCGAGAAGGCATAACACCTTCCGCTCTCTACAAAAAAAGTTGCAATCGTCATCACCTCTGATGTCGGCGGGGAAATTCTGTCGACGTTGGTCGTCGAAACAGGAGTCCTTACTTTCAAGGTCCCGATGACGATATCCCAGTTGGTTCCGCGGGACTGTCTACGTTTGTTGTCAAGGAGCGATCCTACCAGAGACCATGATGACAATTATGTGAATCTCGGTTCCTTCGGCTTGTGTGACCGAACGGAGCCATGGTCTCCCCTTGAGCGACAGTTGCGTTGTGTGGTATGCCCAATGTATTTACTAGCAATAAAGCCTTACTTTTCTTGCGGAAGCAGGAGTCTACCTTGCGTGCGTCTTGGGATTCCACTGGGGCTAGTAGTATAAGACTGGCAGTGCTTACTCGAGCAAAGCTACTCGGGGTCCCCTGTTATCCCGATCAATTCTTCACAGGCTATCGTAAAAACTTTTGAGCTGGACTTGACACTGTGCGATGAGGAGGAGGAGGAGAAAACTTTATTGGACAGATCCATCGAGCTTGTAAGTGGGCGGGGTCCTCAGTCCAGGACTCCGTTGGTGTGGCCTGCCGTCTTCGCCGTTTCAGCAAGCCAGAGCTGCTTACTTGGGTCCGAGCTGGCAAGTTCACTCTCCCACTGCTCGTATGTAGGACTGGGAATTGGTGCAAGGTCTGGGTTTGTGCGATGAAACATATCTGCTCTTTGTAATTTAGTATACTCGAACCATGTCTTATGTTTTGTTTACTTATTTGTCTTCTCGCCAGCATCTGACTGCGCCCGCCTATCTTACCTGTTTTCGAAGCAAATCGCCCAGCTTCCTCCTCTTTTTTTTGTACGCCGCGCAGGCTGTAAACTGCTTGGCCTGAACGGCTGAGCTGTTTAGGCCAAGCGTTACCTGTCAGTCGCCCCAAAAATCCTCGAAATTGGAAGTGAAGTGGAGAGGAGGCAGAGAGCCCAAAAACAGGTGTTGGGAGTACGCGCCTAAAGAAAAAATGTGGTTAGGGAGGTCCCGGGAATCAAACCCGGGACCTTTACTCCGTGAAATCAGCAACCTAACCACTGGTCCATCCCGAAATCCCGGGGGGTACGGGGTAAGCTGTGGCGGGGAACACAATAAACAAGAGCACCCGATTGAAGAAAAAAACGTTGCGTTGGCATGCGGTGTTGAACACCTACAAGAAAAAATGCCAGATACGAGTTTTCACACGTATTAGAGCAAAATGGGGTTATTTTAAGTTAAAAACAAATAAAGAAAACTAAAAACGAATTTAGGCGCCCAAATCGGACAAAAACACTCCCATTTTGCTTTCCCCGACCGCGCCAATACGAGAACGCACGGCAAATGCACACCTCGGTTTGAAAGGTTGGAAATAAGTACTAAAAAAAATTGGGCACATCTCCCCGGGAGGGGGACTCGAGTAAATGCGTCGCATAGGGGGTGGGTGTATTGCGTTACCGTTTAGTGTTTGGGGAGTTGGTGGTAGTGAATGCGTTGTATCAGCAGCTTCTTGACGTAGTTTGAATGAGTCAAGGATATAAGGCGCGTTCGTAGTCTCCCATTCTGTGTCGGCTTTGTGGCGCAGTGGGTAGAGCACCATGTACATTGCGTTCCGCCCGCAGGGTCGAGGGATCGAAACCAGGCGCCGGATAGTAGTTTTTTTATATAGTGTAGGGGGAGGGGTGCGGACTACGACTACGGACGTCAACGCGGGTGACATCGTGAGTTACTGAAATGCTCTGCATTTAAAAGAACGACAGAAGCGACAATTAAAGCCCCCAAATTAGGCACAACAGAAAGCAGTTAAAACATCGCCCCCGCAAAGAAATAAAAAGAGGCGGACCAACGGAAAGGACGCTTCTCGTGGTCGGAATGTAACCCGCGTCCCTCGCGTTATGAAACCGGCTTTGCATTTGCGTTAGTGTTTGTGGCGTGATCTCTCGCGTGCTGTTATCCTTGCCAGTTCACGTGCGGTCCCGGCTGAAGTGGGGAACACAGACGCCGAGTTCGCGCTAAAGACGCAGAGTTCGCGAAGCCGATTGCTGCGGGCTCTAGCGCGTGCTAACCCGGTCCGCTTTGGGAGGTGTGAAAGCCTGCGGACAAAACGACCAGGGCCTGCCAGTAATGAAGAACTTTCAGCGGCAAGTTCGGAAATAAATGTGAGCTGTAACAGCCGGGTCTCCGACGAAGTGACAGAGGCCGCCAGCTGTGTTGTTTCTCCAGCCTTGCACCACTAGTGCACGCTGCGCCAATTTTTTCACAGGGAGAGTGTTTCGCCGTGTCGTCACTAGCCTAGAAAGTTTGTCTTTGATCGCCAGTGTCCGGGATATAATGCGACGGTTCTAGAAATAGTCATACGGAAAGATAAATGCTCGCAGGGTAAACGTCGTGGTATTCGATTGGCCGACACCCGTCTGTGCACTCTACGTAGTTGACTATTCCATCGCCGCTTGTGTATTCTTTGAGTTTTTAGCAGAGCACTTGCTCGCTCCGACAAACTTTTGTTCCTTGAAGAAACCTGCGTTATCCTTGGCGACGTGAACATATTCAGTTGCTCACGGCTGATACCAGGTCAAACATTTCGAAAAGATAAAAAAAAGTTATTCATCTAGACATCGATTCCCCCAAAAGAATACTCACTGGTCCAGTCACCATCCGTAGTCATGTGAAGCGTGAATGTACTGTCGCCTCCTTTGGAGCACTGCGAAAAAGCCGAAAAAATAAAGCATACATATAATTTTATTTGAATATATGGGAAGCGATCAGTAATTACAGTTGTGAGTGGGTAAGAGAAAATTAGTTATTAGCTAAATTTTTTCCCAATTCTGTCTTCATATCGACGAAACACCTCTCTATTGCAACCTGAGAAATAAATTAACGCTTATATGAAGGCTCACTGCACAACTTTATTAAGATTCTTTGCTGTGGAAAATGAAAACTCACAATTTTTAAGTGCCCTTTCAAGGAGGTGTATTGGCGAGTTCTGAAAATACACTATAATATATATCACAACACTATAATATATACCAGAACAGTGTTATGCAGAGAGTGCATTTCTGCTAACAAAAAAATCACTACGCCAATTTTCATAGTAAGGCTCAAGAATCCTAAGTTGTTATTTTTGATACCCGGGGTTAAGAAGTACATTCCACTTTTTCCTTCCACATATACTTTTAATTTTACATAAAAAAACTTGAGAAGAAAAAAAGACCTTGCGAGTAGGGATCCAAAAAAAATCACCTACTGGATTTGTAAAACTCGATTGGGAACTGCTCCTTGGCAAAGGTTCTGGCCACTCGGAAACCGTGCGCGACACCTTAACTGCGTCATCCATTCGGTGCGCATTCCGTAAGTCATGCCACCACGTGTACAGTAACTGAAAGTGTCACCGTGCACTTTGTTAGGCTCAAGGAAACAGGGTTGCCTGAACGCACGATTTCGTGGGCTTGCCAAAAACTTCTGAGAAGGTCGGCATAGCAACGACTGCACAGGTGCGCTGTAGCGGGAAAGGGTAGGTCGGTGGTGCCCCCCGTATGTTCATAAAGTGTCACGTGGGCTGCAAACGTGGCCACCCGCTAGCCCCAGTCGTGTTCTCGGCTCCGTTGGAAGTGAACAAGTTGTGTTCCATGGCGGTAAGTCGTCATCAACCGAGAAATGAACGTTACTGTAAGGCAGCGTGTGTGGTTTCATGTGCAAAGGAATTAGTGGTGTGTAAGACAGATGTGGTGTGCAGAATTCCTCTCTCCTGTGGGTGGTCCTACGTCTAACAGACGGGCAGCTGTTCAAACGTTAGATTAAAATAGCATGTGAGGCGTTCTTTTCGAAATAAGCCAGATCGACAAACCGAAATTAAGTCAAAATTTCAGGGACAAGAAAAACTACGCAACTTACCCCTAAGAAAGAGCTGGCAAGAAAATAGATGAGATAACGCCATGAAAATGTGTACGAAGATCGTAGTTCGTACCGAAATTTAAATGAGCCAGATCCTGCTATTTCACGGATCAAAATGAGCCGAATCCATTTGCCAAATGGGAGTTTGTGTTTGCCATGACTGTTCAGACTATTTCATGGGTGTTTTCAAAAGTACTTTTCTTTTTTTTTTACCTTTCGGAGCTGGCTTATCACCAGTTCATACGGCGATTAGGCGATAGCCGAAACATCTGTCGCGAGACGCCATCGAAAAAGTGAACGGAAGAAGAAGCGAACGAACTGAAACAGACATGTGAAACAATCAGTTCATCTCGTCGGCCCCATCCCTACGGAGTAACTCGATTATGTATATATATTTTTTCAGTCCCATATTTACCTTTTTAGTACTTAACTGAATAGCCTACACCTCCAAGCACTGGCAAATCTCTCCTACCCCCTTACTGAGGGCACTTTCTTAAGGTGAAGATATGAGCAGGCTTCTTGTGAAGCGTTTTGGAAATTCGTGGAAAGGCAATGAAGAGTTTGCTTACTTTGTGAGTGCCGCCAGACGTGCCAAAGAAAGGTCCCCCATGGACGAATTTGAAAAGAGCTGTTAATTGTGCCAAGATGACTCACCTTCTTTTCACGTATCGTTCTACTGCTTTTGAAGCCTTGTTGCATATGTTTAATGCCTTTTCCGCCAAAACGCCATCTCACTCATTTTTTAACGTAAATTTTACTAAAGTTTCCCGAAGAACGCCGCATCAACTTCAGCGTTTCAATTCAATGTGAGCCTGATCAGAACTTCCATACCAATATTGCTGAAGTTTCACCAGATAACTTTTAAGTACTTGCGGCCATTACCTTCCCCTAGCGGGCATGTAAACCATATCATATAATAGCTTTGACAGGGTTGCATTTAGGTCCGGTAACAAACTTCCGAGTTTTTCTCATATTCGATTTAGGTGGATTTGGCCCATTTCGAAAAAATAAAACGCCTCATGTGTCAGCAGTTGAGAACAGAGCCTATTCACACCTAGGGGGACATTGTCGTGCCAGCTACTGTTTCCTGAAGCTCACGGAAACTGTGTTTGTAGCGGCACAAAGATAGGCCACCCGAGATATTGTGGAGGCTTTCAACATCCGTGGCATGTCCGACGCATTCGTGAATCAGCCTTCGGCAGTCCCTTCCCACAGTGAGAAATGCTGCCTAGACCCTACTTTTTCGGGGACAGTAGAAATGACCGGGGCACTCATTGACGGCTTAGGGGGAAGTGAACGCAGCCATGCTTGTTTCTTGTATGATATATCGTACCTTAAAGGAGCCATGAAGAGAAAACACAAGTTTGGTTCATTCGAAAGATTGCCCCGTTAGAACCATAACGACACCACTTATAACGCAAACTTCGCTCAAATAAGCTACATAATTAGGAAAAAAGGAAATGACCATGCGACCCACCAGCTCATTTTCCGCAACAGAACCTGTGATGTCACTTGGGAATGCTCTGCGATTGGCGGAGGCCAGCAAAAGCAAACGCATGTTTGGCAGGGCTTACAGTTTGCATAGCGAGCTAAATGCCCATGAAACATACTGCACATTCTTTTTATGAGAAAGAACGGTGGAGTAAACGGTTGAAGGTCCGAACAAACACGCAAGCGTGTGCGCCAATGCATACGAAACTAGCGCCGGCCGAGCTCGACAATTCGCCGTCGCGCAGACGAATTTTCGGGTTCGAGGCTCTTCGGGGCCAACGAACCGTTCCAGCACGCACAGCCGCGACCTTGCTTCGTATCGTAATCCCTTCACAGGAGGTTGGCCGTCATATCGCCAACCAGCAAAGGTAAAAATAGAAACGAGGGGAGTAAGGAACAGCAAGAAGCGACGAGATAGTGCCAGTCGTCACGTAAGTTTCGAATGGTGTTGGCTTGCTGCTGTCGTTACGAGCTCGTTTCCAGTTTACAACCACTGAAAACTTCAGTTTGTTCGAGTACTTTACAATGAAATTTCGTTGCTGCGTTTTGAAATGCCCATGTAGTACGGGCAAATCGTCGAGGGAGTGCGACATCGCCGCCGGTGAGGAGATCTCCTTTCATGTGCTGCCCAACGACGAACCTAGGCGAAGCAAGTGGCTACGTTTTGTGAACTTTGCAAACGGAGGAGAAAGAGAGCTAAAGGAAGTACGAGTGTGCTCGCTTCATTTCCGAGGAAGTGATTACGGCAGGGACCCTTACGTTAGCTCACTCCTGGGATATGCTGGCGCTCGTCGCCGACTTCGTCAAATCGCTCTGACCTTGGGGGAAAAAATGCCGTAAACACCGCGCATTGACGCTCGTATCTTTCTGGTCGAAGCAGAGAGCTCGCGCGAACGGCTTTCCATACACGACACCGGCCAACTGGCATAAGTAATACTGCTACTGAAATTGAACTATTATTAACCGTAATCAAAATACGGCACATACGTACCAGTCTATATTCGTCCGTCGCGACGGGGCTGACGAGGCAGCGGTGCCGACGGCTGGGCGTTCGTCTGTTGTGGCTATCGCGGAATGGTCGCTTTCCCGTCCACCGCGTATCCCACAACTCTTGCCGCTCGTGCACTTAGAAGCATTGAGCGTTTTAGTGATGTGAGGTTGTTAAATGCAAGCCCGAGCTCCTCGGCGAGAGTTATGTTCTCCGGATCAGGCGATTCCATGACTAGGGCTGCGGGTGCACTAGGTTTTACTAGTATTTTTAAAATGGCCGCCGTCTCGATCGACTCCCGCGTGTGGGTGCTATATGGAGTCGACATACTAAGTATCTGTTTCATTGACCGGCTCTATGACGCCATTGTACACGTCACGGAATGTTCAATTTTAGCGGGAGATTTAAAATTTTCGCTTAAATTGCCTTATTTCTCAGTGAATAAAGCATCATTTGCTTCCGGGAAAGCGCTTGGGGTACTATGAAACACCTAATCTTTCGAATAAAACAAACTTTTGTTTTCTCTTCATGGCTCCTCTAAGAATGTTAC
Source organism: Haemaphysalis longicornis (assembly GCF_048455015.1). Classification (NCBI taxonomy): domain Eukaryota; kingdom Metazoa; phylum Arthropoda; class Arachnida; order Ixodida; family Ixodidae; genus Haemaphysalis; species Haemaphysalis longicornis. Next base: position 2,739,439 of record NW_027526365.1, read on the forward strand.
CAGGAAACCTCCTACGTAGCTCTAGTCTCTAACTAAAATGTAGTTGATAATCTGCGCTTGTGTCGTCTATATCTTCTCCCAAGTGTGTTTCTGGGGATTTTTTCACGATGAATGAAAGGAAAATCCGGCAACTGGTCACTGATACAAATAAAGAACGTGTTCATCAACACTAGCATCATCATCGCCATTTCTGCCACAATTGACTCTGAAGCATCTACCACAGCAGCAGCTGTGAAACGTGGTAACCCTCGAAAGCTCGCCTCAGAAGAACATGAAGACGAAGCAATGCGAGCAAACAGGCAGAGGCACACTTGAGCTAGCCCCTCCTCCAGCCAATACCAACGCAACCATTACATCGCGAACACTTCACGCTAGGCATATACCCACTCGTAAGAAATACGTCGTCCCAACAACAAAGGACTTACTCACGACAGGGCTGCTGTGAAACACAAAGGAACACACTGATTTAAATATGATTTAATGCTTTAGCAAACCCACCGGGAAGCAGTCTTAAGCATCTCCATATGTTTAACTTAATTTTTATTTGCGAGGCTACTTTGTAATTCATTAGGCAATTCAGGGCCATTCAAAACTATTCATGCAATTCATTAAGTTTGAGAGACCAGTTTTGCAAACTTAATAAATTGCAATACAACATTTAATTATATAGAAAACGGCTTATTTGCCACATTTCTACCGTAACCATGCAGATTTTTTGCGTAGGTTTTATACAATGATTCACGATACGCCGATGCTATTTTACCATCAGGCCCTCGTTTACTTTGGTTTTACAAGAAAACAACCGTGTATTAGTTGTTTTATGATCATGAAGGTCACCCCCACCACCAACCACAGCAGTTTGTATGAGAGTACTACTATAATATTCAGTGTAGCGTGTACAACTCCCTGTCAGACACGACAATGTGAGGCCCTTTATCTCTGCCGAAGGCATCTACGGCGAGTTTAGAAAAAGTCGTTTTAATTTTAATATTCTGAAGATAAACGCCTTTTTAGAGTTCTTTTTATCAGTGAAGCATTGCTGTCCTGTATCGTCCGGGCACTGTGCAGAAAGATGTACTCACAGATGTCACCGTAAAAGGATGCCACTCCAAAATTGATATCTTCGGGCAGTTGAGGAGCACGTACTGGGAAGAAAAATTGTTCACAAAGAGTTAACGCGACTTTCGACATGACGTGTATTTGTATACCGATTGCATTCCAAAATGAAGACAAACAACCCCGTGACCCCTCTAGCTCCTATTGTAGCAAAATACTGAAAAAAGATTTCAAACGTTTGTATTCAGGGACTGGAGTTACAACCACTCCAGGGAAAATAAAGGCGCAAGACGGCAAGGTAAATCAGGTCACACACGTTTAAAACTGGCACTGGCGCCAAAATATAAACTCGAAAGATAGCATGAAGTTTGAAGTTTCAGGGTTATTTATATGAACCAAAACAAGATACACATATACAATGTACACAGGGACCCAATAATGTTGTCCAAGGGTCCCAACCCAATAATACTACACTTTTATAATAATTTGGTACTGGCAATCGCAGCAACAAAAAACAAAAATCACGCTATCACATGCAATTTTCAGACAAAAGATGTTGCTTGACACGTTTTTTAAACAATATAAAAGAAGAAATGTTCTGAATTTCGGCATTCAAACTATTCCAGCAAGTTGCTCCTGTGAATTATAGTGTTTTTTTTTTTCATAATTGGTGCAAATTTTAGGCAACAGAAGACATTGTGGGATGGTATCAGCGGTTCGATGAGAAGGTTGCAAGCAAACTGTGTTTATATTTAATTTGCGATGAAGAATTTGCAACATGAGTTGCGTTATGTTATACGTTACAAAATTATACACGTTAAGTACATCAAAAATTCAAACATATTCTCTATTTCGTTACTTGTACAACGTAAAACAACTCGACGTGCTCGTTTTGGAACCGCAGAATAGAACAGATGTGTTTTATATGTGCAGCCCCAGACTACGATAGAGTAATTTATGTGGCAGTGTACGAATGCATAGTATAAGAATGACAAGTGTGTCTGAAGTAAAGAAATGTCGACATCGCACAAGTACATGCAATCCATAAGACGCCTTTATGATTCAGTGAATTTGAAATGATTAACACCTAAAAACTTTGTGTTCTTAGTGTGGGCAATCAACGACGAATTATAAGTAAAGGGGGAGAGATCTTGCACGCATTTAGCCTCTGAGTGGAATACTATGTGAACTATCTTTTGAGGGTTGAGTTGAATGGCATTAGCTGAACTCCATGAATACAAGTTTTTGAGTTCTTCAGTGACTTTTGTTATTAAGGCTCTCTCATTACAGTCCGCAAATAAAAAAATTCGTATCATCCGCGTAAAGCAGCATGCTGGCGTGAACTAGCTGAAAAGGCAGGTCATTATTATACAATAAAAACAATATAAGTCCAAGGATGGATCCCTGAGGAATTCCAAGATTTATAGATTTATTTCTGATTGGAATTAGAAAAATCCATTGTCTTTATATTTCCGCACTGAATCTACAAAAGTCAAAAGAGCTGTGCTAGTCGAATAGCCTTTCTTAAATCCAAACTGAACATTTGTGAGGATGTTATACTTTTGAGGGTACCCATTTAAACGAATAACGATAAGTTTGTCCAAAACTTTACTTAAAAAATGAAGTATGGATATGGGCCGATAATTAGCCATTTTTCTTCTGCCGTTCGATTTAAATTTTTAAAGAACCTTAGCAATTTTCAGTCGGTGAGTGAATACGCCTGTGAGAAAAATATTGTTTAATATTTGAGGAAGGACAGATGATATATTATCTTTTGCAAGTTTAATTTCGTGTGCTTGGATGTAGTCTACCCCATTAGCAGTTGTGCGTAATCCTGATATCACTGAAGAGGCTTCAAATTCACCTGTAGGGTAAAGATAAAATGGGTAAGCTGAACGCGGAATATAGCTTGCGTCGTACTTTTCGATTCTAGGACTTTCCAATGAAGAAACATGTACTGAAGGCATCAAAAATGTCTTCGGGAGAATTGTCTTAGGGAGAAAGTGACGGCTACAATAGCACGCCCTGACAACCAGATGTTACGTCGCGCCAGCGTTGGCACAAATAAAATTGCGTTGTTAAAGTGGCGGAAGTCTAACTTGTCAATACTTGACATAGAAACGCGGGCACGCTCAAATTATGCCAAAACACGCCACGTAAAAACGCGGTGCCGAACACCCCGCGGCGGAAACTGCGAAATGGGTGTATAAGGGATATCAGCTTTCTTCATAACGCAGGACATTTGACCACAGTTTACTCGGCTAGCGAGAAAGGACGGTAAAGAACAAAGGAGCCAGATGACACAGCCGGTGTAGGTTTCGTTTATAAACAGGCAGAGAAGGCTCAAACTACCTGGATTACACCCACGTGAACAGTGAAGCCTATATTTGGGAAGGTCTTGTATGGACTAGAGTTTTTTTCTAGCACAAAAACATGCGGCTGTTGATTCGTCCCGTCCACGGAGCAAGAGCATATACTGGGTGTGAGTGCGACCACGGGCGACGCAGCGAAGCACGTCTCCGTGACGTCGGCTTAGGGATTCTCGCATTTGTCGTCTGCTCCACACGGGCTCGCTCTCGCTGAAGTTTCTTTGCGCTCGGTTAACTTTTGACGCTTGTCCGCACGATATTTTGCTTGTGCGTAACTTTGTATAATAAAGGACTTCAAATCGCGCGCACTAGCTCAGGCCCGGGCGTGAATTAGTTTTTGATGCTGCTTCGGAAGAAACACTGCCGGCGTTGCCCTATTCCTTGCGAAGCCTGTCCTCTGCAGAGTGTGAAGAGTCGGAGCTATGCTTCAACTCCTATATCCAGCAATCCAGCAAGCGAGTACATCAATCCTTTAACACTGCAATCATGTCATAACTGTGTGGGCTTAGGGTCAGTACGTTATGATGACGATGGTTACGATAGAAATTGGGGGCACAAAGCCGCCTTCGACTACTTTGGACAACGTTGTCTGCGCCGTTTCGCAGTGGCGTAGCATAAACGTTTTCATTGCATTTGCATCTGAATAAACAACGCAAGCTGCGGATATGCATGCAACTTCTTTCACGCCGCCATAACGAAGGCCAATTTGTGAAGAATGTACTCTGTAAGAATGTGAATGTAAGCCTTGCGAGGCTCCCAAACACCTCCCAAATGTAATGTTGCGAGCCTCCCAAACACCCCAAAACTTCCTAATAGGACGTTTAGGACAGTGAAGAAAAATTAATTCATTGGGCACAGAAAAAAAAAAACTTGATCTGATGCAAGTCAACAACAACGAAAGAAATACAAGACAGCCGTTTTATTTCCCGCTGTGCGATGAGCGTGTAAGGGCCCGCTTCTTGGTGCGTAGCATTAGACTGTTGAATCTTCATCAGAGCATCTGAAAATACTTCAGGGAAGCCTACGCATTTGAATACTTATCGAGGAGCTCTGAGCACTAAACCTCACAAGCTAGAAAGGACGCGTTACACACTATCATCTGACCTATCGATGCTCTGAAGTTGTTCTCTCTCTCCTCGTGTGTTACAAACTTGTGCGGGATAGTTTGAACTTATTCAGAGGTGTCAGATGCTCGCTAAATAACTTAATTACCAGAAATACGCCTTTAAATGCACTAAAGCATCAAAGCGGGCAATTTTTATTACAGGCACTGTTGCCGCTCACAAGCGGAGCGTAGGAGACGACAGCGGCGCGAGACTAAGCCGACGGCGAGCCAGGGGGCGCCACTCTTATATCTCATCGCCAATAGGAGGTGAAACGGCCCATTGAAGCAGACGCGGGTGAGCGACCAGATAATGTGACAATAAACACCTATGCGGACTACAAAGCTTCGTAATTGCGACGGCGTACGAGAGGGTAGCTGCCACAATTGCATCCGAGGATGCGCAGAGAAATTTCGATCGCGGCAACCGCGCAGTTTCTCATCCCGTGACAGATGCCGCTAACTTAACCTAGGGCAAGCGCTTGTGACGTCATGCGCCCGGGCTAGGGAGCGCTGTTTCCCTCGTGTCTTGTTCTTGCTCCGTGGACCCGCAGAAACCCTTGTATTGACAGCAGACGTGAATTAGACAATATTGTTATGTGACGGCAGCAAAGATGCCATGAAACGTGGTTGGGGAATAAGCAGTACATTTACATGATGAGACGAACTATTCACAAGCTGCCATCACTGAGCTCGTGCCGGCAGCGTGCCAGCCACACCCTCGTCGTCCTAGGTGCCGGGCCGTGGCTCCACGCGGCATTGCCCATGTAAGCCTCATTACTATACATACAACTTGACCGTGAACTACGTATTTATAAGAAGGAGAGAAAACTCAGCCTAATGTAAGGGGCCTCTTAGTGGCTAACTCTCACAAAAATGTTTAAAAGTAGTTCGGATAAAACAACGGCCACTGCCATTTTTATTAATCACACTCCGTCAATACACGGCCATGCATTTACAGCCAGAAGGAAAGTTTGTAGCGTTTACAACTTCCCGTTGAACTATCTAATTACGAGAAGAAATCAAAATGGGTGTTATAATTAAGCCCTCTTGGCGCGCTGATACAGAGTATTTACGCTTGCTCTGGAGAGTCCGTTAACTCACGCTATTTGTGGAAGCCGAGACATATTCCGCTTTGTTGTAAAAATAGATATTTTGCTTTTGTTCCCCGCGTATCGGTGTTAATAACACGGAATGTACCAGGGGTGCACCGAAGGCACCACCAAACTAATCAGAAATGGCAACGAACCTGGCCAGGCCTGGCGAGCATGCCGTCTTTGCCGAGCCGCAATTCGATGACAGAGTCACAGTAAATGTCACCACGGCCATCCTGTACGGGAGTGTTCTTCGGCGTTGACGTGTCATAGCTGCGAGGATGCGGATACCAGTGCAGCTGAACTGCCTCGAGGCGGGCCGCCTCCCTGCGTCGGCAGAGCCGGCAACAGGCGTCCAGTCCGAAGAGCGCCAGGGCTGCCACGATCCACTTCCACGTCTACTGTAGCAGGCCGCCACGCCAAGCCGCCAGAAGATCGCCACATGCACAGCCAGGGTTGCCGAGTGGGAAAAAGACACCCCGCCCAAACTACGGTTCACATGCCTTTTCAGAAACCTCACGTTTGACAAAATCTCGTCTGGTCGGGTGGAAGATTCATAGTTAAAGTGGCGGATCGCCTACCAAATGTTCATTAAAAAATTGGCCTCGCATTTCCTCACTGCGCTGCGTACGATAATCTGCCTCTGCCCCTGTCACGTAAATGCCTCTCGTATCTTTCCCGCTCACGTCTCTCACTCTTCCCTTCCTTTTCGCAACTCCTACATGAAATACAGTAGAGTTTTTCTAAATTTAATTCAATTTTGCCACGTTCCACTGCTGACGCCATCTACTAGACTTTTTTGTTACGGTTTAACTTGGAACACTACCACAAGGAGGCACCGCGAGCACTTTTTATATTTTGAACTCAAAACATTTTTTTCAGTGCAGATTTTTATTTGCTATCAGAAAAATCAAGCAGTCTGGTATTTTTAATAAAAAGAACAATTAAAATTTTATTTATGTTTTGATGTCTGGCCTCAAATATGCCTGTCTTCTCTTTGCTCAGTCATGCTGACTAGTACGAACATTCTACCAGATTTATTAAGATGTTATCCCATTTTAATGTCTCGTTCCAGGATTTATTTAATCTTTTGCCGGCGGCTGAATCGAAATACAGACAGAGAGACAGACACACATACAGACCAAAATTTTCCGGTTTAATTAGCCCAAGAAAGGCAATCGTCTTTAAAAAGATGTTTCGGCTTCCTAACGGAAGCCTTGTTTACCAAGCTCAGTAGGTCTGTTTAATATTAAATGGTTAGCTACCAACCACCGTTTTGACTATGATATTCTCTTTCCTCCGTTCAAACTGATTTGTAAAATTGCCACATTTCACCACCACAATACACCATAACCTCTACTGAGCACTTGGCATTGCGTGACTCTACGACACCTTATGACGAGCGAAGCTTTTAGAGTGCAATGGATCCTAAGTACACTTTCAATGGACGATCTTTTCTCTAAAACTTTTCTGGAGGCAGATGCAGCAGATATTCCGGCGACTGGTTAGTACAATGTCAATGTTTGCGTTTTACGATGAGCACAGATAAACACCAAAGGCGCAGAGAGCCTTACTTCATGAACATTTCTTGAGGTTCCATGCGCTATCACTTCACCGAGTATAATGGTAATTCTCATATTTCATGGAAAGGGCCCTCTACACGCGTATATACAGCACTTGTAGTAAATACCATACCCATCATATGATCATTTTATTCAACACGAAACCCCAAAAGACCACCTAACCGTGTCTTGGCGCTGTTTGGCCAGAGATGTTTGGCGCCATAAACACCAACATTGTACTACTGCCATTACTACTACTACGTCCACGGCTGCTACTAGTACATACGGCGGAAGAGTACCGGCATCTACAGTTGAATAAACCGAATAATTTGTTTTTCTGTGGCCATATCTTTAAACTATTATTCGCAGTTGCTGATCATCGCGACAAGAAGAAATAATGTAGGCATCGATCTGGGGTGAAAGGCAAGGCAATAGCCTGGTTGTTTCTAGTAAACCTGAAGCCACAACTTGGTTGTACATACCGTGTTGCATCGCCTGCTCTGAGGGAAAATTCCTGCAGCACATAAACTGCATTGCTGGTCGTTCGTCGAGCATTAACGTTCACACATAAGCCAAATAAATTTCCAACAGATGATCATATAAAGGGGCCAAGAGCGCAACCTTCACGATGCAGGAAAACTTAGCAGATAAAGCTTGGCGTAGCAGACTGAATTGCGCTGTAGCTTCCTAGCTACCAAATACATGCAAATAACAACGCAATTTGTAACGTCCATTTTTGCCAAGTCTGACTCTAAAATAATGAATGATTTTTTCCAGGACGCTACAAGTGACCTCAATAGCCCCTATGTTCTTTTACGCCATCAACTATCATTGCACATTAAAGCAATCTAAAAAACGAAAAGTATCTACCACATTTTTTCACAGTCTAAATATGGTTTCCAAATCACATATGTGCTGTTATAAAGGCTGATTCTGCTCTTTCTCACGGCGGAAAACGTACCAACATGTCATAATAAGACTTCAGCTCAAAAAAGAGATTTAGCTAGCGCTGTTTACATATTCACGACGACGCGATCAGTAAACAATAATAGACGGCGTCCTCCACATGTTGCCTCATTATTGCCTCCATCGTTAGACACCGGAAGACAATGATAAATCAGAATAACGATATACTTCTAACACCTCATTTTTACTAGTACTCATAAGTTATCATCGTTTCTCCATACAAATACTCCGCCATTGCAGTTTTTGCCACAAATGCTAACCAAAGGCGGAGGGCGAACTAAGCTTTGCCCATCCGTTAAAACAAGGCAATTCAGTCTTCTCGTTCTACTTGCTTGACAATTTGAGTTCAGCCGAAGAACTATTCTTTATTGGTGCGAAGAATACAGAAATAAAATTAATATTTCAGATATAAAACTCAGTCAGGAGCTGCTGCGTTAATACTCCCCTTCGCGGGAATTTGAAGTAAAGAGAGTGCATTTTATTAGCGGGGCCGTTGTAGCTGGCCGTGATGTGTGGTGCGTTTCGCGTTAAAAGTACCAAGAAAATACCAAGAAACTCCCGAGCGCGTGCCTCGCGGCGACTGCCGAGCGTCCCCGTCGTGCGGAGTGGCTTTATAAAAAAAATTGCAAAAACCCAGAGCAGCGCCTCGCATTGCCTAGCAACCAACAACGCCCAGCCGGCGGAACACCAGCCCTGCGGAATCTCGACGCGACTCCAGGAACGCCCCGCATGCGCCGTGGATGTACTCGCCGCTGCTGCGCACAATGTGTCGTAAAGGTCTACCGCGCATTTAACGCTTTGCACGAGAAACACGCCGATATCGATGCATACGGCGATGACTGCTACTGGCACAGTGCAAAGCGACCACGGAACATGTGTTCGATATTTCGGCGCAAATGATCCCCAGGTGGTCAAAATGAATCCAGAGCGCTCCACTACGGGGCGCCTCATCGCCTGCGTAGCCTCGTCGCGTTAAAGCCTGAAATCAATCAATCAACATGGAAATAGAAAATTTCAAAGTTGTACAAATTCAGTGCTCACGTAAAGAAGAAATCCTGCAGCTTAGCTGTGGTGCAAGCCTTGCGGGACTTAGTGCAAGCTTCGCCAGTTTTTATTTACATTGTTTTCTAATCAGATATTATTTGAAATACAAGTTACTGTGTACACTCAAATCAAGTGCTTACAAACAATAATGTCTTTAAAAATGAGCTCTTTGTAACACAAGCGGAGACAGAAAAATGTAGCTATAAGGCTCATGTCAGCCCACTTTCGAGGTTGTTTTATGCTGACTTGTCATTATACAAAACAAACTGAAACTTCGAGCAAATTTGCCAGGTCGTGTAAAAGACGCCCCCTCGGAAAGTCCGCGTGATTTCGGAAACATTAAGCCCGATGGAAGATAGAATTTTTTTTGCTTTTAGAAAACAAAAAAGGCCGCGATTCACTGAAGAAAGGGCAGCTTACATCACTTTTCTGTGACACAAACACTGGAGCCTCGAAGCAGACCGCCACGTCAGGCCGCGGTTCAGGGTAGGGAACGTCATCTTCCCTGCTGGCGTTAAGGAATTGGCACCCAGGAACGTGTTTCTCGGTGTTCACTTGAACCTTGAGTACTCCGCTGACGAATGGAAACAAAAGCAGACAGCATTATATAGCTTTAAAAAAACTGCTTTTCAGAACTTGCTAAATCCTGGCGCTATTTAAATTTTCTGATGCTAAGCTGTGATTAACAGGGAATGAAAGCGCAGGCTATCCAGTTTTAAAGGGAAGACAATATTACGGTTGCTTCACAACATAACACTTTTTGTACATGTTCATTCACACCTCCGAGCGTCAGTCCTCTTGCTCATCTGCAGGACACAGCTGAATTACTTTTGATACCAGGAAAGCTTCTTGTGCACGGTTCACTCAACTGCGACAATGCTAAAAATACTTAATTTTTACCTGGAATTAGTGGTTTTAAGCTACCCATGCAAAATATTAAAAATGAATGTAACTGTATTCCGTCTTAAGGCAACAGCCCTCGTTAGAAGGGTCAAGTTATAATATCTCTTCGATTAATTCTTACTTTTTCCTTCAGTATTTGTGTACTAAGATAAAAAAGGACAAAAACGGTGTTCAAATTCCGGCTAGGATTGCTATAAACCGCACAGAGCCAACACAGCTTGACAGGAATCCGCCCAGATTATTCAACACGCAGACGCGCTACAATTTGTAACTTGGGAGCAGATACAAAGTTGCTATGAACGGAAGCTTAGTTAACAAAGGGGATGCCAAGCCACCCACCTGAGGGGATGAAATATGGCCAGCACAAGAAACAGCAGCAGAAGATGATGAGAGTACCAGAATAGATCATAGCACGATCTCCTGCGCCGAAAAAAAGCAAACAAAAATAGGTACCATAATTATTGCTTCCCTTCACTTGCGACTTCTACAGGTGCCATCCGTAGATGTTTAATGGGATTACCCAGTGGACTAACTGAACAAAAACGGACCAGGAATTGTATGTTCTTGATGCTTTTTAATCTTGCTAAACAGTCGATCATGCATAATATGGCCTACTATGTTCGCAAATTAGATAGATGTAGAGGTAATAAGCCGGTGACTTTAGTTTTGTTAGATGATTGCACGTGTGTAAGTTTTCGTTTTGAGCAGCAACGATGAATTTTATTTCTAGCTATACCCTACATATAAGGAAAATTACCCGTCGTGGTGACTCAGTGGCTAAGGCGGCGTGCTGCTGAGCCCAAGGACGCGAGTTTGATTCCTGGCCGCGGCGGCCGCTTTTTTAATCGAGGCAAAAAGCGAAAACGCCTTGGCGTTCGACTTAGTGGCTGATGTTAAGATCCCCAGGGGTCAAAATTAATCTGGAGCCCTCCACCACGGCGCGCCTCATCGCCTGTGTAACGTCGGCGCGTTAATCATCACAAGCAATCAATCAATCAAATCAAACCAATCAGTTATACTGCCACAGAATCATGCGGCAGCTTTGTATAAATAAACAGATGGTGATGCTTTATTCACCTCTTGATTTCACGTTTAAGGCCAACCACGCCTATTTTATTTCAAGGCTACGCACGCACTCCGAGAATCCGTCCAACGCGACTGTATTTATACAATTTCACAGATTCTAACACTTAGGTAAGCACAGTGCAGAGCTTTATTTGCTGGACGGGGTTCCCTAGATTTTGTCTCCCTTTGCTTAAACTTGATCTCAGTGGCATGGTTAACGTGATAGCATCCTTTCAAATAGTTTAATACCTAGACGACATATTGTGTCTTGCAAGCGCAGTTACTATATACCGTTTTCAGACCTTTAACAGCTTTTATTCGGCTGAGTGATTGGTTCGAAGCAAATTTATTGAAGTTAACATACACAAGTAGCCGACATATTTTCGCAACCTCACAGGTAGTAAACAATGATCCTGTTTTTCTGCAGATGTTCAAATGTACAACTTGCACTTGGCCCCATGTTACAAGGGTTCTTGGGTAAAATATATCAGTGTGGTCATTGACAGGGGTTTTTCCTAGAATACACACATCTTACACACACATATGTGCGTAAGAAGCTCCGGAACGACCTGGGTTTACTCTAATTTTGAGAACTTTCTGACTTTCTAAGTTATGAGGCCATTTCCCGAAGCGTTAGGTTGCAGGATCCTCCGTTACGGCATGTACTGTTTTTTTTTTTTCAATTGTGACTCATTTCAAAAAGACAAAGCAAGCCGAATTCTGAAAAAAAATCTAAAAATATCCTTGATGTTACTCGAAGTTACTAAATTAATATAAATAAATAAGCAGGTCACTTAGTTCTGACAAAGTAACTAATGTGTCATTTTGAAAAATTCTTTGAACGTGGTGTCAAGCTTTGTAACGCAAAGCATTTGATTTTACGGTATATATGTAAAATCAAGAGTTCACGCAGGCATTTTGAAATACTGCAGAAGATGTGGTAATAGCTTTGTAATGCACAGTATTTGCTCCTACGACATACATCTGGCTATGCGATGCCAAGAGTTCCCGCACACTACGAGAGAACCTTACGATTTTGTATATTGGGGAAATGTTAACGTACTTCGCGAGGTAAGCTGAAAGCGGCCACACTTTCCTTTCAGCACGGCTGAGGTGAAGTACTGAGAAATGTTTGTTTTGTTTACATTTTCCTCTTTCCGTCTTTATTTATTCTGTATATTGTCACGAAGCCAAAGACGATGCAGTTGTCTTCAAAGAAAACAAGTTTATTGGAGCGAACTTGCGCTCCCGTGACAACTCAAAGAATACATAGGCGGCAAAACAGCAGTCAAGAAAGTGACGTGCGTAGGCAAGCGCCGAGAGTCGAATGCCGCGGCGTCTGCTCCGCAGGCTTTTATCTTTCGGCGCGAGTGTTTTTGGAACCGTCGATTTACATCCAGAACATTGTAGATCAAAGAAGCTTATTCTGGGCTAGTGACGTTAGGGCGAAACAGTCTGCTTAACTGAATCAGATAGCCCGTGCGGCATGAAAATAAAGACTGGATGACGGGCTTCGCTTGGGACACAGATAACAGAGCCGAGCGTGGCCCGGCAGTAACCAAACAGTGAATGAACAAACCCATACATGGTTCGCGGCATTATTATATCTGTATTTGCCTAAATTTTCCTCGTAAGGTTTGTTTTGTATTTGGGGTAATGTTATATAACTGTGTGCAAAGTGCATACACCTGTCTGTGAAGCTATCAGACAAGCCTACCGAAAGTTTTGGCTTGCCCTCGGCTAAATGTTTGTACATCTATGAATCAAATAAACCCCATTTTTCCCGGTGTCTAACACTTCGAGACTTTTCTCCGAAAGACGTCTTTTATCTCTTAAACGAACCGACTATTATGGGGGCGTTCCCTGGACATCTACTGCATGATCTCCGCTTATTAGAATTTGTTTCTTTCTGATAAAAATGAGCGCCATCATAAATTACCTTTTTAGTCAAGTGCACGACGTGAGGGAGCTTCTGGGATTAAAAAACCAAACTTTCGCTACATCTCTTACACACCAGATAAACTCATCTGGTCGTTCTCTCGGTCCCGCCATCCGAAGGTCAGGTCACATTTGAATCGACTCTAAGTGCTCATCAGAGTCCGCACTGTAGAACCCACAAAATGATCAAGGTTCTCGGAGCTGCTGCGTGACTAAGCGCCATTTCATTCAATTTTTCTTTGGCAGAAGTTCTAACGCGAGCTCAAGGTCTTGCTGCCGGCGGCTGATTCACTGCGGGTTTAATAAGTGCCTTCTTGAGAGCGTAGTGTGCACTGCTGGCACTCCTGCACATTTCCCATGCGTTACGAACACGATAAAGACGCCAATATTTCAGTAAAATACAACGTTAGCAAGTGCATCTGTGTCCCAGAAGAGCTTTTAGAAGCGGCGAAGAGTAACGTGCACCGTTGCGGGCGAGGATCTTGAATCAAATGCTGTGTCATTTGGTCGGGATGTTCCAGCGAAATCCTTATGGCTTGCCAAAAAAAAAGACAATGCCCTTTAAAGCATTTTATGTAGCACTTATAGCATTCTTCTAGGGCGAAACCGCTATGAATTCAAAGGGCGATGCTTATCAAAAGCTTCTGAAACATCGTTTGCGTATCTGGTTGCGTTTTTGTTTTTGTTCGTCTTTTGAAGCGAAATACTTCAACAGGCACACTGGCGACACTTCATGCCACCGTTCCCGAAAAGCAGAGTTCTTTGTCGCTGGCGTACGCCTGTTCCATTCACGTGACGCGCTGTTCGCCTGTAACACGACATGACGCCACGCGAAATAAGCTATTACGTGCTTCCACTGGTACCGGTGTGAAAACGTACTCAGATTCTGCTCTGGAGGCAGGAGTTTGATTCTCATGCAAACTGAAAAGTACCGATTTTTTTTGTAATTATTTGACTTACATTGCAGAAATTACTTTGTAGAAATGATTCCACATGGCAAATTTGGCATCAATGTCGTCATTTTTGTAAGCATTTTTTAGTCTCACGACATCAGCCATTTTTCGCTCCGGATAACCCCTCTTTTTTTAAAAGTTGGGTAACTTTATTCTCTCGCCTTAAAACACCCTCCACGCCTCTGCCACAGACGCGGTTCCAAAAAGCAGTTCCAAAAGCACGCGGCTCCAACGCATGCTCCAAAAAGCAGTGTGCAACCCTGCTTGCAAAATAGAACAAAAATAATTAAAAACTAATAAAACAAGCACAAACTTTATCCTGCAACATTATCAGTGCGTTATTCGAACTAACATCCCGCAAAAGTACTAGCTTTCTTCAAGAAATTTCTGTCGTCATTGTTTACCAAGGTCACACTTTTCTGTCCAACACAGGTCTACAATAAAAACATTCCATTGCACTGCAATCACAAGAATTTACCTGATGCACTTCAGTGAGGCAACGGACAGGAACAAGAGAAGGCAAACCATTGCCAAACCAGTCCAACCTGGAACTAGAAAAAGTTCCTTTGTGAGCCAAGCAGGCTAGTGCGTCAATAGACTTCTAACGCCAGCAGCGGCAGGTTATCACCCTAAATAGTTTGTAAATTCCGACACATGTCATAACAAAAAAAAATTAGGAATAAGGAAATTAGGAATTAAAAATTAGGAGCGCTGTCCGATCACACGTCGCATGCCGCACCGCCTCGACTATATACAGTCCCCCAGATAGCCGAATCGGTAAGGCATACCCCATTTAAAGCAAGGGATGTGTCGGTCCCCACTCTCGACACGTGTTTTTGTCCGGTTTATTTTCGGACATACAATAGAGAAACGTTAACTTCACTAATGATCTTGCAAAGTAAATTCGACTTCTTGCACGTGTTAAGCGTGATTGCTCATTTTGCAATGTGCCAGGCCTTTTGTTCCTTCTCGTGTATGCTTGCACAAATTTTTAAGGGTCGAAGAAACACTATTCGTCGCCTTTGGTTGGGCACAAGAGCACATAACCGAAACGTTCTTGAAGTAAATCCAACAGGTGTTCCCAGAGACCTTATTTTAGCCTTTGAAAACAACAAACACGGGAAATTCCAAACCAGTGAATTGCTCTGCTGTAACAGCTATCTCAAATATAATTACGTGCTTTTATTTTTCAGCACGTTCAGCAGCCATCATAATAATAATGCTTAATGCGTGCTCCTATAGATATATATGAAGATGCGAAGTATCAGTTCAAATCTTTACTGCATATTTGGGTTCGGCTATTTTTTCCCCAAGTGTAGTGAAAATGAATATTTACCTGTTCTGAGTATCATTAGAAGTGGATCCTGTGAAGAGACAAAATAGTAAGAAAACACAAAAAAGTAGTTTTCACTTTGCTTACAACCCTACAATATAGTCCCTTCTAGTATTCTGTGATATAACGAATATTTTGCAAATATCCCTATTCGTGCTATAGACGCCACGAAATATGCCAAATGTATTTATTTACCCAGGCAGGACCAGACCCCGAGTGACGGTAATCTAGAAAATATTGCGTCGGAGTTCGGTACTTCCTGGCGGAACATCAATTTTTGCGTTTTACACACACGTAGAGGTGTTTTTCATTGGAAGACCCTACTATTTTATTCAAATTTCCCCGATGCAGAAATAGCTGGAAGAAGACAAACACGTGTGCGTCTACTGTGCGAGATTTGTCAAGGACCATGTGGCCTTTAATTCCTGTGCGAACCCTTGCATTTCAGATTTACCCTCGTAAATCAGACTGTGTGATATGATTTGAACGCAGCTGCGCGATGCTGTTTCCGCCCCGCGGTGTATGATAGGCCCCGATGTTTACGTATTGGCTCCATGGGTTCTTTAAAACACCGACGGTGTAGGCTGATGTGGAAAGTCATATCGATGCGGTTTCATAGATACGGTGAATTCTAAACATCTGTGTTATTCTTGGGGCCACAAAATGCATTAGGCGTATCCTACAGCGAATCTTTACATGGCTAAAAGAAAAGAGAATCCGCCGGTCCTGAGTACGCTGAAAAATCCTCCCCCGCAACCGCATGCGCATGCGCGAAAATAGCAGGCTGTAGAGGGGCCAGAAGGAGAGAGATATTGGCTGGGTCTATATACATAGCTATACTGTCGCATCTACCGACACAGATAAGTGGGGAACGGGGCATCCGAAGGAAAGAAACAGAAGGTCTCTCACAGCAGAGTGCGCACCCACCGAGTTTCTGCTTGAGGGTGGTGCGGGTGAAGCCGCGTCAACGTGGCAACGGCAAACACCAGCCCCACTTTACTTCGAAACGGGTAGGCCACGCGTCATACCTACAACACCGGCCGCACGTTACCTCTTCGCTGGTTCACCATATATACGGAGGCCATGGGCGCATTTTTTGCTTATTTATTCATTACAACATACTGCAGCCCAGAGCCCAAAACACGCTGTCCCATAGTGGGTACGGCAGCGAACTACAGAAGAAAACAGAATATCTGAGCCACACAAATGAAAATAAAAAGCATCATTGCAACAGTGTTTTACAAAGTCATGCAGCAATAATCCGTAATTATTGCCGGAATTCTGAAACTCGCTGTTCACCGGAACAAACCCTATTTAAATGTACAAGTATGCTCGACGTGGGGGACGAGTTTAGTGGGTTTAGTTTCTCCTTACGGTGCTTTGTCTGGCCACCTCAACGATGCTTTCAGCGGAAAGGCCGCAAAAAGAAACGAGTGAAAATAGTTTAATTAATTCATGTATTTGTGATGTGTTGGAAAACGTCACTTTAAAAATAGAATGCCAAAGGCGCATGGCGAAAAAATGGCTAGCACCATAAAATAAAACAAATAAATAAAATGACAAGAAAGGCGAAAGACGGACGAGGAAGTACACGTTCATCCAGTCGTCTTTCTTGTCTTCGTTTATTGTCGTGGTGTACCTATTTTCAATAAGGCTGCCTACGTTACTGATTTAAATAAGGAAGCTCTCTTCAACGTGTCAATCCATGCAGCGTGAGAGTAGCTATGCACTGATCTCTTACCTCACCGGGATACCTAGCCATGTTGATGTCCACGTAGTCGTGCGAGTAGTAGGAAGAAAAGTTGCAAGCATTAACTAGGTGCGCTAAGGAATGGATAACTGCAACAAAAAAAGGATGGCATGGGTAAAAACAACAAGCTTATGTACAAAATGCATATGCAAAATGCACAAAAGATAATGGGTGCAGCTCTGCAAGAACAGCTGAAGCAAAGAAATGCATTGTTCTACAGGAGAGCAAGAAATTTGTATATTTTATTTATGCGTAATTATTTATGCGTATTGTGCCTCGATCAGCGGTGAGGCACAAAGTGTATTGGCGCCAATAACGGTCGACCTGTCTTTCTAGGACATCCGAAGAGCAAAACGGTCATCTACGTTGTTAAACACACCAGAAGAAATCTTATATTCCCGCATGTAGCGCTGCATTTTGCTGGACTGGTCGGTAATCATAAGCGTACTTTAAACCAGCCTAGAAAGCACACCAGCCAAATACGTAAAATGATGCATTCCTAACTACGAAATCACAAAATTGCATGAAAACGCAGACGTTTTACATAACCCTTAGAGGTCACAGTAGCGAATCTCGCTCCGTACCATGGTGGACGGATCCCAACCTATAGCAGAATAAGCAATGATAATTGTGCCATCCGGGCGCTTTGATCAAAAGTACCGACAACTGAATGACGGAGCTTCCGAGACGACGATAAATAAGCTCGAGTTCGGAAATATCTATGCACACTAGTGAACGCAGTCGTGAGTACACTTGTTAATAAAATAAACGACGTTGTAAAAAACATGCAAATGGCGAGAAAGCTGAAAGAAAAGGCCCTTATGGTTCTTCTTCATAGAACATCCCGCAACATATAGAAGGTTTCGGGAAACCAGGGCAAAAATGCCATTTTGCTTGAACGGCAGCTTTTCCCCATGGCTGTCAAGAGACGTGATATGGCTGCCCGTAAATCTCGGAACAATAATAACACGCAAGCTTAGCCTAGATGTCATATACTGAATCTCCACCACGTGCGTTACATGTGCTGCGGACATATTGAACAGCTGCACCGGCAGGGACAAATTTCTCGAACGCAATGCGCCCGCAACGATAATATAATGGCACTCGACGTTTCCTCAACGTCCGTTCAATGCAATTGTTCCTTTCTCTGGAATAATAATCTTGAAAAGGGAGATAAATATTTACTATAGTCGACTTTTTGAGGATTGTCACTTAAGAAGGCGCGAAGACATGTCAGAGACTTTCCTCAAATATAATTATGTTCGATTCTTAGATGGCACAAGATCATCTATTGGTGGTGACATTTGTAGCTTAAACAAGCTACAAATCGCAGGTTGAAAAACCGGGTACCGCGATGTGGGAGGGCTCGTTTGAGTGGTGTTTTCTTGTATTTTCTTACATTGAATTCCCCAATTACTCTTGCGTGCACTTTTTACTTTGCGGCCAACAACTGAATAAACGCCAGTTACAAGCGATTCCGCCCCACTGGAGCACAAACGAATGAACACTGGGTCGGCTGAACGCAAGTGTAAGCTTGCAGCTCGGGATACCTTACAAATATATAGCGCAGAAGACGAGAGACACAGACAAGTAGACACACACGGCGCCGTGTGAGTCTACTTGTCTGTGTCTCTCGTCTTCTGCGCTATATATTTGTAAGTTATGAACTAACAAGCCCAAATTTCCACGCTCGGGATCCCGCTGCAGCTGCCGTGGAGTCGTACACCGTACTCCCTGACAGCCTTGTGATTGACGCATCGTCCATATGCAACTTTAGTTTAGATGTTGCAAATGCTCGAAACTTTAAGTTGATGAATGCAAAAAAGGGGCAAAAGTATCGCACAAGCAAAATTGGATTTCTCAGGAATCAAAAATGGTCTGCGGTGTTCGCATTATTTATCGACCAGCAGCCTACTGAACATAACAATCATAGTTTCGCCGACGTATGTTATGATCACATGCGTTTGGTTCTAGAGAATTTGGGGGCTCGGTGGCTTCGGTGGCTTACGGAGGCGTTGTGCCACTGAGCCCATGGACGCGTAGTGGTTCCCTGTAGCGGCAGCCGTTTTTGTGACATAAGAGAGCAAAAACGCCAGTTTTCCATAATGTTGCGGGCATTAAACATTCCCAGTTCTTATAAATCAATCCGCCTTGGAGCGCAAAACTCCAAAGTTAGTGCGTTTCAAATTCAGTGTCTTTTACCACCTAATTATATGACGATAACTTGCTACTTGTCGAAATGTAATTTTTAGTTTCGGTAAAAATGCATGCCCTGTGGCTATGAATTCAACGTTTTCTTCAATTTCGAGATTTGTTGGCGCAGTGAACGACTTTCGTAAGACAATTTCTAGCCACTTTTTACTATCCTCTTTCCTTTTTTTATCGCGTGCGTTACTGTTGAGTTATTGTGCTCATCTAAACCGCTCCCGGTTGTGTTCTGGCCTTTACTGAGAAATACTTTTTCAACACAAAAATACACAGTTTGCATTAGTAAATATCATGCCGCTGAAAACAAATATGACCAAACTGGCTTAAAATCTTGATTCTCACAAGGCTTACTTATACCGGTACACTTTCACAAAAAAAAATCATCGATAAGCAATGGGCGAACGCTCTGGATTGTGAAGATTTATATTGTAGTAATACCTTATAATCATAATAATAATCAATAATACCTATAAGCAAGCACCATGAGACTCACTTGATGTAATGATAATGGTTGCTGCGAACATTACGTGCAGCTTGACTCCTCGGTCAACGCACATCCGCAAGAAACCCTGAAGTTTCTGGGGAGAAAGCACCAACGTATTACTTTCTTGCGCACCCAGAAATTCAAGTTTTGGCCTGATGCAAGAAAGGCCTCGCAAGCGAGGTGCACCACAGTAGGACGAAATATTTTTATAATCATACTTTCATTACCCGTTTACAAAGTCCGGTTGTGTTGTATCGAAGTCCCTATTTTAAAGCGTCCGTCCAATAGAAAGTACAGCAAGAGGCCATCGGTCCCGAAATGGTTCAAATTTGGTAATTCCACACACAGAGACCACTCCCTCGTGTCCGGGGCAAATATAGCACGAAAATGAAGTTACCCCTGTCGTGACAAGCACGAAATATTTCTGAAGAAAGAAGCCAGTTGTCAACCGCGCAGTAGGTAACCAAAGAGACCTCCGGTCATGGCGCTGGCCGACAATATACAATTTGAAGCATCACATGATCCTGAGGCTGGGGCCGCAGTTGCCGACTGCTTTCTTCCTTCACGTCACACACGCAACACACGGAGACGGCAACAGCACATCACCGTCATTGCTGCTTTTTTTTTTTTCGTTTTAAGTACACAGTAACAAAAAAAATACATCGCTCGCGCTCAATTTTCAGAACTTGTCTGGCATATACTTTATGTTTTTCTGCTGTCCAAGTTTTCTGAAACCTGCAATGGCGATCACGATTCACCACCCGAGAAACAATTTCGACTTTATTGATCGAACACGCTTTTAATCCTCACGCTTTACATATCTCGACTTGTTTGCACCATTCATCTTCCTTACACGCGACGACACATAGGCCGATTTTCTCGATGCCTCAGCGTTGGTTTGAGGGGAAATGTAATCTTTCCAAGAGCCCGTCTGCGTCCCATCAAATAAATTAAAGAACAATTTCACAATGGCTTCAAGCGCTGTTCTCAAAATTGGAGGTACACAGAGGAATTCCTCCATTGCATGGTATAAAACAAAATTTTCTACGTGCATTTTTTAACAGGTTTTGAGTGTTTATGTAGGCGCATCACCTAGCTTCGCAAAATCATTGTTTCGGCACTTAATTCCTTAGTTTTTGATACAGAGATGGTGTACTACTTTGTTTCAAGATAGTGCGTGAAACACTAGATCAACGATGCGGAGGCATTGTTACCGGCACACTTACCGTGGGAACTCTGCAACTGAGAATATGCAGTAGCGTCCTGCACATCGGAATGAGGACCATGAAGCAGCTAAAATTTATCACGGCAGCAGTGGCCCGAGATAGACACAATCCCACCTGCAAGAAAAGGGGAACACTTTCCTGAAGGCGTGCTCATGTTGGTAAGGGATAACCTGAAATATTCATTCTTCTAACAAGAACATAATTTGTTAGTTTTTACACCTTTTGACCATGTGACACCTGTTTAGGTCTTAGGAGCTAATTTTTGGTAAGCCCGGGATGAAAGCTCCTGAGAAGGAAGAAATTAACTGTGAACACAAAAGTATAATGCACCACAGGAAACCTTGCGTTAAGTTTTACAGAATTGCAAATTAACCTTATAAGTAGTCATGATGAACTTGATTGGCAAAAACATAAGCGTGCATATGAATATACTAGGCAAACCAAAACCGCAAAATTTCTGGAACCCGATTGACGTTTCCTCCAGGCCTTCGTTGCTCTACTCTACTGGTACAAAACTAGCTCAAGAGTTTACATTTTGCAAGCACAACTATACTGCAAGCAGGCAGAGGTATCCTGATTGAGTTTCGTTAAACATAGGCCAGTAAAGCGTGATAAATACTATTTGCCACTTCGTTCTTTACATTACACCTTGGATCACTTTCAACATATTCCCAACACTATCACCATCTAAATAATCTATCAAAGGAGGCTATTTTAATCTACTTTACCCGTAGTCTCTACTGGGCTATTTATTGTTCTCAGAGTGTTATCGGCGCTCATTGTAACAGGCTGTTAAAACTAACAAGTATTCAAACGACTGCAGATGTATGAGAACACTGCACCCCAACGTCCAAATCAAGATAGTGGAGAGAAAAGACTTGGCAGTAATGAAATTACAGTAATTGGATTCGAGTAATTAAGTTACTTTTTGATGTAATGAGTAATGTAATGAATTAGTTTTCAGCGCGGGTAATTTAGTAATGTTATAAATTTCTTCAGCCCGGTAATTTCATAGAAATTACTCATTACTTTCCCAATTACTTTTGGCTAGGATATAGCCTGCCTGCTTCTCTACGGCAAAAAAGTTGACCAAGTAGAGTTCTAATGCCAAAAGAGTCTCTCGGCATTGGATGAAAAAGTCCTTCATTACGTTCAACACAACCCTGCCGTCATCCGCGCCAGCGGAGTGTACTTATGTACAGTTTTTTGCAGTGCTGTGCATTGGTATGTTAGATATCTATATTACATCTCAGATGGAGCGGCGATTCAAAGTGGGCATCGGAAAGGTGTCCCCGTTTGTACGACAGGGTGTCTTTTGCCATGCTAAAAGACACTCGCCGTACAAACGGGGACACCCTGCCGACGCCCACTTTGAATCAATATAGATATCTGTATAGATATCTATATAGATATCAATATAGACATCAATATAAATATAGATGCAATATATATGTATCTAACATACCAATGTATAGCACTGTAAATAAACTCTACTTAAGTTGGTGTATAAACAACTATTTTGGAGATTTCAGTGTATATGTATACGAGTGTAGATAGAGTGTAAATGAGTGATCAATTTTTGTTAAAGTAATTTCAAAGTAATTTGGTTACTTTTGAAAAGTACTAGTAATGTAATGTCATTACTTCTGGCCACCTGTAATTTGTAATCTAATTTAATTACATTTTAGAAAATTCTAGAAAAGTAATAAGTAATGTAATTTAATTACTATTTAGAAGTAATTTTGCCACCTCTTGGAGAGAGCCTTCACACTATGGCCGCCGGCAGTGATCCATCTAGCAGTTTTGGGAAAAAACCCTGCGTGAGATTAATTTATAATGAGCCTTTTTTCGCCAGCTATTATAAAACAGAAAAGAAAAGAGAATAGAATTGCAAGGATATCTTGTAGTATTTGGCTTCGGACACAGGACACTAAGGCTGACATGGCTAAATGTCTGCGTAAAATGTATTCAAGTAGCTCTTTCATCTCATCGACACCGTTAACACTAGTCGACAACGCAACTAGCATCCAAGCCACGCATGATCCAGTCATAATAATTACCGATCCATTCACCACGGACAGCACTGAGCAGTCAAAAACGTCGCAGAAGGCAGAGGTAAGTGGGTAAACCTGAGTATGCTCTTCGGCAAAGTGCCGTGCTGTACGTGCTTAAACTAAAGTAATCTGCTTCCGGCAATTTTTGCCGAAACAGTCTTGCAGACGTTAGTTAAAACACAAAGCGGCTTGAATTATCTTTATTGTTATACTTCATGGCCTTCCAATACACCCTCTGACGACCTATAAATTCCAGCAGTAATTGTTTCACTTATATTTTCTGCGCAAAAATTGTAGATGGCGACAACATCCCTTACGAGCAAGTAGGGAAAAAAAGACAGAAATTGTTTTGCTAATAATGAATTTTGTGTTTAGTTATCCATCTATATATTTTCTTGTATTTCTGCTACGATGCGGGATCGCCTTTGTTCTACAATACATACGTCTCATAGAGAGGCTATAGGGATCAAGAAAAAATGTAGATAAATAATTTTTCAGCAATAGTGCACATTTGTTAACAGGAAATGTTACAGGAAGAGACAGTAGAGCATTTAACAAATGAAGATAAAGGAACGACATACACGCGCACACTCACACACACAAAAGCACACGGCGGTCGTGCTAGCCCTTTCCCTGTCATCGTGTTAGGTATTTATCAGGTTGACATTTCGCTTGTCACGGAATATTTCCGACCTGATATTATCATCGTTCTAAGTAATATTTGCTGCACAAAGGGTTCGTTTCTGTGTACAACGTTAAACTTTCTACTGCTTACAACACAGAGTTAATTAGTGTATTTTTCTCGCTACCATTTCCCCACTTATTATGGTTTACCAAGAAGCCGCAACCACCTCACTGCTTCGTTGGATAGTAGTTCTAACCAATTGGTTCATGAATCTAGTTCACTGACTCAAATCTGAGGTGTTCGAAGACATTTTAGCTCGAAATAGGGAGCCTCATCCTTGTTGCCCACAGATTAAAACGAACATTTATTACGAATGTCCCGCAAAATCGTCAGAGAGCGTCACTCTAAACACGACTACATTACATAAAACACCGGGATACAGTTCATTCAATGCAGTACGATCAAAGGAAAAGATAATTTGCTGCGCACCATTAGTGTCCAGAACAATTCCTGGCGACGAGAGAAATACGGGGCCTTTTAATGAAATCATTTTTGCTGTCAACATACTAATTGCCAGCTTTGACAACTATTGTTGTCAAGAGCCCCGTTAACACATGCAGAAATGAACCCGCAGAAAGACACCCTTTAGAGCTTGTGGCTGGGAAAAGATGACCTGTGACGCGTTTCCACTTACCCCTAGTATTTGGCGAAGATAAAAGTGCTTCTCTTCATACTTGTACGTGCAGTAGGTGGCGAGAAATATGGCTGTGACGGTGGCCAGCCAGAAAACCTGAAAAAGAACGTAAATGTATCATGCCATGAAAATGTCTCAGATGACAGCATTCGCAACCACTGTTTTCTAAACTGACAGGGCCTATAGCTCTTTTATAGCTATATAGGGCCGATTGTATGCGAAGTCGGTAGTTTTTCCGTTAGATTTTGGGGTTTAACGCAGTCAAGCTACACCTGCGGCGGAAATAATTTTTTCCGTTTCATACACGTTTAAACGTGTCAATTTTGAGCCAGCCCCGATTGGCTGAAAGCAGACTACCGGATATGACGCAGCACATTCACTGGTCAAAGGCTTCGCAAGTGCAATTACGTCACAACTGAAACAGACGCGAAATGAGCATTTTCGAAAAGGGCACAACTCGGAATTCCGCTCCCCGTCTATGAGGGACGCCGTAGTGAGGTTTCCGGAGTAATCTTGACCACATGGGGATATTTACTGCCAGCCAAAATTTCAACACACGGGTATTTTCGGTTTTAGCCTCCATTTGAAAAGCAACCACAACCGCCGGAATCAAACCTCCGGCCTCGGGCGCAGCAGCACAACGCCTTGACCACTCAGTTTCCGCGACGGCTATGTGGCTAATTTTTTTTTTTCATTCTTGCATAAACAACATAGTTTTGAAAATAGGAAAGTATAAGCAAGAGAATATAGAGAACGAATTCACACAGGAAAGCATGCGTACAGTAGGAAAACTACAAGCTGGGCAAGTTGTAAATAATGCATTTAAGAGCACAACAGTGTGAAAGCCAGTTACGTGCAAAAAATAGAGAAAACTAGTGCCTCCTCCTAATCTGAAGGTTTATTAAAAAACACATTCATGCACTGACGATGCAAAAAATACTTCAACGTTTTATCAAGGTGCTATATACATGCTATGGAACTGCAAAATTATACACCGCGACAATCTCTAACGGAAAATTCACCATAAACCAAACTTCTCACCACATGCTGTCCTATAAGTTGTAAGTTTTAAATGCGTGAATCAACGTTTTTATGGAGCGTTCATGATTTCTGTCGGCGTGCAAAATACCCCGTTAATCTTAGTACTCATTGATATGAATGGACTATAAAAAAGACGGGGGCCTAACGAAAGAAAAAAAGGAGAGTAGTATAGGCTAAGTAATGAACAAAAACTGTTTAAGTAGAGAAAGAAAAGAAAAGAAGTGGCCCATAACACGAAATTTTCTGGGTCCACTAAAAGGTGACTGACGTAATGGACGACAAACGGAAGTTTAGTAAACTTCGTTATCAGGTACACCCGGGCATCAGAGCCACTTCCTTCGGTGTCGGTTCACCAGCGTTGCGTTTCTAATAATTAATTCATTTAAACGTTTTGAATGCTGCATGGTTTCTGTTCGATATTCACAACGGACACAGCTGCGGTTAAGGGACCATGAGCATTGAATACGCTGCAGCACAGTCTCTAACCGTCAAAAAGCTCTGCATAAAGTGCTCGACAAGGTTTCCTCACGAATGCAGCGGAGACGACTACACCCAGCCTAAGTTGAATTGCGTCACCCAATTTTAACATCCGTATTCTCTCGTACTTCCTCGAGAGAGAGAGAGAGAGAATAACTTTATTGTGTGCCCGGTGGGAAAAGGAAGAGGTTGGAGATCCTCCTCGGTCCTCTTCCCCTTTTTAGGCGGCAGCCAGGAGTCCTTGGACCCCGGCGGCGTCTTCAGCCATCCGGACGAGTTCGAGAATAATCAGTAGTGACAGGAGAGACAGGCGGGTTCGGGCTTGTGTGCGTGAGCAGAATGGGCAGCTAGTTTGTTGTGTAACCGCATTGCCTCGTGCGTTTCGTGCCGATGGCGTGCAAGCCTATTTCCGTACCATCGATACAATCGCCGGCGCCATATCAGATGTTGGGCGCTGCAGGAAGGCGGAAAGGGGGAAAGGGAGGCACTTGTTATGGAGTTCAGTCATCTTTCTTCCTCCTCTCTTGTTTCGCCCTACGGAAAAGTGGCATACATAGAAAGGCAGGCAACCAACGCAAGCGCCGCACTGAAAGGCGCGCATGTCTGTGCACTGGAATTGGCGCGGGATTCCGATCAACGCCCATGCGAAGCGGAAAGAGTGAAGGACCGTATGCGCGCGTTCCTGTATGTTCGATGCCGAAAACGCGGTATGATCTTGTAAAGCAACAAGATGAGTAAAAGACGCTTTCGCTGGCGTTTCCTTTCTATACTGGCCTTAAATTGTGCAGAAACCTAGGTGAGGTGCACGCTAAAAATGGGCCCGGACAGGCCCTGTGGCGCAAGAAAGCCGTGATTCACGTCCCAAAAACGTCGCGCTTTGCACACAACGGCCACGCGTGTTCCGCGGTAATAATACGCTGTAGTGGCCGGAGACTCAAGCGACCTGTTTCTCGGGAAAGAATATGAAACTTTCTGAGATTAGGGCAGCCGAAAACAGAAAAAATGCATTCAATACCCCTGTTTGTTCAAGTAACGTACGTTAGATGTGTTATTCCGTCTTCTCGAGGGACCATTTATTTCTCTGGTTAAAATAAACTTAGCTTGTGCGACTGCAATTGGCGTATTATTTTGGGCCTCGTATGTGCCACTCATGAGGGGAACGCGCCTACTCCGAAACTTTGAGATCCCGAAAGATAGCTTAATAAAATGCTTTGTTGGGAGACCTGATTCATGGCTTCAAAACATTAAAAGAGCGCAAAGAACCTAGAAAAGGAAACACAAGTGGTCTGTACGAGCGCTCACTGCCAAATAGTTTATTTGGAAACAATTCTTTGCATATTAATGCCGGTGCATCACAGGCGCGCCTCTGCTGTGGCCCAGCGCCTTCTACTACGAAAATAAAAGCGGAGTGTGTGGGTGCATGTTTTTTTTTTTTCTGAGTTAGAGGTGCCGCGTGTTTTTTATTTTCTGAGTTAAAGGTGCTGCGCCGCAGCAGAGACGGTCTCGTGTGGGAACTTTGGAGGCGTATCATATAAAAAAGGGGGGGGGGGGGGGGGGGGGGGCGGGCCCAGAACGTGTCAGACGGCGGTGTGTTTGCGGGAGAGTGAGTTTTACCGGTTGCGCCGTGATCAGTAGCGGCGCACGTATCTGGCTTTTTTGGGCTGTGTGTGCGCAGGCGTGCCGGTGATGTACCGGCATTTATATGCTAAGGAGTGCTTCGAGATAACCTAGCTGGTAGTGACCGCTCGTCGAGTCTACTTGTGTTTCTCTTCCTGCTCCCTTTGCGCCCTTTTTTAAATTTTTTGGAGACCTCAAAAAAATCGCGCCAATCCACCCCGTGAATGTGGTTGGAAAGCAAAGCTGTAAACGGCACCCATAACGATTACCCATGCGACGTCACTTAAATTCACTCACATCGCTCTACAAATAGCAAAACCAGAGAGAAGTGAAATGCACTTAACCACACCATTTATCACTTCAAAGAGATATTCTTGTCAAGGTTAAATCAATGCATGAAGCATGCACAGTGTTTGGTTGAGTTGTATTGGTGTAGCACAAGAGTGGAAACTTTTTTTTATAAAATTAAAGTAAGCTCCAACCCGGTGTTAGACGATCTGTCTTCTCCGTCTCTGCGCCGCGGACGGAGGCGACGAAATTTGCGGCAGAGAAGGAGGAAAAGGAAGAAATACTTCTGTTCAGATTTCTGAACGGCCCACAGTGCAGCCCTGGAGAGTGATTTCTTCTTCTGTGGGGCCCATATGCAGACCGCGCGGTCTGCGTTCTGTCCACCCGCTGAAGCTGGGTAGGTAGAGAGGGTCTGGGCAGCAGCATCTCCCATTGCTCTTGTTGGGTAGTTGACGGAAAGAGAGGAGGGTGCTCAGGGCTAAAGTCGCACACCCCGATTACGGGGCGGAGTGTTCCTACTTCTGAGCAAAATTTACATTCAGCGTCGTAGCGATTCGGATACATTAAGTGAAGACGCGTAGGCTGTGGGAATCAGCCCGGATTGCATGAGCCGTAGGGTAGTTTGTTGTTCTCTGGAAAGGTCAGGGTAAGGCGAAGGTACGGTCTGTCTCAGAAGGCGATAATGCTGGGTTATCTCCCTGAATGTGACAAGCGGGTGACTGTCCTCGTGCAGCTCCATAGCACGGGAGGCAAAAGCGCGGGCTTGTTGGGTGGGCGTATTTGTTGCCCTCCATTGAAGCGTGAGGGGGTGTCCAGATGAGCTGGATGGAACCGATTGGGGAGTGGTTTTTTAGCACGTGCAGTGCAGGTCAGGACACCCAACCCTACTGGTAATTCCAGTAGGCTTGCTGGGAATCGATGACTACCGTCCGAACCCCTAGTTGTGCGAGAGCCAAGGTGATGGCTGCCTCTTCTGCTGCCGTCATTTCTTGGGTCCTAAGCGAGGTACACGCAAGGAGGTTGGTTCTGGAGGTAGCCACGATGATGGCGTATTGCTGCCCTCGATGTTTGGAGGCATCTGTGTAGATAACTGCATGATCCCCACCAAGGGTGGAGTTTAGCGCTTGAGCCCGTGCTTTTCGGTGACCCTCGTCATATGAGGGGTTCATATTTCTAAGCAAAGGGAGCATCTTTAGTGTTAGTCGCCAAGAGTCTGGGAGTACGTCAAGCGGAGTGACCTTCTGGGCTGCCCAGCCAATCTGGTGAAGCATGCGGTTACCCATCGCAGTTCTGAGTCGGACCTTCTGGTTAGAAAGATGGCCTTCTATCAGCTCTTCCACCGTGTTGTGGAGCCCCGTGCTAAGCAGCCTCTGTGTGGACGCACTCATGAGAAGACCAATGGCCTGCTCGACCGCCTTTCTAATCATTATATAAAGCATCTCTATGTCTTCCTTGTCGAGACGAAGACAGGGGGTTGACGTAACTAACTCTCGAGAGGATGAAAGCTTCACATAATCGAAAGGTACCGGATTACTTTAGGCCTCGCTTCTTGGTGGCAACTCGCCTGATCATGTGTATGATTTGATTAATGCTGTTTTTGAGGCGCTGCAAGGAGACGTCACTCTTGGTGTTAGCCTCGAGATGTAGGCCCAAGATCTTGATGCTGGTACTTCGAGTGATGACCTGGCCATCAGGGAGTATTTGAATGCATTCCTTATTTTGGCGTGAGGGCGGACCACAAAGAGCTGTGATTGTTTACGTGAACAATGGAGGCCACAGGCTTTAGCACATTGGCGAACTAGAAGTGAGATGCCATGCATTGGTGTGAGCTTACATTAATTTTTTTAACTCTTAGCACATGAGGAAGGTGCCCACAGGGCCGCTAGACAGGCGCTAGTGGTCGTGTGACGCTTTCACGTGGCATTCAGCGAGAACGCAGGGGGTAAACCCGTAGATGTGCTTGGTGAGTACACCACCTATTGTCCCAGACTTCGCGTGGGCTCGTAGCTAAATCGGTAAGACAACGGGCTCTCGCTTTGTTAGTCTATTAGTTCCAGGTTCGATTCCAGGCGGCGCCAGTAAATTCTTTTATTTGTTCGCTCGAGTTTTCTGGTGACACCAACGGTCGCGAAAGAACCCTTGGGGGGTAGAGGTAAAAAGCTTTGCTTTAAAATAGCCGTAGATAGGGTTGGACATTTTCAGTGTACGGATGTTCCCCTCTAAATTTAGGACAATGATAACGTGATTGATTGATTGTAGGGTTTGACGCGCCGACGCAACGCCGGCGATGAGGGAGCGCTGTAGTGGAGGGCTCCGCATTAATTTTGACCACCTGGGGATTTTTAACGAGCGCCGAAATCTCGTACACACGGGCGTTTGATAACCTGCAACCTGAATTAAATTTCGCACTCACCCACACTATTTTACGCCACTAAACAGCATGTATTTGTTTTAAGTAAGCTCATCCGAACCAAAGTCTGCAATTATGCACTTCCTATTAAATAAAATATGGTCCTGTACATTCCGAGTAAAAGAAAAACGATAGAAGTAACTTGAAATCGCGTTCACGCTTCGATTATATATTAAACTAAAATTGTCGGTTTCTATGTCACCCCCCGCGATGGCTCAGTGGCTAAGGCGTTGTGCTGCTGAGCACAAGGACGCCGGTTCGATTCCCGTCCGCGGCAGCCGCTTTTCTGATGGAGGCGAACAGCTAAAATGCCCGTGTGTACGACTTTTCTGCGCACGTTAAATATCCCCAGGTGGTCAAAATTAGCCCGGAACCCTCTACTACGGCGCGCCTCATCGCCTGCATTGCGTCGGGGCGTTAAACCCTACAATCAAACAATCAGACCATTTCCCCTCGGCAGCTCGTCGCACGGCTACCATGTGATGTCGTGAGTCTGCATCATCGTCTTCTCCTTTGCGCAGTCAAATAACGATCACGGTACCATGATCATTATTATTTACTTTCCCCTACCTGTGGTAGTGATCCTTCATACCCTTCACGTGAAGGTCAGCCAAGTGCGATTCAGGCTTTCGTAGCTAATACTGCTGATGTTGTCGTTTGTGCTTCGTCAATCGTTTTATCGCGTATCAATGGTTAGTTACGGCGTACATCGCACCATCGCATCCGAAAAAGATTGGTCGCAGAGTTGCGATTTAACGAGCAACCGGATAAATAGAAACGTATAGTAAATGTAAAGACTTGGAAGGCAAATAAATACGCAAAGTATATCACAATGCAAGCAATACCAGATTATTAGAAGTAAAAATATTTGGAAAACGTGAAAATCCTCGAAATTAACAGGCGAGATCACAGAGGTTTACCTGCGTTAGCTGCCCACACACGAATAATACAAAAAAACAGTAAAATGCTCTGTGTGCGTTAAAAACAGAATTCAGGACTCGCGAGACGGAAAGCAGAAGACAAGCAAGGGATGCAAAGAATATTGTTCCTCGCGCTGTCGCCGGAGGCGCCAAACGCAACACACACACAAAAAAACTGTGGTTGATTCCTCTGTCATAGGAATCGGTAAAACATGACAGTGAAATGTGCATCGACATCTGCGACTGAGCATGATTTGCGGGTCGGCGGCTGTCTTGTGGGTGTGCTTGGTGAGCGACGTCCTGCTGGCGGGTCACTTCGGCAAAGGTGCACTGGCGTCATTTCCTTGACGGATTTGACGTCAGTGAAATCTTGTTACATGACGGCATAAAACACTTTCGTGTTAAAATATAAAAGCTGAAAACGAAGAACCCCAAGTATAACGTACTATTTATGCTAAAGGTTGCATCCCTGCAAAAATACCCTGTCTGCAGAGATGCACCCTTTACAGGCCGCTTGCTTCGTTGAATTGGCGTCACTTCCGCGAGCGATAAGACGTAAGTGAAATCTTTGTGTATCCGGGAATAAAACTTTCGTGCTAAAAAAACAGAAGGAAACTCGTGCCCACATCCGCTTTCGTCTGGTTAATGTCAACTCCTCCCGTTTGCCCAAACAGTGGCAGTAAAGCTTTTATTCGGGGAAAGGAGGGTTAAAACCACTTGGGGGGAAAAGGGGTTATGAGGGAGGGTATTACGGGGGTTGCTTCAACTCCAAGCACTTTTTCTCCTATTCACTGACAGTTCGGAGTCGTCTACGGGGTCTTCCTTCGTCACACTACTCGCGACAGACCACTTCTGGCTGCTGCGAATTTGCCTATTTCGTGTAATAAATACTTATCTGATGCCTCTTTGTGTATGGTGTTTGGATCAATGTGTCGGATGTTGTCTGGGCGATGTGCATTGAAGAATGGGCACAGACATTAAGTGGTGAAAGTTTGCCTTGGTGTTCGTATTACAGTAGGGACAATGTAGGAGTGTGGATGTTGTGGGGCCCTTTTTCCACTTTTGAATGTGTGGTGTGTGAACTGCATTTGCGCAAAGCTCGCTAATAAATACTTCTTCGGCTATCGTTAATGAGGGCATCTTAGCGAGATATCGGTTCCCTAAAAAGAAAGTGCTGCTAATACCACTCAGCTGTCGAAGGTACGCATTGCACAGTAATTCTCCAATAGGGAGCTTTGGCCAAACGTTTTCGTACTTCATCGGAATGAGGACCACACTGATAAAAAGGTTTTAGTGCCGGCCAGAATTACGGTATTGTAGCGCTAAATTGGAAAAATGGTTAACACTTCTGCCATTTTTGGGGTTAAGAAACATCTTTCGTGGCTGCGGTGAAGCTGAGTCAGCTACCAAAGACTAGTTCTTCCAAATTGAACAAAATGGTCTTTTGTCTTCACGGCCACATTAAATTCAAAAAGTTTGGTCCGTCCGTCCGTCCGTCCGTCTGTCCGTCTATCCGTCTGTCTGTCCCGGACAAAGCTTACAAGAACGCTTGAACGAGACGATTACATATGCAAAACCATATAAGCTATTAATCTGATAGCACACTGTATAGGGTCAGAATTTGTCAGCAATAACAAAACATTAGGGGCATTTGAGGGAAAACATCAATAAATAACTGACACTAGCAGTGTTCTTTTAATTTTAAACCCATGTCAGCGTTATTTTTTTCGCTAGCAAACAAGAAAAACGTTCTAAAAACAATCTTCTAACCTAAAGTACAAAAACTGTTCCTGCTAGAGCCGTGGGCCTGTCGCACAAAAGGAACAAAAGGTCCCAAAAGATGGCCCCGCAGGAGTGCAAACGCGGGACAATAGATTAAATTTCGCAAACCTTCATTGTGCTTGGCACAGTGCTTGGCAGTTTTTCTACAGGACTACCTTAGCGAAGCATTGCATGATTATACATTCATGCAGCTTGTACCGATGGCGCCTCGGGAATGCAAAAGCGGGAAAATCGAATAAATCCTAGCAAACCTTCATTGTACTTGTCACGGGAACACCGAGACAGGAGGGAAACAGAGTGAGGGGTTGGCGTGAGAGAGAGGCAAGACAGTTACTTGACAGAGGCGGCAGAAGACTACCGTCTTTTGACGACATTTGCAGCGAAACGAGCAGGCACGCGGACGCATGCCTGCTCGCGAGTTTTTTTTTAACAGGACAACCTTAGCGAAGCATTACATGATTGTACGTTCATGCATGGCACAGAAACGTACTGTAATCCCTTTAACTACATTTGCCTCACCACTAGAGTTGTTTGTTCTCGACACTTTCGAAATACCCCTTGCGTTCACCTATGACACTGCCCTGTGCGGGTGGACCATTACGTTGACCTTCAAGAGCCCATGAGTTGTCGTAGTTTCCCATTTCTTGTTGGACTGGGAAACGTTTATTATATTTCCATTTGGCAGGGCTGGGCAGTGCTCTGCCGCGGCCTTCTGCGATCACGTTCCCGCTCCTGAATGATTCAGTAGGGATGTTGCCCTTGGTCCAAAGCTCCAATCGCGTGCCTGCCGCTTCAGATCGAACCATTCTTGGCACGGGTCGCTGGCCAGTAGCGCCTTTCATTGAGTCCGGTTAAGGTCTCTGATTTCTGGAACAGCTTTTGTGTTCTATCATTCAAATGTTGTGGGATACAGTGTGGGCTTTCGACTGGACCATGGCCAGGTGCATTTGTATTGGGTCCGGAACATTTTGTTGAGAAGGGCTAGGTTAGGTAATGTGATTTTCTTGAGCTGTCTCCAATCGGTGGCTTCTGCCTTCGTTAGGGATTCGTGTGGCTGAGAGTATCTCTTTATGATCCCTCGGTAATATGCCAGTGTGGCCGAGTGTTCCGTCCGGACTCGCGTGGGTGCTACGGGAGCTCGGTTAGTAATGTAGCAGCCCGATACCCTAAACGCAAAAACAGACAATTGGGCGAATTCGTACTGATTAATGCTGACTAACAGTGCGCACAGACAATGCACAAAGGCAAAGAATGCGACAGGATGAGCTCCCATCCCGTCGCCTTCTTTTCCTTTGTCTTTTGTCTGTGCGCACTGTTAGTGAGCACGCCTCTGTATTCGCTGCTATCCCCGCGTGTCCTGGTGATCCCATGATTTTGCCTTGGTGACTTCTAAAGCAGGCTGCTAAGTGCGCACACTTTTTATGCGGCAGTTCATTGCGATCCTGCTCCTGAAACTACTGGCCCTGCACCTAGATTCGCATGCGCCGCGATAAGAATACGCATAATTTTGTAGACCGTTCGCAGCGAGAAGTTTGAAACACTGTGACCTAGATACCGGCCCCTCAAGCAGCCAACCATTTTATTCCTCATAATTAAAGAGACTGCCCACCTTGTCCGTGAGCCACCACGGTGTTACGTACGAACTGCCACCGTGCGTACAAGGTAAACGTCGGAGACATCTATAACGGCACGGTCTGTAGTCTTTCTTTTAAAAAATCAACTAGTGTGAAGACGAAGTTTGGTGACCGGTGACTGGTACAGTGAAACGCATATTCATTTAATATCTGCTTGTCACTATTGTCTTAAGGATACCTATCATGTTTCTGTTCATCACCCCAGAGGATGGCAGAGGGCTGCTACTTATAGAAATGAAGGGGGTTGCCGCTGTCCCTTCCCATACAGCCTGGAACTAACCGCACTAGCTGGTCTAGTCGCAATGAAGAGTCCCGCAGAAAATGTAATTGAAAGCTCTCAATATAAAAATAATGTAATAAACGAATTCTTCAAGACACAACGTCAAGCGAAAATCCCTTGATATATTATCGTTAATTTGCCTGGGGCCTCGACAGCCCCACTGCGTGCATGTCGATCCTTTATATTTCAACAAGAAAAAGTTACCATAAAGAACCGTTCTTTCAGGGCCAGTTGTATAGCACCCCACTTCCTTGGATAACGGTGTTGACAGTCGTGCGCGAGTCAGATAAATTCAATTTAACTAAAATAGACATGACTGGCTTGAATCAAACCACTTGTTGTAGATCGCGAAATAGGCGTTTACGAAATCTAGGCATCGCGGCACGCTGTCCTTGACTTGGTTTCAAGCCGACACGAAAAAGCGGGAAGGCTGTTTGCTGCTCGATTGGGAACACGCCGAGCCATTTCCTGAAGGGTGCAGAACGCAAACAAGACGCTGTAGCAGGCTTCGCTCCGTCCTACGCATAGGCGGAGTCTACGGTGGAGCTCGGTGCTCCAGACCCCTCCGGTGTTTCCTGGGGAGGTTCTGCCCCCCCCCCCCCCCCTCCTCCCTAGCGAAAAAAAAATGATTCGGCTGATTTGGTTGGAATCGTATCCTATCCATCTAAATCAACCTAAATCCATCTAAACCCATTCGGAAGGGCGAATTTGGATTCGCCCTTCCGAAGCCGTAGCGTTTAAAGGTAGGGCAAAGACAGTAAACAATGATGTAACGGCGATTACTAGAAGATTTGTGTGGTGAGTGGGGAAACAGCAAAGAGGGGACGGACAAAATTTTAATTTGAGCCTTTGAGCATTGGTTCTTAAAGCAAGAGTTTCGCCCAATATCGGGGTCGGTGAAAAACGGCGCAGGACCGACTGAAATAAGAAGCAAACGAGGGCGCTACTTTCACTACCATTTTACAGTTAACTTCGAATCAGGCGCAGTACACAGAAGGGGTCATCTTGTTTCATTCATTGCATTTCATTTCATTTCATTTCATTTCATTTCATTTCATTTCATTTCATTTCATTTCAACGTTTCATTTATTTCACGTTTTTTGGTACACGAGGAGGCGGGAGAAAAAGCCACCTAACTGCAGCTTGACGAGGCCCCTGCCTCTTGTAACATGAACGACATTAAGCACAGTACATGCAACAGCATTTCGCGCAGTGATTCAAGACACAGAAGGAATCATCTAAAAAACAACGTTATAATAACGAATGAGAAACAAATGGGACTCCATATGTAGCTAATTGTCTCTTTACGCAGTCCAGTCCCGCTTCCATGCTGATCTACTTTCTTGTAATCCGCGTAGGTATTGTAAATATCTCGTACTTCTTCGCGAAGTCATTGCAGGGAGGCGAGGTCGCGCTGAAAGCAAGGATGAAGCGGCAAGTAGGGCTATACGTTGTGGCAATATACTTCCCCATCACCAGAGAAATTGTAGACAACTGCGCGTCCCGTGACACCTAAACGTGGGGGCACGGGAGTACAACAGCTGCGAGGAACCGAGATATTTGGGTTGCTATGGCGTGCGCTTGTGTCGTTGATGAAATAACTCGCTCCGCAAAATGAAGAAAAAAAACAAAGAAAAGGAAGCAAACCCGATACAGCCGAAAATGAGTTCTTAATAAGCATCGCTAAGCTCTCATGTTCCAATCAAGTAAGCAGAATTAATTGCCCCTAGAAATTTCTTTTTCGCTTCCCCCGTCCGGGTTTGAACTCTGTGTCTCTCAAACGAGCTTTGCCACCAAATATTCGTTTTGCCACCATCCTTCCTTCAGTATACATAAGGACCTTATATACATATGAGAATATTTCAGCCACTTGGCAATAGCGGAGAAACAGAGGAGGAATGCTAGGCAGTGAAGCAGAGTCTGCTTTTCCGGTTAGAGAAAGAAATATTAGAACCGGTGGACCCCTTAGTCTCTCGGACGGGTTCTTGCTACTGACGCAAACCACAAGAATCCGATTGGACATAGAAACAGCATAAATTAGGCTGCATTCGAGACACACTATAAGGTGTTGAGCAGCAGGTTAACCTCTGCCACAATCGCATGCAACAATAGCGCTCCCCGAAGAAAGCGTGCGCATACGCTTCATCGCTGAACTAGTTGCAGCCAAACGTGGGGCTCCGTCGTAAAGCGCGGATGTCTCATTAAAGACGAGCTGTGGCCGTAGTCGTCGTCGGCGCCGACACGAATGACACCAAAACGGTTGCTGCTGTGAAAT
Source organism: Haemaphysalis longicornis (assembly GCF_048455015.1). Lineage (NCBI taxonomy): Eukaryota > Metazoa > Arthropoda > Arachnida > Ixodida > Ixodidae > Haemaphysalis > Haemaphysalis longicornis. Next base: position 2,776,589 of record NW_027526365.1, read on the forward strand.
AGATAAAAGTATGGTTGGGCTCGTGTGCCATTTCACCCCAAACCGCAACAGCCGGAGGATACTGCGCTAACCACAGCGTTATCTCAGCTTCGTGGCAGAATGGAAACAAAATTAGCCTGAGGAATGCCCGTAAAAGGTGCACATGATGGCACATGAAGACAGGCGCGTGCGCAGCAGAGCTTTGACTGTGGTAAAGCCTAGAGAGAGAGAGAGAGAGACAGGAAGATTTATTCTGCATGAGGTCTTGCAGAGTTCTCACATACCAAAGGACCCCTGGCGACATCTTCAAGCCATTGGCTGATGTACGTCACCAGTTGTGTTGGTTCTTCGCTGGTGCTGTGCTTTTAGGATGGTACTGAGTTAATTGCGACCAGTCTGCCTCATGGAATAATTCGCCTCAGTAGACAAAGAAACGAAAGCAAGAAAGAGACGCGAACACGATATAATAGTAAACGAGTCCTCGAAAATCCCTGGCTTTGGCTTCAAATCCCGCAAGGAGACCGAAGGGATCGAAGACGTTTTCAGCGTACTGGTGTTGCTTCTTGAGCCCTCGTTCCGTGAGCCAGTTTTTTACTGCTATTTTTTTGGTTTCTATGGTAAACCTACATTCATGTGTCGCTCGCAGGGCGGCCAATCATGCTCGCTGCTTCTGATCCTGAGAAGCAGTTTGGAAAGAATGACAGCTCCCTGA